>NW_013952410.1:4216112-4227267 GCF_001266775.1 Austrofundulus limnaeus | reverse complement strand
GATTGTCGCCTCACCACACAGGCTCCATAGGAAATGAATGGAGAGCGAGCGACGTCGCCTCCCGTGTGTCTAGCCCTTTACTCGTTGGTGAGCTAGCCTGTTGAGTAACATGTAGCAGCAGCAGTTTCATGTTTTGCCACTGTGCCTCATAACTGGTTTGAAATAAAAAAAGAACGACGTGGAGTGAAACGAGAAAATGAGAGCAAGAGCTCAAAAGGAAATTATGGATTAAAGTGAAAAGATCACATCACCAGTTTAACAGAATTAATCAGCCTTTTTTCTCCTGGTCCTTATTTTAAATCAGTAAAAAAAAAACTTTTACAATAGAGGTTAAAAAGAAGCATTCAAGACAATATAAATTCTACTACAACTATTAAGCTGGATTACCACTTCAGGTCAAATTGTCTTCACTTCACTGATGATATTAACAAAGGTTGCTTTATTGAGATAAATAGTGCAAATTATCTAGACAGGTCTACAGAGCAAAATACACCAATATGAAGATGTAATTAAAAGAGCAAGAGTCGAATTTCAAATAAAGGAAAAACAAACAGTGAATAATTATCTGAGCATCTTCTATAATATTCTCAATCGGTTTCATTACTCTTAATTGTGCCTAAACAATGTTTTCTGCAACATTTCCCATTTGGATCAGTTTAACACCCAACAGATATGAAGCAGTCTTAGAATAAATCCAGACCCAAAGAATCATGAATGAAGTCTCCGCATCAACTTCTCTCACCTGTCAGTCAGAGTAAAGCTGGGGTGAGAAAAGTGGGAAACTGGTAATAGACAGCTCTGAGGATGCCGATAACATCAGGCAAACACCGACAAAAAAATAAAAAAAAAGTTTTGAAGAACTTCAGCACTACAAGAAGCTAAAAAGGCTTTGGCTGAGACTGCACAACTTCCCATGACAGTTCATTTTAACAGCCGACTGGTTGACGGCAGCAGAAAATGTCACGACTTTTATACTCTTCGGGGGATTTGAAGTCACGTAGATTGGAGCGCTGTGACCCTGTGAGGGACAGCTCCATCAGAGAAAACCCTCCTCTGCTGTAGGATGAGGCTGGAGGAGGGGGTGGGGGTTGTTGAACAAATCTTTTCAGTCATGTAACACAAAAAACAAGAAATACTTCTTATCTTGGTTATTTGAGAGGAAGTAACAGAATCATGTTGTTGAAGTGATTTTAAACCTTATAAAAGCAACAAAACATTTTTAAACAAATCTGTGACATGATGATCTAATTGGTGGTCAGGAAGTCCCCTGTTTAGTGTTTGGTTTTAGTGGGAGGCCCCAGCTACCTTGAAACACAATTCCTGCTATATATAATCTGAATGGGTTATAACTATAACAGATTGGAAGGATGTTGCTCTTCCAACAGTGGAAGCTAGTTTCCCATTAATCACAGAACAACATAATGCAACAGCTGACGTGGCTTCATTATGAACAGATATCCTGTTCCCAGCTGGGCACGGCAGAACCGTATCATCTCACAACAATAGTGGCACTTTTTTACTTCCCATGTGCACAGATGAACACAAAACACAAGCTGAAACAAGCAGGAGTTCTAGCTGTTTCACATCCTGTTGTCCTCAGAATCAGTTTTATCGGGCAGGTTTGTGTGCACAAACAATCAACATGTTTGGACCCTAAATCAGCTAATAAATTAGACCTGAACTAGAGCTGCACGGTATATTGTTTGAGCATCGTCATCACAATGTACGCAATAGTTGCACGTAGGGCTGCCACGATTAATTGACGACTAATCGATTATTAAAATAATCGATGACTAATTTAATAATCGATTAATTGTTTTCTTTTTTTTGTTGTTGTTCTTTACTTTGTTTTTCTCTCCAAACTGCTTTGACACATTCCACTGCCACATCTGCCTTTCTGTCCTTGACACACATGCACAGTAGTGGTAACTGGGGTAGGCCGTGGACGTCACAAGACATTATACAGACAGGCTCTGGGATCATGGCTACCTGACAATGAAGCTCAAAAGTGTGGGATCATTTTAAGAAAATGAAAGAGAAACCTGTGCAATATCTGCAGGACTTGACTTCCACAGCAATTATTTTTAGTTAGCATATTGCTAAAATCTAACCATGGTTATACAATAGCAGCTGCATTCTGACGTGATAAGCTGTATGTTTTATATTCAATTAACGTATGATCCGATTATTCGACTAATCGAATAAATAATCGGTGATTAATCGATTATTAAAATAATCATTTGTGGCAGCCCTAGTTGCACGTCCTGTGATGTTCCCAACCAATTTTCCTCAAAGCCCCCTTTTCTTACTACCAAGTCAAGCCACTAAACCATAAGTTATTGCACTAAATGGTGCTGTGTTATGGCTTTTATTTTGATGAACTGCTGAGTTTACGCGTTCTCTCCGTGCAAGCGTGGGTTTTCTCCGGGTAATCCAATTTCCTCCCACAGACCAAAAACTTGAAAGTTCCATACAAGCCAACACATTTGGCTTTATAAAATAACTGTGGTCACCCCCCACGCCGCTTATGAAATGTACAAAAAGTTACGGACAGACCGGGAGCAGAGATTGTGAAAACAACACACAACAACAGCTACTGTAGCTGGAACATTGCTACCTAATATCTCTACCAACGCCGGCGCAGTTTATTTTTTATGCGTCTTCCTCTGGCTTCATAAAATAATTGCAGACACCAGCACGCTGCTTACGTAGTTTACTAAATTTACGTAGTGTAGAAAAAACAATTCTCAGCAAACCCGAAAATTGCCATGGTGCCCTGAGGGCATCCTGAGGCATCGACAGCTGAACGAGAGCGTCGTAAACCTGAACAGACGCCCCTCTAGCTAAATGTCTGATCGCAGGGTTAGAAAAAAATTACAATGTCAGTTTTTTTCCAATATTGTGCAGCTCTAATTTAAACCAATTAAATGCTTATATTGGACCAGCATGGGCAAAAACATAAAACTGCAGCAGCTGTCAGTAAAAAAAAAAAAAAAAACAATATTGGGTTTCACCTGAGAGCACAATCTTTTACTGTAACCGCCTGCAGTCAGATGAGAAGAAACACACCTCCCAAAGCTTCCAGAGTTACAGTTTTCTATTAACTACATGTCATGTTGTCATAAAAACTCCCGTCAAGCAAACAAGCACTGTGGAAAATCTGTATGTAATCAGGCAGAAAGGAAATCCTTCAGCTACAATAATAAAATACTTTTAAACGCAACATTTTGTTTGTTTAGCTCAGATGCTGTGAAAGGTGTGCAGCTAGTGATTGTAGGGAAACGTGTTTAAACAATCAGATTAGTCTAAATTCTCTGAACTACTTTCAGTTAATAAGATTTAGGCGATAAAGAAAAATCACAGACAAAATACTTTATGGTTTCAGTCAAGTTTTTGATGTTAGATGTATCAAAAAACCATCCAGGGAGGGATTAAAATATGACACAAACACTTCTAATTGCCACCAGATTGGAAAAACAAATGTGTGTTTCAGTGTAAAAGTGCAATAAAAACCAATAAAAAGCTACATTAGTGATTTCCTGTCATGTCCTAATTCAGTTACACCTTTTATTAAAACTCTGTTCACAGGAAATCAGTTTGTTTGTTACTTTATGAGCTGAAAGGTTCAAAGTGAACAAGTGACCTTCATAGGTTGGTAAAATTAGAGCAGATTCTTTCCAAAGGTAGACAATACATTTTGGAGTATTACATCGGTATGCTGTTGTTTTTTTTGCTTTGGTTTTAACAGGAACAAATAAAACAAAACGTAAAACACCTTCCAAAATACAGTTTAACACATCATTAAGCCAAAAAAAATTTAATTAGATTATAAAAGATACCATTTATTGTGTCTCTACAATCTATGTACACTTAGGACATATTATATTTGCTTTTCTGCTGTTTGGTTTGCCTTTCCATAAGAAAAGATAAACATAAAATGTGAAAATGTGTGGAAGGAGATGTCCTGATGCATCTCAGTATTTCAAGTAGAAAAAAATTTAAGTAGGTCCTCTGGACGGGTTCTTCTTTAATTAAATGTTTTTCAAACAGTGTTGATTGTCATCATTAAACCCATTGGTCTACCGTGTAGAGCTGAGTTTAGCTGAAACTCCCTAGACTAAAGAAGTCTCTTGGAGGAGAGACAAAACTTTTCATTAAAAGAACCCATCCAGAGGACCTTCTTAATTTTATTTTATTTTTTTTGTTTGTGTGTGTGTGTGTGTGGAAGGAGAGTTTATGTGGTCACTTTACTGCAAAGTTGCAAAAACTAAAGGACTGCTATGTGAAATAGGGCTATAACAATATATATCGCAAGACATTTAGCCAGAGAGGCGTTGTAACGATGCCCTGTTTGGTTTTACGACGCTCTCTTTCAGCTGGCAACGCACTTAGGGCACCACGTCGATCTTCGGGTTTGTCGAGAGGCTTCTTTTTAATTTTTACCGTAATTATTTTATGAAGCCAGAGGAAAACATATAAGGAATAAATTGTGCCAGCTTGGATAGAGGCAGTGGGAAGTTTTACAACTTCCGAAGCTGCTGTTTGTTATTTTCACAGTCTCGGCTCCCAGTCCATTCGTAACTTTACGTAAATTTTGTAAAAAATTCGTAAGCGGTGTGTTTGTTTTCTGAAGCCAGAGGAAGACACACAATGGAAATAAAATAAACTGGCTTGGATAGAGGAGGTGGGCAGCGATTTTAAAGCTGCAGTATCTGTGCTTGTTAGGGGTGCAACAATACATGTACCCTTATCGAACATATCGAACCGTATCGAACAGTGCTTTAGGTTCAATACACACTTGTATCAAACAATACAGATTTTAAAAATTTACTTTATCAGCTTGTCTTCTGAAGATGCTCTGTGTTAAAGGATCAGTGGATCTGTGTTCGACTACTCCACCTAGGCTGCATTTTTGAGCGCAGATCCACTGAGAAACTTGCTGTTTCGGCAACATTTATTTAAAAAAACTGTACTTTTGAGGCTAAACAAATGTTCATAATTAATATGAATAAATTACAAGTTAAAAGGGGCATGGAAATTTCTCTTTTTTGTATAGAAAAATATCGAACCGTGAGACTAAAGTATCAAACTGAACCGAACCGTGAATATCCTGTATTGTTGCACCACTAGTGCTTGTGTGTTGTTTTCACAATCTCTTGTCCTGGTTTGTTTGTAACTTTTTACCTACGTAAATTTTGTAAGTTTCTGTAAACTTTATAAGCAGGGGTGGACGGGTGAATGGCTTAAAGTGTCGACGTTTTCCTTCCAAACCCTACCTAAACGCCTGAATATCGCAACAGACACATGACTAATATCAATTAAAAATATATTGTAGGGGTCACCTCGAGTCAAATTATCAAGGAACTATCTTGGACTCTCAGTCCTCTGATGGGCCTTCTAAGTGGAACAGAGTTTTTGTCCATTAGAAGGCCCATCAGAGGACTGAGAGTCCAAGATAGTTCCTTGATAATTTGACTCGAGGTGACCCCTACAATATGTTCGATAGAATGTTGATAATTTAACTGAGCTTCGATCCAGAACCGCACAGCATTCTGGGGGATGTAGGCAGAGGACAGGTATTAGCTGCTCGACGTCTCACAACCCAGCTAAGCAAGGTTGGAGGCATCAACTAACACATTAACTCATTGGTAAGTTAGCAACAACCTGTTGAGTAACATGTGTCATAACTGCTTAAACAAAAAGAATGACATGGAGTGCAACATCTCAAGAGGAAATTGTGGATAAAAGAGGAAAGTCACAAGTTTTGCAGTAATAATCAGCCTTTTTTATCCTCTTTTACTTTAATAGGTAAAAGAAAAAAAAGTAAATAAATATAGATATTGACCAACTTGAAACGCTTATATCAGGATACATTTTTCAGCCATATCACCCAGCCTGAATGTGAAACAATCCTTTCTTAAAAAAGTAAACAGCCTTTTGATTGTGACCAAAAGTATTACAGGTATGGCTCAAACGACTTTTTTGTTCTCTACAAATTACTCCCAGTTTTGTAATATAATCTGCCTCCACTGACAGCAGAACAACAAAGCAGAAATCCTGCGACGCTTTGTGTTCTGAAAGAAAAACCTCTCAAAAAACGAGCCGCTGGAACCACTTCACCGAGCTGAGGAAAATCAGCAACAGCGTTTTCAGGACGAGCACACTGTGCGGTTTCATCTTTCATCCGAGTTACTCGGGGCTCGTCTCACTCTTCTCCTGAGATGTTGCGTAACCGAGGCGGTGGGCGGCGCTGACTGCTAATGGACACTCGGAAGCTGGAAACGTTGCGTGTGTTAACAAGTGGCTCCGGCAGGCGTACGAGTCAGTAATGATCATTTCTTTCTTTCTTTTTCCCTTTCTTTTTTCTTTGAGCTCTCCTCTGGTTCCGCCGCTCTGGCTCGCGAGTTACAAACTGCATGCCGAACAGATGCAACACACATATGGGCGAATAAATCATGCATGCTTTGGATGGAGCAGGATCCCTGCTCGGTGCTTATGGAATGCAATTGTCTTAAAAGACTTCTGCAGTGAGTAGGCAATCAGAAACTAAGCCCTTTTTTAAGGGTTTTCTCTGATCTGCCAGAGCCCGCTGAACAATTAATAATTAACACACAGGCACATAATGGATCTGGTTTTAATAATTCAGCCTGCCAATTTGAACTAAAATAGACTGGAGGCTAAGAGGAGGCTGTTGGTGCAACAGGTAGAGCGGGGAAAAGATGTGAAACCAGGATAAAGGCTGGACTCAGCACATAAAGCAGGGGAAGAGTGGCTGTGAGCTGCTGCTGGCATTAATTTAGGAACATCAGTCAGTGTTAGGCATGTGTAATAAGGCTGGGAATACAGTGGCTCCTGCGCCGCCTGAGGGCCAGCACGACGCTCACTCACAACATTTGTTCTTGCATTAATATGCATAAGTGGATTGTTATTTAATGGCAACAACTAGGCTAATTTGGAATAAAAAGTGAAAGAATCATAAAGAATCAAAAGAGCGTCTCGTTTTTCGCGTCTCTTCGCTTTAATTGGGTTGTCTGAGCTTTAATTATATACTATTTACAATATAATTAGCGTCATAAGAGCCCGGCTGATGCGAGAAATAATCAACGGGCTAACCCGGCGCTTGAGCTGTGACTGATGTCGAGGCCTCTGACGTTTTAATTAAGGCCACCATAAGAGCAGGACACATTATGACTAATTTTCCCCTCATCTCAAGCACGGAGGACATCATTTGTTAACCTACTGTTTAATAGACCGACGAACGCAAGCGTGCTCGGCGGCGCGAGCAGCGGTGGGGAGCGATACGGCGCGAATCAACAGATGACTAAAGCGGAATCCGAAGCGAGTTCAGTGTATTAGAAGACCCTCGAACTATTTCAAACAGTGTCGTCACGCTGCCAACATGCAAATCCGGTGTTTTTGTGTTTCCAGGAGCCACCGGTGTGCTTGTTTGAACTTCGCTGCCTGGTGAAAAAAAAAAAGAAGGTCAGAAACCTCTCTTGTCTTGATAATGAGTTACCATGGATTCAGCTCAGTGGGTACAACAAAGTCTCTGGGATAACTGCAACATGACCACATTGTCCTGCTCCAAAACACGTTCAGACTCTGCACCGACGCTGACATATGCATAACCTAGCCTCTGTTTACCCAACTATTGTTGCTTTGTTTAATGCTTTTCGACATCAAGCAGAGCCCAAACAGCAGCGGACGAAGCTGTCATTAATTAGAAGAAAGCAGGCATTAGTTTGGTGGAATTCGATGATAAATGGATTTTAAATGTGATTTCTATTTTTCAAACACTTTCTAAAAAGCAACCCCCGAAGTAATAAAAATACATCTGAACATGTTTTGAAACCTATTAATAATTTGCCACGTCTTATTATATATTGACTAACTGAATAATCCCTTTGGAAATAGATCCCAGCTAGTCAATGTGGTGCTTTCAGTGCATCCAAGAGATTTGATTTAGAACATAAAGCTTCAGTGACGAAGATGTTAAGAAAACACACTGTGGTTTTTAATGATCTCATGAAAAAATCTAAAAACCTAAGTTTGTGAATCCAGACGCACAAAAAGCTTTTTTTGTTTCATCTGCTAGTGATCTTTTTTCGAAGACACGGCTACCCAACCGCACGGTCACAAAGAGACCTCCTGGTAACTGTGAGCGAGTCGAAAAATGCTAAATCATTTCACCGCTGACACGGCTAATGCAAGGAGCAAGTCCAACCCAGGATCTGAAATCCCAGGCCATAATTCATTTGACACGTCTGTCTGGGCCGTGCATGATAATGTGTGGCACTACCTGCCAGGGCCCTGTCTGCAAACTGTGGGACCATTCATTCACACACAGACCTTGTTATAAAGAAGAAAACCTTCACGACATAAACACAGGAATGTGCTGCAAAACACATCGATGTTTGTCTAATGTATGTCTTCATCCCCCGCAGCCTCGGTCTGAATAAACACGATTATTAGATGTTTGACGCTGTTTTTTTTAATTCTTCTGCATTTCCTGAATTTATTTAGTCTATTTTAGTTTAAGAGCATCGGATGCTGGGAAATGATCAGTGCTGCACTGATTATTTGAAATACCTGATTTCGGCGATTATAAAAATTAGTCGACACCAGTGCTGGGTGGTATACCGTTTTGTACCGAAAACCGTTTTTTATTTTTGTTATGATATGACTTTTCTGAATACCGGTGTAAATAGCCTGAACACATTCGGAACGTTTCGTCGTGGCCGCCAGTGAACTCTTTCCCTGGGGACACGTTTCCTCGCAGCACCGCTAAGCGCATTAGCATGCTAACCTTATTTTTGGAACAACTGGCGGTGGGTGGTGTGTTTCAGCCGCTTATATGGTCTGACATAAAAAAAACATCCCGTTTTCACCATCGCTGAATAGTAAACACCTCTTCAGTGTCGTGCACGGTTAGATTTAATGTGCTACATTATAATGGAGACATTATTGCGTGGAGACTCTAGCGTGCTTCTGCTGTGAAAAGCCCGGGGGGGGAAGTAGTTTTGTAGTGTAGCGGAGTTGACTGGTGTGTAGGGTTGGGCATAATCGTATCGTCTGCAATTAATTGTCAGAAAAACATTAATCGATTATTTTTTGGCACTTGACGAATAATACGATTAATGCCACCAGACAGACTGACTGGAGATTTCCTCGGTCAGTCCTCTCCGCTTCAAATACGAACATTTAAACAAAAGTTCTGTAATTTATTTATCAACATAATTTAAAATTTGAAGTATAGCCTGAAGTCTGTGATTTTGACATAGTTTGAAAACGATTTTTACGAAGAGCAAATCTTTCCCACTAAATTGGTCGTGTGACTAGGACATAAGGGTGTCCAGGGAATCCAGGGGATTAATCGTCAAATTAATCGTTATCGGCTAAACACCACAATTAATCGTGATTAATTTTTTTGCCAATATTGCCCAACCCTACTGGTGTGTAAGGTGAGTCGTCCTTTTAAGTTTTATTAACACGTAACGATAGACCAGATAATGCTTTTTTTGCTCAACCTTTCATGATCGAACCTAAATCCATGATTACTGTCTACAACCAGGCAAAGAAGAAAAGATGTACAAGAGGGAGTGACACAGAGGTACAGTAAAAGAAAAAAGTAAATAAGCAAAGTTTGTATATTTTATAATCAGCTGAGCTGTGAGGAAAAAAATACTGTCAAATACGGTGAAACCGGTGTAATTGTTGAAAATACCTTGATATAAAATTTGGTTCATACTGCCCAGCTCTAGTCGACACAGAATTTTATTATCAAAGTTTTGTATTCAACCACGCAAACGTTCTTTTGTATCTGCAATGAGATACAGGAACTGCTGGGGGCAGAATCACTTCTGTTGTCTGTGGCTGCACTGTTTACTACTGAAGAAGAGGCGCCGGTCCTTAAACCACCGAAGAAGCCGTAGCGGGCACATCAAAGAGCGATAATAATGGCGGAACGGAAAGACGGTCACGTCAATGAGGCCAAGAAAAACAAGATTTAAAACTTTCAAAAGTTGGCCACATTTGACCAAAAACAAACCAAAGTAAAACGCAGACTTGGTCGTTCCATGGCAGGACAGCAGCAGTGAAAACATGAACACTTGAAGCACTAACACACTGGAGCAGTTAGCTTGTTCGTCAGGTTTGATAACTTATAAATCTAATTTTCAGTGACTGACCACTTCAGGCTGTAGCCAACTGTCTATGATTTTTGTTAGCTACAACTACACCAGATTTCAGTCGATTGTAGAAGTGAGAAAAATGAGTCGCCTGTGGTGGACATCTTGAATAGACCATTAGGCCAATAAAATAAAATGAGGTCAATAACTTTCATTTGCTTACTTGTTTGTTTTCTTTGTGTCTCTACAGTAGAAAATATTTCATGATTTTAGATCCTATCAGTAGGACCTAAGATAACCAAATATTTTGATTATCTCTTGGCTCGCTCAGTTCACCATGTGGGTTATATAAACAATAAAAGTAGTAATTATATTTTATTGGTAAATGCGTAAACTTACGTAAATCAAAACGATAATAACGTTGTCACAAGTCACAAAATTATTTCCACAAACAACAATTTGCTCTTAAAGACCCCTCGCTCGAAGAAAGTCCTACCACGCACCAACATTTCACATTTCTGACATAATTCGCAAACAACATCAGAAAAACTGAAAAAAGATACAGTTGCATCTGTCAAATTTATTAGAGATGAGGGTTTGTTTTCGCCTAAAAACCTCTGACCCCTGCCCACAATCCTGTGCGCACAGAAAACTAAGATAGGCTTTGCTCCAAAATGTAATCAGTTGTAGATGCACATCTAATGGTTTTTCTGTAAATGTTTCACCAAAATCTGATATTTTGCTAACAGACTGAGGTGAAATTCTGGCATAATCTTCTTGTCATCACAGCCTGGTGACTCCTAGCCCAACACAAAAACAACTATAATTCAGCCCACTTTGCAGTTACTGAGCTTAAAATTCAGTGAAGTAGTAGCTGAGAGTGATTCCCACTGTGACGTCAGACTGCTCATGAGCTTTTATTTTGAAAATTTGACCAAAACAGCTGTATGTATGTATGTATGTATGTATGTATGTATGTATGTATGTATGTATGTATGTATGTATGTATGTATGTATGTATGTATGTA
>NW_013952410.1:4213383-4214477 GCF_001266775.1 Austrofundulus limnaeus | reverse complement strand
CCATCCATCCATCCATCCATCCATCCATCCATCCATCCATCCATCCATCCATCCATCCATCCATCTTATTTTAATTATCATTCTAAATATGCCAGCATATTGAAACAGATGCATGGTTGCCAGTGTGTAAATTTTTATCTCTGATGCATGCAATCACAGATCATTTGGTCAATTTCTGTTTCAGCTAAGAGAATGACCCATCTTTGTGTGTGATTTATTCGGTTACATTTGTCAGATTACAGACTGAAATTAAAATAAAAACGGTGTGAAATAAGTGAACGCCTCAAAATTCAGAGTGTGTAACTTTTCTTACAAGTTTTCTCCTCAGTTTTCATTGCATCTCCACTTAAACTCAGTTTCCCAGTATCCTTTGCGAAACGCAAGAAGGCGACGTATTTTTTCGACGTGTCCGGAAACTGAGTTGTCAATATGGCGGCGCAACAGAGTGATGTTGATGAACTGTTCGATGTGAAAAATGCCTATTATATCGGCAGTTACCAACAATGTATTAATGAGGCTCAGAAAGTGAAGGTATGTGACGCATTTTAATTTGTTGAATTGCTCACATGTATTTGAATTTGTGTCTGTTTAGTCTTTAGGAGCTATGCTAACAAAGTAGCTAACAGCAGCTATTCATTTTACCGTCTATAAAATCATTGCTAAAAATGAACTTGTTTTGTTTTTAACCTAGCCTTCGTCACCAGAGAAGGAAATCGAAAGAGACATGTTTTTGTATAGAGCATACATCGCTCAGGTAAGAAGATGTCAAAAATAAATATGTAAATACGTAGTCGCTGTCTATTAATTGATTTCAGTAATTGGCATGAAACACTACCCCATCCTCCAACAAACCTGTAAGATTCTGTGCTTTTACAGAGGAAATACGCCGTTGTTCTGGATGACATTAAAGCCAGCTCTCCACCTGAACTTCAGGCTGTCAAGATGTTTGCAGAGTATCTCTCCAGTGAAAGCAAAAGGTACAACCTTGCATTTACCATGAATCAGAACAAAGTCTCTTTTTTTTTTTTTTTTTTTTTTTTTTTTTTTATAATAAAAATAAAAACTAGTTTTCTGAGGAAATATGGAGAAATAAA
>NW_013952410.1:4186358-4213243 GCF_001266775.1 Austrofundulus limnaeus | reverse complement strand
TTTTTTTTTTTTTTTTTTTTTTGCGTTTTAATAATAAAGATACAATTTTATTTGTTTTGTTAAGATAAATAGTCAAGGACGGGAGTGTTTTTTGTTGTGTAGACATAAGCTGCTCCACAAAACACTGTAAAACAACTCTTTTTGTTTAGGAAGTTCAGTGCAAACACGCACAATGATTTATCTCTGTAAGCACTAATTAAAGGTGGCAGGGGGTGTTATTCAAAATTGATGTTAAGCTTTATAAACAGCAATTTCACAACAACTGAAGGTACTTGATTGTGGTGTAGAACTGAACCCTGTGTCTGGAAAGTGCATAACATCCATTCTTTAAATGAATTGTCTTGAGTTTCCTTCAAAAGTTGCCATTTAGGTTGAGGTATTGTAGCTAAATGTGCAAAGTTTTTCACTCATTCTTATAAGGTATCCTGTCCTCTGGCATCGTATTATACATTTGTCTCGCTCTTTTGTTCAGAGATGCCATCGTTGCTGATTTGGACAAAAAGATGTCAAAGAGTGTGGATGCTGCCAACACCACTTTCCTCCTCATGGCTGCCTCCATCTATTATCACGAGGCAAACACTGATGCTGCCCTCAGAACTCTGCATCAAGGAGAAAGTCTGGAGTGGTAAAGAGGGCGCAAGATTTTACTTAACGTGACGTTCAGTGAAGGAGTATGTGGTGATCCAGTTATTTCACCACATTTAATTAAAAGGATTGCTAGGAAATAACAACCAGCATTACTGATGTCTACCGTAATGTTGATTTAAAATGTTTTAGGAGATGCTTTAATGAGGGAGAGATAAAGAGAACTGAATGAACATTATCTCCTTTACATGTATACATGATTTTATGTTAATAGGTGAAATATTAACTGCAAATGGTAATAGAAGAACTAACAAACTGAACCTAACTGTCTTTTTTTCCTCAGTATGGCCATGACCATCCAGGTGCTTCTCAGTCTGGATCGGGTTGACCTGGCAAGGTACGGACTTGTTGATTGACATCCTCATAAAAAATAATGCTGTGTTTTGATAATGCGGCAGGTTTGTTTATTAACTCTCAGAAAATATTTATATACAGGTTAACACATGAACATTAGTCCTGCAGTTTAAATTTACTCAGTAATCGAGTATGGCAGATGCTAATAAATTTGTTCTATTGACGTTTAATTTGCCTTGTTTTAAACAGGAAAGAACTGAAGAAGATGCAGGAGCAGGATGAGGATGCTACTCTGACCCAGCTAGCCACAGCCTGGGTTAATATTGCTGTGGTGAGGGGAAAACATCATTGTATAATGTGTGGTTCATGTGTGTTTGTATATTTGTGACATATACTGAAGTGAGAGGAATATTTTTTATTAGTGATGGAGAAAAAAAAGTGTGAGCATTAATTTAGTTTTTCAGTCCGATTTAGTAATTTGCACAGTTTGGAACAAAAGAAAGGAAGAGCAGTGTGGTTTTCGTCCTGGTCGTGGAACACTGGACCAGCTCTACACCCTCAGCAGGGTCCTGGAGGGTGCATGGGAGTTCGCCCAACCTGTCTACATGTGTTTTGTGGACTTGGAGAAGGCGTTAGACCGTGTCCCAAGGGGGGCCTTGTGGGGGGGTTCTCCGGGAGTATGGGGTACCGGGCCACTTGATACGGGCTGTCAGGTCCTTGTACGACCGGTGTCAGAGTCTGGTCCGCATTGCCGGCAGTAAGTCGGGCTCGTTTCCGGTGAGAGTTGGACTCCGCCAAGGCTGCCCTTTGTCACCGATTCTGTTCATTACTTTCATGGACAGAATTTCTAGGCGCAGCCGAGGTGTTGAAGGGATCCGTTTTGGTGGCCTTAGGATCGCATCTCTGCTTTTTGCGGATGATGTGGTCCTGTTGGCTTCATCGGAACGAGATCTGCAGCTCTCGCTGGAGCGGTTCGCGGCCGAGTGCGAAGCGGCCGGGATGAGGCTCAGTGCCTCCAAATCCGAGGCCATGGTCTTGAGCTGGAAAATGGTAGAGTGCCTTCTCCGGGTCAGGGGGGTCGTCCTGCCTCAAGTGGAGGAGTTTAAGTATCTGGGGATCTTGTTCACGAATGGGGGAAGAAGGGAGCGGGAGATCGACAGGTGGATTGGCGCAGCGTCTGCTGTAAAGCGGGCGCTGTACCGGTCCGTCGTGGTGAAGAGAGAGCTGAGTCAGAAAGCGAAGCTCTCGATTTACCGGTCGATCTACGTTCCTACCCTCATCTATGGTCATGAGCTTTGGGTCATGACCGAAAGAACGAGGTCCCGGATACAAGCGGCCGAAATGGGTTTCCTCCGCAGGGTGGCTGGGCTCTCCCTTAGAGATAGGGTGAGAAGCTCGGTCATCAGGGAGAGACTCAGAGTAGAGCCGCTGCTCCTCCACGTCGAGAGGAGCCAGTTGAGGTGGCTCGGGCATCTGGTAAGGATGCCTCCTGGACGCCTCCCTGGTGAGGTATTCCGGGCACGTCCCACTGGGAGGAGGCCCCGACGAAGACCCAGGACACGCTGGAGGGACTATGTCTCTYGGCTGGCCTGGGAACGCCTTGGAGTTCCCCCGGAGGAGCTGGAAGAAGTGGCTGGGGAGAGGGAGGTCTGGGCCTCCCTTCTGAAGCTGCTGCCCCCGCGACCCGACCCCAGATAGGTGGAAGAAAATGGATGGATGGATGGATGGATGGATGGAACAAAAGAATAAAAATGCATGACTTGGTGTCTTTCTGCTTGTTTCAGGGTGGAGAGAAGCTGCAGGATGCCTACTACATTTTCCAGGAAATGTCTGACAAGTACTCGTCCACGCTGTTGCTTCTGAATGGGCAGGCGGCCTGCTACATGGCTCAGAATAAGTGGGAGGAGGCTGAGGGAGTGTTGCAGGAGGCACTTGATAAGGTTAGAAAAACAGCACATTTGTTTATTGTAGTTGATTACATCTGTTGTAGTTATGTTGTTAATGTAATATTCATCATTTTTTAATACGATAAATTATAGTATTAAGCTGGAGTGTGTTTGTTATGATGTGTCAGCTGAGTTTGCAGGGACAATAGTTATGTCTGCTGTCAGGGTTGTGATAATAGGGGTGTAATGCTTTCCCCAGGGTCCAGTGGGAGTCATTTAGTCAAAATTTCCTCTGCCAAAGAGTGTGTACCTGCCAAACACTGTGACCACATAGGCTCGTCTGTTAGTGGTGTGCATGAATGGAATACTTTTCTGTTGATGTCGACACACTGGACATGTGCAAAGCTCTGTCTTCTAAACAGGATCTATCTTAAGAACAGCTACGGGATGCCTTCAGTTGTGTGTGTCTGTCTGTCTGTGTGTGTTTTCCCTCTCCCATCATAACTAAGCACTATTGTATATAAATATTTGTGCATTTTAAACAAGAATGTAGTTGATTTAAAAAAACAACAACACCTTCATCTACAGCTTAAGTTTTCCACAGCGTGAGGAAAATAGTGACCGCTGTGGTAGAGTGGTTAGGGGAGTCATCCTGTAACTGGTGGGTTTCTGGTTCGATCCCCCCGCTCCAGCCGCCTCAGTTGTTGTGGCAAGGCACTTCACTTGCCTTGCCTGCTGGTGGTGGTCAGAGGGCCCAGGGGTGCCAGTGCATGGCAGGCTCAGTGTGGCCCGTTGTAGCTGTGGCTACAGTGTAGTGTAGCTCAGTGGTTCCCAAACTTTTTGTCTTCTGACCCACAAAATATTCATGGCAAAAACTTGTGACCCCCAAATATTACTGGTCTGAGTACATGAACTTCTTAAATAACCCTAAAAACACAGGATTTTGGACAATCTAAACAGCTTGTACACAATTACAAATACTTATTTTTACTTATTTTGTGTTTTTGTAATAATTATAGAGAAAGGATTACATCAGCAATTTTTTATTATCTTTTAAATTGATTTCTGGAGATTATCCAAGGCGCTTCATGACCCATAATTGGGTCCCAAGCCCAACTTTGGGAACCAAAGTGCAGTGGTTCCCAAACTTTTCAGCTTTTGACCCACAAAATAACAGTAACAGAGACCTGTGCCCCCAAATGTTTTTGGATGATAAACATTTGTAACAGGTCAACTAAACATGGGTATAGTAACAATATTTTTATACTACATTTATCCATTTTAAATACACTAACCTCACTCTTTTGTAACAAATAAGGCAAAAATGTAATTAATTCAGAAAATCTTTTCAGGACCCCACCTTGATGTTTCGGGTCCTGACTCCAACTTTGGGAAACACTGGTGTAGCTTACCACCATCAGTGTATGAATGGGTAAATGACTGTAATGTAAAGAGCTTTGGAGTCTGTAGGAACTTGATGAAGTGCTGTATAAGTTTAGGCTATTTACCATTTTACCATGAAATCTTCTTGGAGCCATCCTTTATCCATAGATTTAAAAAACTACCTCCTTTGTACCAGCAGATGGTAGCACATGGTTTTTTTTTTGTACTCCAGAGTTCTTGTTAACCGTTTGATCAGTAGGCACAGTAAATCTGCAACATACAACAAATTTCCCTAATGTTTTATTTTATTTTTATATGTTACTGTAATAAATTTGAATTCTTCACACTACTGTTGGTTCAAAATCTAGTATTTTCTGTTTACCTCTAATTAAATCCTTATTGTAAGCACTCATTACCTTTTTTAAATGCTCTCCAAATGATCCAGTTTTATGCATCTGTTTCTCTCTGTGTCTGTATTTGTTTTACAATGTAAAATGTTATCTAGTTTAATTTTTTATAAAGAAACAGTTACCCATTTATGTCATCTCTCTGTAGACAGAACCTAACAAAACAGATGATCTACAGTTGAACCCGTAAATGAAGGGATTTGGGTTTCACTTGCTCATCTACAAATACGTTTTTGTTCAGAGTTTAAAATGCCTTCAAGTTTTGTATTTATGGAAGCAGAAAATAATTGTTTAGCTTTTTGTTCTCTGTGAGCAGCATGGTGTTTTCAGGTCTTTTTTTTTTCTAGCTTAGGTTAAACTTGTTCAAGTGTTCAGAGGCTACAGATAGTCTCTCATTCTATTTTCTGTCTCTCTTCTTCTCCCTATCAGGACAGCAGCCATCCAGAGACACTGATCAACCTCATAGTGCTGACGCAGCATTTGGGCAAAGCTCCCGAGGTGAGACTTTGGACCCAGAGCTTTTAGAAGCAGCTTTGACAGCGATCAGTGTAATAGTTTCCTTTAGGCAAACATCTGTAAGACATCAAGCGGTTTTATTCTGTCATCATTGTTGTATTAATTCAGTAAGCACATCTAAGCAGATTTAACTATAACATTTCTTTTTTTTTTCTTTTGCAAATTGCAAACATGAGTCAAAAACAATATTTTTCTACACATCAGCTGATTATTGACATGTGAGTTTTACAACGTGAGACTCAGAGTTCATGAGATAAAGTCTTGGTAATATACTAGCATTGCACGGACTTGATAGCTGTGGACTGGAATGCTATAAACTCACAGTTCAATAAAATGTTTCCAATTGAGATAACCTTGTGTTAGATGTGATAAAGTGGTAGAAATTAGACATCTTTGCAAAATTTATGGTCTTACGTTGAAAGAAAAGAATAACCCTTCAAACGTTTGAGACTTTCTTCGTGAAAACAGAAGTTTCAGTCTTTTTTTTAATCTACTTTTAAGGTATGTTAATTCATGTACAACTCTCAAAGTCTCATGGGAACAAAGCTTTTTAGGCATTTTTCAGACACTTTGGAACAACAACGTTAAATTCTCATCAGCTTTGCTGCCTATAGATCAGGCATTGCAGTGTTTTTTTCTTTTTAAGCATTAAATATTTATATCTCATGGCTAATTTAGCGGCAGCTAAAGTGCTAGAAAAATCTGTCGCATATTATTTACTAATAGTTTTCCTGCACAGTTGAGTTATTATATCTGGAAGAGTCACTCGATTTTGTGTCCAGTTGTGATTTGTGCACAGTTAAAACATTGTCTTCAGCAGAAAAACATGTTTTATTATTGACAATTCTTTGCAAGTTTTCTCTAAAAACCCTGCGTTTCGGAATTTTGTAAGTTTTGCCCAAAGCTTTTTTCTGGTTGTCAGTAAGCAGCATCTGTTTGTGTGCTCTCAGGTCACCAATCGGTACCTCTCCCAGCTGAAAGACGCACACAGAGCTCACCCGTTCCTCAAAGACTACTTCGCCAAGGTAACTTAAATCCCTCACTCAGCGCAGGATGCGTCTGTGTTTTGTGCAGTACGAGTTAACCAAAACAAGCCTCTTTAACTGAACTCATTTGTATGTTAGATAGGTTGACAGCAGTTGTCCTTGGTCTAAGCCAAGGAGAGCATTCAACTCTGACCTTTCAGCCTTTGTTACACATTATGTTGTAATTACACAAGAGTACAGCATAGTAGGTTACCAAACAAACTGAGACATTCACCACAGCTCTAATGGGAAGATGTTTTTTTAATTTTGTGTGGTGTTAACTGTTTCCTCTTCTGTGTCTTCCTGCAGGAGAACGAGTTTGACAGATTAGCAATGCAGTACGCCCCCACCGCCACAGCATAAAGCATCTGCTCTTCTTCAAGAGACCTTCTTAGCTAACTTTTATGGAAATACCATGAAGATGTTTCTCTTCTTGCATATATTTGATTGTGTGGCTGTATTTAAACCCCTTTGCAAGTCAAAACAGAGTCCTTATTTGATTAGTGGGCAGATGCAGAACAAATCTGTCTTGGTATACTTTCTATATAAATTTACATTTATGTAATACAAACATTCCTTTGAAATGTTAATAAATGTGTTAAACCTGTTTTGATGTGTTTATGAGACTCGGCAAAAGCTTCAAGTACTCTAACAAAATTATATATATATTTTTAGTTTTCTTTGAGGGTGTAATGGACCTAATACTTTTATGTTTAAGCAAGTAATTCATGACAACCTTTAATGACCTAGGTTTTCATGACATTCTGTTCATCTGCAGAYAGAATGATTAAAGTCAGAACAAGATTTGCTAACAACAGTCATTCTTAGATATCACTTGTGTTTATCTTTGTGTTTTCCATTGACCTTGTATCAAATCTTGCTAAGATGACATAATGGTGTTTGTTAATATATATATGAGGCCTCTCGAGACACAGTGAGTAGTGTGGAGAGACAGTGACAGAGAGAAGCAGAGGCACAGAGACAGGGCAGGTTGTTCTCTGTGTTTCCTGTTGTTGCAATAAAACTCAGCTGATCATCTCACGAAGTACCTTCATTCTTGGACCACGTATTTCTGTCTTTGTTAAATAAATATTGCCATAACAGAGGGTTTTATTTTTAGGAGATTAAACTACACTGTCTCTTTAAGTAGACCTTTCTAATGCACTGGTTGAAAGCAGAGGGCTCGTAAAGAAGACAGCGGGCCATGAGTTTCGGCCCAACTGTAGGTTGTTTTTTTTTTTTTTTTTTTTTCACGTAAACGCAGCAGCTGAGAGTTAAAAACGGCGTCAGGTTGGTTAGTTTCTGTCTGGCCTATAGAGGTCGCTGTGATATTTTTAAAAGTTGTGTTTAGGCTCAGAAATTGTACTATTTTACATTTTTAAAAGGGAAAATGCGCATAGCTGCAAACAATACTGTAGGTTGTTTTTTTTTTTTTTTTTTTCACGTAAACGCAGCAGCTGAGCGGTGCTCGCCCCCCTCCTTTTCTTTTTTTTAACGCACCAGTTGATCCCAGCGCGCGCGCCTCGTCAGAAACGCATCTCTCGACACGCTCACCGGAGGCTGACAGGAGGAGGAGAAAAAAGAAGACTCTCCGCGGAATATACTCCTCTAATTTATCCCTAGACGAACCTGGAATAACTCGCTCTTGAGTGAGAGACTTGCCGGTTCCGAGTCGTTACGTAAGTCGTCGAATAACGGTCGGAAGATGAGGAGCGCGTGCCTGACTCCGTTCTGGGGGTTAGCAACACAAAACCTCCAGTGATGTTAAAGGCTAATTCATTCATTCATATATAACCTGTTAGCTAGGAGACCACCGCCTCCGGTTCTGGTCCAGTGTCGCCGCTGTGTGATTTTTACTGTAAGCTAGGCGGCTAACCGTGTGCGCAGTGAGAAGATGATGAGCGCGAGCCTTCACCTGACTGCCGCAAATGGATCAGAGTAGCTGTCAAAATCCGCTCGTTCGATAGTTTGCGTGTTTTTTCTATTATTATTCTCATCTGAACAGCGGACATTTGGTGGGCGCTACTTGCATCCTTAAAACTGTCCTAAAAGTGGGCCCATGTCTTAATTAGGAAGACAAAGAATTAGGCTAAGCTGGTTAGATAAGCTGAGCCACCGGTCAGTCATCACATAGACCGAGCTGCTGGAGCCGTTTCTGCCGGCTTCTTTATTTTTCGTCTTTATTATTATTATTATTATTTTTTAAAACAACCTCCCCGTTGTTTCTGCGCCGCACCACGATGGGCAGTGATGGCGGGAGTGCCGTGCCAGTGGGAGTGGAGCCCATGCCCGGGTACTGGGAGCTCCTCAGCCGAGGATCCAGCGTCATGCTGGGCGCATGGAGGGACTGTGGCGGCTGCGGCGTGAAGCTCTCCAAACAGACTCTCCTGGATAACGCCTACATTACCTGGACCGAGGTCGCCCTCTTCTTCTTGTGCGCCTTTTTGTGGACGATGCTCAGGCGGGGATTGACAGAAAGTCTGTTTAAGGTGGGTAACATTTTTTTTAAAACCCAATTAACCGACCCCCACCCACCCCCCATTCCTCCCCAGTTTAACAGGAATCCCAGTACTTCATGCCAGGAATAAACAGGGTGAATGCTTGTTAGTCACTGTTTTTTTTCCCTCAGATAACCCAACCACACTGACAGGAAATTTTAATTTGACTCACAAAGGCT
Organism: Austrofundulus limnaeus; assembly: GCF_001266775.1. NCBI lineage: Eukaryota > Metazoa > Chordata > Actinopteri > Cyprinodontiformes > Rivulidae > Austrofundulus > Austrofundulus limnaeus. The sequence goes on along the minus strand of NW_013952410.1, from coordinate 4,204,410 downwards.
TAAAAAACCCACATCTGCTGCATTAGTCATTCAAGATGGTAGCATTAAATTCAAATGAGGTGAGGAAGTGTGCACGTTTCTCAGAAACCACGTGCACCTGCTTTGCACATGCACTAAACCTACACTATCTGTGTGACTCTGATTTTATTAAAACTTTATTTAACTAGATTTAAAAAAAAACACTGAGGTCAAGACCTCTTTCACAAGGGTGACCTGGTCTGGACAGGCAGCAGCACACGTCACAATAGAAAATATAAGACAAAAAATGAGAAAATATACATTAAAACAGCCACAATTTGATAATGAAAGACAGTGTTGTGACAGTGACAATCAAACACCGTGAACAATTTAGGATTTAAAACACAGGCATTGTTGCTATGATAATTGTTGTCTTTCTTTTAAAATCTTTTTAAAAGCACTCAGTGGAACAAACTCTGACCATTTTAGTTCAGCCTGCAAGGCATTCAACTTTCTTTCTCTGATCAGTTCGCACACGATGAACATAGAGGTGGAAACGGGTGTGGTTAGACATGTTGGACAAATAACACCTTTATAAAGCTATTTTATGTATTTACACATTTTAGCTTCAAAGAGTAACTGAATTGCTGCTCCGTTCTCATGCAAGCAGTGGTAGTTGTTTTGCTTCTATTTTTTTTTTTTTTTTTAGGAAATGTGTTAATTTTAAGGTTCAAACTGGCTGTAATATATTGTCAACCTTTTAAAGCAGTGGATCCCAAACTTTTTATCTTCTGACCCACAAAATATCCATGGCAAAATCTTGTGACCCCAAATATTACTGGTCTGAGTACATGAACTTCATTAATAACCCTAAAAACACAGGCTTTTTGACAACCTAAACAGCTTGTACACAAATATAAATACTTATTTATACTTATTTTGTGTTTTTGTAATAATTACAGGGAAAATATTACATCAGTAATTATTTTATTACCCTTTAAATTGATTTCTGGAGATTATCCAAGGTGCTTCATGACCCAAAATTGGGTCCCAAGCCCAACTTTGGGAACCAAAGTGCAGTGGTTCCCAAACTTTTCAGCTTTTGACCCACAAAATAACAGTAGCAGAGACCTGTGCCCCCAACTGTTTCTGGATGATAAACATTTGTATCAGGTCAACTAAACATGGGCACAGTAACAATATTTTTATACTACATTTATCCATTTTAAATACACTAACATCACTCCCTTGTAACAACTAAGGCAAAAATGTAATTAATTCAGAAAATATTCTCAGGACCCCACCTTGATGTTTCAGGACCCCACTTTGGGTCCCGACCCCAACTTTGGGAAACACTGTTTTAAAGTACAGGTCATCTGAATAGTTATTTTGTAAAAGGAATGCAAATACCTCAGTTTTGAATAAGCCCCACACAGGCTAAACATCAACAAAAACATCTCATGGAAATGAGATTTAATCAAATATATAGCACAATGTACTCTAGAAAAAACTTCTGGTACCTTTTTTCTAATTTTAAATAATATGATGAATTCACAAGTAATCAATGAGCAATGTGCTCACTGAGTGAGAAGATACTCTTTTATTTGTTTTTAAAGCTGATACTTTTCTACGTTTAATTTCTTTGTTGCCTCCGCGAACCAACTAAGATGGAGGTAAATGAAAACTGTCTGTTTAAACTTTATCCCCTTTGCTTTGTTTTTCACATAAAAGCGTGCTGAAAACATCTGGTGGGCAATCAGGTTGTTTATATGATTTTTTTCTGATCAAACCTCTTAAGAAACAGTCTGTTTGACTGGATCAGCTGGGACCTCTAAATGCGATTCCTCAGATCTTCACACCATAAAAAGATCAAGTCGTCACCAGTTGCTTTTACTTGTTGGTTTGCTTCTCACTTTAGCGTCACGATGCTGCTAAGAAATTAGGGCATCTTTTATAAGGTACCTGATGATGTGCGTTCACAGAACTGCATTGTCTCTTAAGCAGCCTTACAGCATCTCACACCAGTGGTGGAGAGACACAGATTGCTTATATTCTCCTCCACCGTCAAAGGTTTCAGTGCCTCCCTCTGTTAGCATTCAGCCAAGCAGGGTCCCTCTCTTCACAGAAAGCTCGTGTGGCTTTTTTTACTCTACCATCGTGATGGAGGTGGAGTTTGTTTGATGACGGTGGGTCCCGTGTGTGCAGCCAGACATGGTCAGAGAATGCAGAGGATGAGACCTACTTTCCTTTTTTTCCCCTCTTTGAAGACGGGCACGTTTTGACATCTGCAGGCTGTAAAGGATGAGGTGAAACTCTGAATTAAAACTCAAAGTGCCATTGATTATTCACCACCTACAGAGAGTGTGCTTATATTGGGGATGAAGAGGATGGGTTCAGCGTAGGGCAGCCAGGTGGAGCTAATTCAATACGAGTATTGCTTTTCCACATCACAACGCTGAAGTGGGCTGCAAGAGGGGCACGCTGTTTGAGCTCTTATCTGACCAGATGGTATTTGCTTTAACAAACCAGCGGTCCTTTATGTAATAAAATGTAAACCGCAGTGTAATAGCTTCTCAGTTAAAATGGATTTTTAGTGTTAATAACACACAGTTGTACAGTTTAAGTTGTCGATGAAGGCTTCATGTGCACAGAACTCGTCCGCCGCAGGCCCGTGGATTAAAATAATTAGTTTCCTGTTTAGTTACTTACATCTGAGAGTTATGTTAGAAGAGCGAAAGCTGACCCAGTTCAGAGTCAGACACACATTTCTTTCTGCGATCTTTGCTCTCCGCCGTACAACTCACTGTTCCAACAAGATAAGACAATATTTGATTGATCTTTTTTGTCTGCTCTGGTTGAACGTTTTAAAGAAGCACATTTTTTTTCTTACTCTGGCAAGACTTATACCTGCAGCACAAAAGTTATGAAGTTGGCAGTCAATTAAAAAATACTGGCAGACCTTTTATGACTTTGGGTGAACTTTGCACAAGGCTGCACAAATGTTTTGAAGGAAAGACATGAAGGGGCAAATTGTTGTTCCAAACTGGGTTGCTCAGATTCTGTATTCAAGTCAAACTAAAACAGGAGCGTAACTTGTTGCCATTCGAATTTGGCTTGGAGTTATGTTGGTTATCACTGTGCCATAACCAGGCTTTTTCATGGTTTACATTTGATTCATAGCTGCACATATCCAGGTTAAATACCCTTCTTTTCTAAGCCACTTGACGTTTTTCTGTTACACAAAATGATGTTGCATCCTCCTCGCTCTGTCCTGCCTTGCCTGTTGACACCCCAGACACTGACAGTTTAAAGAAAAGTAAATGTGGCGTTTAAGATAAGCACTGAAAAGCTCTTCTGAGAATCACGTACCTAATCAGCCATCTAAATGTCACACTTGAACTTCCCGAGCGTGAACGTGTCTTTTACTTCTTCCTCATTTTCTTTTCAAACATGCTCTGTTGTTTGACAAAGCGGGGGCGGCTTCTTTGCTTGGACAATCTTTCTTACTGTTTAAAAGTTGCATTTAAGCATGTGCCGGTATTAGCGCTATTTCACGTATCGTTAGCCTCATAGCATATATGTCTAAGTCATTTGTGACCAAATATTAGTGTTGTAGTACTTGAAACCGGTCTTGGTCTTAAGACCGGTCTCAAGACCACTTTTTGATGGTCTTGTTCTTGTCTCGGACTCAACAGCATTTGTACTTGGTCTCGTCTCGGTCTCGGACATTGAGGACTCGGAATTTTGTTTCAAGACCAGTCAAGACCACAGCTGTGGAAATATAACTAAACAGTAGGGGTGCAACGATAGAGAAAATTCACGGTTCGGTTCGGTTCGATACTTTAGTCTCACGGTTTGATATTTTTTCGATACAAAAAAGAGAAATTTCCATGCCCCATTTAACTTGTAATTTGCTGAAATTAATTATGAACATTTGTTTAACCTCAAAAGTAGTTTTTAAATTAAATGTTGCTGAAACAGCAAGTTTCTCAGTGGATCTGCGCTCAAAAATGCAGCCTAGGTGGAGTAGTCGAACACAGATCCACTGATCCTTTAACACAGAGCATCTTCAGAAGACAAGTTCATAAAGTAAATTTTGAAAATCTGTATTGTTCGATACAAGTGTTTATTGAACCTAAAGCACTGTTCGATACGGTTCGATACGGGTACATACGTATATTGTTGCACCCCTACTAAATAGCCATATTATTGTCCAATTTATTTGTTAACAATCTTACTTTCATTGGATTTAAAATGTAGCTACTGATTCAAATCCAAACCTGACTTATTGCTATCTACGTGTTTTTTGTTAGCGGCTGTCACCCATCTGCACCCGCCATCACGCACACGCAGCACTCCCGGAAAGTGAACTGTGGTTCTCTGAGAGCTGTAAAGGATGTCTTAAATTTTAAATAAAAAAGTTTGGCTACATTATTCATAAATAATATCATTGTAAAACAACAACAACCAGGAGAAATTGTACAGCAACTTGTACATTCAACAGTGCTTCACTTTCAGAGACAGTGGGGAAAATAAACTTTTATCATCTCTAACGTTAACAATCTGCCTCTGTAGCAAAATTCTTTTCTCTGCCCTCACACAAACATTTTGTCAATATTAGCTCTACATATTAAGTTAGCTAAAGTGGGGGAAAAGTATTTAGTCAACACCAATAGCTTAAGTTCTCCCACTTAAAAAGATGAGAGAGGCCTGTGATTGACATCATAGTTAGACCTCAACTATGAGATCTAAATACTTTTTTCCCCACTGTACATGTGTACACAATACTCCATCACTTAGGGCACTTTTTTTATCTGGTCTTGGTCTTGTCTCGGTCTCGCCCTCCCTTGGTCTTGGTCTCGACTTGGTCCAAACCCTAAAAGTCTTGGTCTTGTCTCGGTCTCGCCCTCCCTTGGTCTTGGTCTCGACTTGGTCCAATGGTGCGTTCACACCGAACGCGATTTCAGCATCAGGAGCCTCAGGTTTACATGCAAAGTCTATGGTGGACGTGCTTCAATCAGCGTCAGGAAGTGCTGCGGCGCCTCAAGCGTGATTAGAGCAGCGCGATTTGAACGATTTGAACGATCTGAGCGTTCGACACGCTGAGGCGCAAATCGCTGAAGTTAGAAAATCTGAACTTTTGCAGCTCGACGCGCAGCATCAACCAATCAGAGAGACTCCACTGTGTGACGTAGCGACAGATTTCCCGACGGGACAGTTTGCTGAAAGATGTCCACTAACCTGAAACAGATGGAGAGGAGCTCTTTAGCTGAAATCGAGTGCCTGCAGTCTGTGTCCTGACAGGAGATATCCGCACCAATGCGTGGCAGCGGCTCATCAGACTGGACTCGGGACAAAAATAGTCCTGAAAGCGAGCTGTGAGCCTCTACTCTGAATTATCTGGTGAATTAATTATGAATTAATTATCTGATGAACGTGACATGCTCTTGCTCTCTGTAAATAAAGCAAAGCCACTTCCTCGTCTGACATTAAACAGAGCCCGACAGAGGAGGGAGGGGCGGGGAGGCTGTTGCCGTGCAGCGCTTCAAGAGCTGACCTGCGTCTGACCTCAAATTGCACAAGCGTCCAACTTCAGCGTTGGCTGCGATTTTGAAGCTGAAATCGCGTTCGGTGTGAACACAGCATTAAAGTCTTAGTCTTGTCTCAGTCTCAATACACTGTGGTCTTGGTCTTGAGTTGGTCTCGGGTTAGGTGGTCTTGACTACAACACTACCAAATATGTCTTGGGCGATTATGCTATGAGGCTAATGATATATTTGTTTAATGTTTGTGTGGAAATCAGAAGCAAAGAAAAAAGAGGGGTAAGCAGAAGAAATAAAATAAACAACTGAAGATGATGGATATTGAGGAAGGAAGAAATGGGGAATAATAAAGTGCTGAAGGACTGTAAATGTGGGGCCAATTTTGCTGACTTTGCATGCAACAAACCAGTCATTAACTAAACTACACAAACCCTCACATGCATGTCTATGTTGGTATAAAGATAAAGGCGCTCTGACATGCACATCCAAATTGATAGACTGCTACACTTTGTGTGAGATGGCATTATGTTTGTTTTCTGGAAGCAATAAATGCTCTGAAGCCTGGCTCCTTCAGCAGCAGCAGCAGCAGTTTGGAACGACTCTCATAGTGCCTTGTGTGCGCGCGCGTGCACACACACACACACACACACACAAGCAAAAGCAGTCATTCAAAGCGGCAATGGTAGCTTCAGCCCCGCCTCAGAGCTGTATCTGCCTGCACAGAGCTGAACGGCACCTCAGCCCTCGTACTGTTGTTCTGTATGTGAAAGCATGCTAAGGTTTTGCCAGCCACAGATCTGGGATCACTTTCCACTAAGCTCCTGCTCATTGTTGAACATTAGAGCCACAGACAGAAACCCGACGCTGGGTTTGTGGTTAAGGAGAAGTGATATCCATTCAGCCAAAAGTGCCCACTCAGATGAAGCTTGCTTGTAGTTTTGACACTGATTGCAAGCGATTGGTTTTTTTTTTAACATGTTAGGATGTTATTAGACCTCTTCTCCTGCAGCTTAGCTAACACATTTATTGTTGCATGCAGCACTTAAGGCTCCTGACCTGTGATGTATTTCCACTCTTAGCCTCCGCTTGTCACATGCACAGATCTTTTAGCTCATCTAAACTGATCACAGTATGCAGTCTGTCACTGGGATAATCACATCAAACCTGCTGACAGTGGAAGTTATTAAGTGATTGGTCGTTGAAACTGTATTTTGTGCAATTAATTATCAGAAAAACTGTCACCGATTAATGTTAGCCACTTTGCACTTTATTTTGCTATTACAGCCCAACCCTACTGGTCATGTGTGCTGCTTTGACATGGATTTAAACATTGTTGCATACCTAATATGTGTGCCGATGCCTCTCCCCTTCAGGCTGGTCAGGATTAATTCTGGTAGTTTGCTTTCTAAACTGAAACAATTAAAGCTAAATTAAGTTTTTTTCCCCACATTTTTGTCATTAAAAAAAGAAGTTTAACAAAGTGGAAGATGACAGGAATATTTGATATTGCTGCTTGAGTTAAAAAATTTCAAAATATAAAAGAAAAACTCCCACACAGCCCCCACTTGCCTCCCAGCTAATAAACACTGGCTGCAGCCACATGAGGTGTAAATCACCAGTTTTATCACAGTATTATATGGATTTGTTTGGATGATGATACGATGTTTCTCGCTATCACAAAATCTGTCTTGATACAATTTTGATTCAGGTCACAAGTCAGTGATCAATACGATGCAATATCACATGCCCATCTAACAGTTATATGGACATATGATGTCAATCCATATTGGGCATATGATGATGATATGGATTGACGTTTTCATTTTGTTTAGATGCAATTGAATCATTGATTATTTAACTGATATATCATTGGGGGTCGATGTTTTGTTACACCCTCTAATGTCAGCTGAGCAGAACTGAAACCTTGAGTGAATTAAAGAAAAAAGTCTCTGTTTTAAAAAAGGACATTCAGGTGCGAGGGAACTCTCATCTGCGTTTCACAGTTTGAAATCTCTGTATTGTAAAGGTTTGGAGTTTCATTGGCTACGTTCACACTGCAGGCAAATCTGACCCAAAACCGATTTTTTTGACCCATCTGACTCATCTGATTTTTTATGACAGTCTGAACGAGACAAATCCGATTTTTTCAAATCCGACCCAGGCCGTTTCAGTATGTGGTTTTAAATCGGATATATATCTGATGTTTTCAAAGTGACTGCAGTGTGAACGCTCATGTCACATTCATCTGACTTTTTCATCAGTGAGGAGGAGGTGAAGGATCGATAAGACACTAACCTCAAGTCTCACTGTTTAAATCTGTAGCTCCGTGTGTTTACAGCTCCAAAACACAAGTCCAGTTGCTTCATCTTTTTACTTTTCATTAGTATGATAATAACGATGTCCAGCCTGGATCGCGGAGAGTATCGATCCTAAAGTTCGATACTCGGTCGATACTTTTTTCCAGCTTGTAGTTTCGTAAAAAAAAAAAGCTTCACTGGAGCATCCCGGTCAGAGGCAGGTTCAGATATAAAACACTGAACTAAAGAAGCAGGTCAGATAATTATTTAATCGGCTCTGATTAAACAACAACAACTTCCGATTCGATGCGCAAAATGTAGCATCCATGCTAGCTCTGTAAACAAACAAGCCGGCTGATGAGACGTCACGTCTTTTACTGTGCATGCGTGTCACATCAGTGCAGTGTAGTGTTCACACAGGGGTCTGATGCAGGTCACATTTAAAATGTAATGTGAACGTTCACACAAAAAGATCGGATTTTTTCAAAAAAATGGAACTGAACATTAAGACCTACAGTGTGAACGTAGCCTTTGATAGTCATAAAGAGGTCATGTTTAATCTTGTCATTTAAGCAGGCAGGCTTGAATAAAATTTTGACATTTTCATTATGTAAAGCATAGAATAAAATGCTAAATTAATGTTGGATTACACAAAACAATAGTTCTACTCTTGTTGTAGTCAGCCAGCCTTTAAGTTTGTTCCAAAATCTAATTTATTTCTAGAATATTTTTCAAGTTTAAACCTTTAAAACCGAGAGTGGTTGTGTGGTCTTTAACACATAAACACATATTTGTGTTTCCCTAACACAGTTAGAAAGCAGGGTAATGAATCAGCTGTGTTTGTTGACAGATTCTCCTCAGGTCAGCTGGAAAGCGCCACAAGGCCTTGATCATCTCAGCAGCTTTGGTCGACCTCTCAGAGTCTTTTCTCTCTCATTCAGTTCTTGCTCACAGTGGAAAGGTTCTGACTGGGCAGAACACAGTGTCACTGCAAGCCTTTTGCTTGGCAGATGGCTCTCCTCTATAACAAGGACATTTTAGAGGGATATGGGGACTGATTGGCCAGAGGAAACTGGTGTAATTATTTGCTCACTGTAAGTATGAGGAAGGTCTGAGAGCCGTGCTTTCTTCAGGATGCAATTAGTTCAGTTTCCTCATCCCAGACTGCCTGTCTTTCTTTCTTTCTTTCTTTTTCCTTCTGTGGAAGAAGTATTCACATGGAAACTCAATGAGACGACCAAGTTTTTGGGTGTTTCCAGAGTATGCTTCATCTCACGTCTCCCTCTTTGCATCATGTCCTCTCTGTTCCTCTCCACCCACCATGTGGTTTGAGGTTTTCATGGCCAACATAACTAGTTTTTGTAAATCTGGAGGTTGAGATCGGGACCTTTAAAGAAACTTACGGACATATGACAGACATTACATTAGCTTTTCATTTTAAAGTCTTGAAACTCTTCAGAATTTCCATGAAATCGTAGATTTTTTTGTGGCATGTGCCACAATCAGTGAGTTAAATATCAAAGCTTAAAAACTTCAGCTTTGCTAAGAATTCACAGAGTTGGTGAGTTTTATAGACAATCCCAGTGATGTGAGGGTTGAAAACCCAATTAATTGTTTACATGTTTTGTTGTTTGCATAAAAAATAATAAAATCATATAAGACACATGATTGCCTTACCCCTTACCTTATTTAGAGATTGAACTTTAATCTTGAACCTAACTTAAAATTTGAATAAACATCTAGTCATCATTTGCTTCAGATATAGAAACCATGTCTGAAACTACAAGTTGTTTCAAGCTTTTTTTGTGGGAAAAAATGTTTTAAACAGTCAGTAAAATAGCAAATGAACATGTTAGTGGCAGATATTTGTGTCCTTATTAAGTTCTTTTTAAATTCAGTAAACCATATTCAGATTTTGAAAAGTAAAAGTACTGTTTTCGTTAAGGAGGTTTGGTTTTGTGTCAGTTTCATCTTTGGTTTCCAGTTTCTGTCCCATCTGTGTGTGTTCGTAAAAATGAGTCAGAAATCCCTGTAACTTTAAACAAACCAATCACATGTAGACCTCATTAATCAAATGTTTTAATTGAATTAAAATGTTTGGTTATGATTTCTCATTACAAGAGGTTTCTGTTCCGTTGTATGTGTGTTTTAACTCTGCAGCAGCAGATTCTTCCAGTTCTGGTTTGTTGTTAAGAGTCGGAGCTTCTGTCAGTGGAAAACAGAAAACAAGCTCGTAAATTCAACCAAAATTTATTTTGCTTCCCACAAGATCATCTTGGACTCTTACTGTTTGGTTTCGATGGGCCTGGCTCAAGCAGTTAGACTCGTTCACACTACGTCAGTCCTTATTCTCACTGTGCTGCTGAAAGCGTGGGCACTGTATTATGAATGACAGCCATATGTCTTCCAGCTGTCCTCATGAGCTGAGAGCCAAGTAGCTCTACGCGAACTCACAGTACAACATACTGTGTGTAAGATAACGCTCTGCTTTGATTAAACTCCTTACATTTGAAGGTTTTACAGTGAATGTTGAGGTGTCATGGCTGTGCTGAGACTTAATTACAGTAAACTAGAATCATTTCTCTGATGTGTTCACTGTTATATTAATGTTGTCAGATGATGTATCACCAGTTTATTACATTTTACTCTACTGGATTACATACAGAATGTGATTTAACTTTGTCCTGCTGAAAAAAGCCAAGACTATTGATGAAAGCAGCATCCAGACACAATCAATCAGTATTGTTATTTATTATAAGCTTTGTGACCTGTCTGTAACTCATTCATCGGTTTCTAAAATAATGTTAAATGTTTGTACTTTTCACTTTTTTCACCCTAAACATTTTGAGAAAAAGAGGAAGCTTTCCAACTCGTTTAAAAATTGGTTTTCTTTTTATGGTTAAAGGTATATCATACCGCTTCTTGAAGTGTTCATAACAGTAAATGACTTCTGAAACATGCAGCCTGTAAGGATTTTGTTTTTAGTCTCTTTTATTGCTGCTACGGTTTAATAAAAAATAAGCGCACTTTACTATCAGTGACCAGGTGTTGTTTATGTTTTATTTATAAAATTATTATATTACTGTTTCCAGATCAGTTACCCTGAAGGATGTGTGCAGTAACTTTAATGCTTCAGCAGATAATTTGAAAACTAGTTGAGGTTAAGGCCTCTTCTGAGAATAAATAATGAGCTACACATCCCCCTAAGCAGATGCAATGGTCCTCTTTTGTTTTTGTCTTTTTTTCACAGCACCTTAGTGTTAGAACTAGAATGAGTGTCTTCTCCTCCCTTTACACGTGCCTAATTTTACTATGAGTAACATATTTACACAGGAAGGCCTGAAACTGCTGGTTTAATTTTAGCATGCAAATCTGCCAAACCAACGACTTCAGATAAGTTTAGACACCAAGTCAGACGACGTTATGAGGAACCTCACTTCAGTCCTCAGTCAGTCAAATATTAACCTTTAAAGCATCAAATATTTTATAGTCAAATAAAGTCCAGATAGCCCACCTCTCGTTTGTTTTTTTTGCATCAGAAGTGCTGCTGAGTCGACCCACATCATGTAACTCTGAGTTTTATAAGGATTGTGTCAGCTGCAGCCTTGCTCAACACATGCTGTTTGATCCGAGGGTCTCCCAGATGTGTCTCTTAAATGAAATACAGTTTATCACCCTGCTGTTTTTGTTTGCATGTTACAAGATGCTGTTGTGTTCCCCTCACACTGACAGGATCCATTTTGTTTTTGTAAACCTCACTGGTGTTCAAACATTCCAGCTGATATTGAGCGACAAAAAGCTGAATTAGACTGTGTTTGGTTTCTTGCAATACAAAGACATAACACTAATAATCAGCAGATAAAGTATGGAAACTTGTGATTTCATGTATTTGATCTTACTCTGATCTAAATGAGTCAAACATACAATTTACCTCCAAGTTTTAAATATTTAAATGGCGAAAAGACAAAGCATCACAAATGTAGTGACTTCTCTGCTTCTCAAATGATTCAACAATACAATACGTATTTTGAGAATTCAGTCTGATTCATCAGATGACCTCAAAGTATTGATCCCCACCTCCCACCCACTTTTTTTTTTGCTTTATTTTACAGACATAAACACTAAAAGCTGAGTCATTTCCCAACATGCACCACCACACTTGTCTGCCTCAGTCAAGCTTCCAGTGTGTAGGCAGGAAGTGGAAAGGAAGAGGTCAGCGAAAAGCTGCCGTTATTCACCATTTGTGAACTGGAGAGTCACTTTTAAAGAATGCGCTGCAAATGTGTGGAGAACGACGAAAATTAGACATAAAAAAAAACGAGACTGGAGGCAAATCATGTGTGAGGTGGTAACTTCACTCCCACTTTGTTTTAATGTAGCTGTTTGACATTAAACGCCTTCCTCTTCCTTCCAGTTAAAACTCTCAGAAACAGCTAATTTGAACTTTTACTGCAAACTACGGACAAAACATTTAACAAAACACAGTAACATTTAATTTAACCGTACAGCATTACACAAAATGAAAGAGGAAGCAGCACACTAGAAACTAAACTAAAAACAGCTTTTCCTAAAATATTTTAATTTAAAGAAGGAAACCTTGTTTCTGTCTTTAAAAAAATTTGCAAATTAGTTCGGTAAAACAAACTAGACAAGATGGAACAAAATATCACTAATTTTAAGATAGAATAAGTAACATTAAATTTGATTGTTCTGTTTAGTAAAAAAATCTAAACTGAAGAGAATGAGTTGTTAAAGCTAAAATAATACTAGCAAAAACAGGCAAAATATTACTTAAAGGTTAAAAGCATGAAAACAGTAGCTAAAGTTGTGAAGATCTGTTTATTTTCCTTTCTGTTCTTTGTGTAGTGTTTATTTGATCCCTCCTACACCTGATCCATGTTGTCTCTTCCCAGGTGTGTCTCATTTCCCTTCGTTAGTTTCACCCTTTAAATTCTGTCTTCTCTGTCACTCTCAGTCCATTGTGCTTTCCATGTTTTGGTTCTCCTTGTGTTGCCTTCCAGCTATATTCTTGTGCCAGTTTTGCAGCCTTGCTAGGACCTTTATTTTGTAATAAATCATTTTAGTAATTATTTTTAGCTTGCTTTCTGGTTTTTATCACTGCAAAATGTAAGAGAAGTAGAAGGTTATCTGAAAGTCAAAAGAAGTAAATAGCTAATTAAGAGGCAGTAAATTATTAGCTAAAAGCTGAAGAAGCTAAAGTTAAAAGAAGCTAAATAAATTGTAGCTAAAATAAGCTAAATTCTAGATTTAAGCCAAGAGGAACAAAACACTAGCTAAAAGGAGAAATATGCTGTCCAAAAGCTAAAAGAAGCTAAATACTATCTAAAGGAGGTGAAACACACTAAAAGTAGCAAAACAGTATCTTAGAAAGACAAAATACAGTTATGTGCAGAAGCAGATTTCAAAGAAAACTGTTTATGAGAGGATGAGTTAAATCTGTGTTTTATTTTCATTTACTCATTCATAAAAACAAAAGCAAATATATTTTCAATAAAAAACCTGAATCATAAATGAAATGAAAGGAAGCAGAAAGATGAAAATATTTGTAAAAAAAAGGAAGCTGACTATTTTGAAAAGTATAAAAATGACAAAACCAGACGTGATGGCACTCATCTCATTTTATATATTAAAGTAGGCAGAATTGTTAGATTATATCAAACGGGTAAAGAATGGTGTGAATGCTGAGTTGTTATAAAGCAAACAACAGGAACTAAACAAAAGTTTTTAGATCTGACAGAGTTTTAGTTTGGTTAATTTATTTTAAAACTAAAACCCAGAGGATTTATCCCCAGAGGCAGCTGCCTTCCCATCATCCTGTTGAGAATAAAAAGAGAGGTGGGGGGAAGTGAGATCCATCCTCTTTTTATAGAAGCTGATAATCTGCAATGACCCAAGTCAATTACAGGTGTAATCAAAAGGAATTTTGATAAAGATATTATCTGCTGTTATTTAAAAAAAGTGGATTCTGACCCATTTAAAGCACCAAGAGGAAAAAAGAAACAGATAAACAGGCTATATTTATCCTCACATGTATACAAAGTCTAAAACTCTGGTCGTCCTTTGGATTAGCTTTTGTAAATCCTATTTGCCCTAAGCTTGGAAGAAAAAAACACAGCATCTGTGAGAGATTTCAGGTTAAATGAGGCACTGAGGTCAGCCTTGGAAGAAATCAAAGTGAGACTGAGCAAAAACAAGCAAATAAGAAGGAAAAAAAAGAAGAAGAATGAGATTGTGCTTGATTGAACAGGTCCAAACGTGAGCCGGCATCCTGACTTATTGGCCCGCTTTATCATCTTACGTAACAGGCCGGCCTTCTTTTAATCGCCTGCTTCCAAGAAAGGCTGAAAAGTTTTAAAATAAGAGCGACGTAGTGTAAGATGGAGGGAACAGAAGGATCATGAACATCTTTACCAGCATCGCAGCATATTTGCTGAGAGCCTCCTGTTTATTGTCAAATCTGTCACCGACTCTGCCTTTTATATGCAATCAGCCTCCATAATGTCTTCTGGGCAGCTTTTTGTTTTCTCCTTTTTTGTTCTTTAGCTCAGTCTGTCTTTGGCAGAGGGAAAGGAACAGAAAGGACAGAGAAATCACAGTGTGTCTTTGACCCATTCTACCTCTGTTTTGCAAAACTAAAAATAATCAATAAAACAAGAGGACAAAATCGGAAAAAGCATGAAAATATTGGCAGATTATTAAACAAGCTTGAAGAATCTGCTTTTAAAAAAATGTAACTACTGATATGAGATATTGGATGTTCACCATCTATTCCCAAACTATTTGGGAAACAAAAGCACTGTCCCTCATCAAATACCAGTACTTTAAAAATGTGTAGTTCTGGTAAAGAAAAGGAGTAAGGTCCAATGTTCTGCCTGACAATCATTTTGCCAAAATTCCTTTAGAAACTGAAACTTTGTTAAATTCTCAAATTCTTCAGTTGTACAATGTGTAGCTGAAACTCCTTAATGATTAATTTGTCTCAAACCTTTTCAGGATCATCTGAGTTTTTCATTTCAAGCCACAATGCAGCAATTCTCTGGTTTCCTCCCACAGACCAAAACATGCATGTTAGGTTAACTAGTAACTAAATTGTCCCTAGGTGTGTGTGAGAGTGTGAGTGATTTTTTTATTCCCATGCAGCCCTGTGATGGACTGGAGACATGTCCAAGGGTGTATCTTTTCTTTCACACCATGACTGCTGAAGATAGACCAGCTCCCTGTGACCCAGAAAGAAAAAGAAAGGAAATGGAGGATTG
Organism: Austrofundulus limnaeus; assembly: GCF_001266775.1. Lineage (NCBI taxonomy): Eukaryota > Metazoa > Chordata > Actinopteri > Cyprinodontiformes > Rivulidae > Austrofundulus > Austrofundulus limnaeus. The sequence goes on along the minus strand of NW_013952410.1, from coordinate 4,189,335 downwards.
GATGGACGAACTGTAACCCTTTAGCAGTTTTTAAATGGGCCATTTAAAAGTCAGTCAGTGTCTCAAACAACAACAAAAAACTCTTAAGCACAACAGTAAACATATCTTTTAATAAGTAATTATTATAAAAATAATGTAAATACAATGGGTAAAATAAGTATTGAACATGTCACCATTTTTCTCAGTAAATATATTACTAGAGGTGCTAATGACATGAAATTTTCTCCAGATGTCGGTAACAACCCAAGTGATCCATACATACAAAGAAATCAAACCATAAATGTCCAGAAATGAAGTTATTTGTAATAATGTGGAATGGCACAGGGAAAAAGTATTGAACACACTTACTGAAATTTATCTAATACTTTGTACAAAAGCCTTTGTTGTCAATGACAGCTTCAAGACGCCTCCTGTATGGAGAAACTAGTGGCATGCATTGCTCAGGTGTGATTTTGGCCCATTCTTCCACACAAACAGTCTTCAAATCTTGAAGGTTTCGTGGACCTCTTCTATGAACTCTGATCTTTAGTTCTTTCCATAGATTTTCTGTTGGATTCAGGTCAGGTGATTGGCTGGGCCATTCCAGCAGCTTTAGTTTCTTTCTCTGAAACCAACTGAGAGTTTCCTTGGCTTTGTGTTTGGGCTCATTGTCTTGCTGAAATGTCATGCCACGTTTCATCTTCATCATCCTGGTAGATGGAAGCAGATTTTTATCAAGAATGTCTCTGTACATTTTTCCACTCATCCTTCCTTCAATTATTTGAAGTTTGCCAGTACCATATGCTGAAAAACAGCCCCACACCATGATGTTCCCACCTCCAAACTTCACTGTTGATATGGTGTTTTTGGGCTGATGTGCAGTGCCATTTGACCTCCAAACATGATGTGTATTCTGGCATCCAAACAGTTCAATGTTGGTCTCATCTGACCAGACTATATTCTCCCAGTATTTCACAGGCTTGTTTAAATGTTGTGCAGCAAACTTTAAAGGAGCTTCAACATGCTGTTTCTTCAGCAGTGGAGTCTTGCGTGGTGAGCGTGCATACAGGCCATGGTGGTTCAGTGCATTACTTATTGTTTTCTTTGAAACAATCGTACCTGCTAATTCCAGGTCTTTCTGAAGCTCTCCACAAGTGGTCCTTGGCTCTTGGACAACTCTTTTGATAATTCTTTTCACTCCTCCGTCAGAAATCTTGTGAGGAGCACCTGGTCGTGGTCGGTTTATGGTGAAATGATGTTCTTTCCACTTCTGAATTATGGCCCCAACAGTGCTCACTGGAACCTTCAGAAGTTTAGACATTCTTCTGTAACCGATGCCATCATTATGCTTTGCAACAATAAGGTTGTGAAGGTCTTGAGAGAGCTCTTTACTTTTACCCATCAGCAGATGGTTCTTGTATGATACCTGGCCATCATTTGGGACTGAACCAGCTGATATTAACTTGCACTGACAAGGTGCAGGCTTGCTTTCTAATTACTGAGAGAGTTCAGCTGGTGTCTTGGCTTTCCATGCCTTTTTACACCTCCCTTTCTTCATGTGTTCCAATACTTTTTCCCTGTGCCATTCCACATTATTACAAATAACTTCATTTCTGGACATTTATGGTTTGATTTCTTTGTATGTATGGATCACTTGGGTTGTTACTGACATCTGGTGAAAATTTCATGTCATAAGCACCTCTAGTAATATATTTACCGAGAAAAATGGTGACGTGTTCAATACTTATTTTACCCGCTGTACAAGGAACACCCGTCAACAAAGAGCCAACGTGGTTTTTGTGTTTTCTGAGATGAATGAGCTATCAGTAAAAGTTGCTCACCGGTGACACAAAAGTCAAACACTTTGAGGAAACCTATATGTGACGTCAAAGCTTCCTGAGCAATCTGCAGTTTGTGCTGAGTTTGTGAGTCTGGGTGAAGTGAACCAAAATGTGTCATTGCTCCGATGTTTGGTTGTGGAGATTATTAACGACGAGAACAAAAATAGGGTGGAAGAAAAAAAGTATGGGGAAAAACCGAACAGCAGAGTGATTTATGGGTTTTGGAGCGTTAGGAGGAGAGGAGCCGGTGTTGATGATGATGAACAAGTGTGTGGTGAACTGCAGAGTCATGGCTGCTGTTCGTCAGCCTCGAGTGTTTTTCAGCCTTTGTGAGTGTGTGTAGGCTTATGTTTTTGTGAGGAGGTGGTGTGGGATGGGGGGGCTACAATGCACAGTGACAGCTGGCTTCTATAAATAAAAGTCACAGGCAGGAGGGTGAGACCCAGGGCTGGATGGAGAGGCAGAATGGAAGAGCTCAGAAGAACAAAAAAGGAACAAGAAGAAGGAGGGTAGCGCTTGGGGGCGGAGCTAGACATACTGTATGAGGGCGGTCCTCTAAGAGAGGAACTGATACAGACGTACTGACTTCAAAGAGTGTGAGTGTTGTGGACTGCTGTATTCTGGTCAGGACCCAGAGCACACACATCACTTCAACCTCCGTCTCGTCCAATCAGCTGTCCCGGCTCATGTGCCCCGCCCACTGCAGGGTGGCTGTCCTCCCATGTGTCATTACTGTTGCTGCCATATTTTATCTTACATCTGTCAGATTCCTTTCTTGTGATGTTTTGGCTCTCTGAAGAGACTCAAATCAAATCCTCAAAAAAAAAAAAAAAAAACAGACAAACAAGCGAGGGAGGGGTAAGAATAAACACAGGAAGTGATGGTAAAGGAATTAAAGTTATAAAAGCCATCAGCTCTCTGTGTGTCATCACACAAACAGAACTGGATTCTTGTTTCTAAGCAACTCAGTCCATTAATTTATCATGCAGGTTGTCAGTGATCCTGGTCACTGCAGGGCAGGGTTAGTAACAACTGATTGAGATGCAGCGTATCGTTGACAGAAGCAACTTTTACTTTCCTGCCTTCAGTTACAGCTTCTCTCTCTCTCTCTCTCTCTCTCTCTCTCTCTCTCTCTCTCTCTCTCTCTCTCTCTCTCT
>NW_013952410.1:4169275-4184495 GCF_001266775.1 Austrofundulus limnaeus | reverse complement strand
ATATATATATATACTGATCAGTTTATATCAGTATGTTGAATTTTTCCAGAGGAAAAATGGGAAGTTGTGGTTTATTAATTTTCCAGGAATACATTTCACAAACTATCACACTTCAACAGGGAACAATCAGTGGTTCTTAAAGTTAGGGTCGGGACCCCTTTGTGGGTCATGAAACATTAAGTGAGGGCCCCCAGATAATATTCAGACATCAGGTTAAATGCAAATAACTTATTAATGAAATATTGTCACCATAATTATAAAAAAACACTAATCATAATGGAGTAAAATTGCTATCATAGTTATTAGGTTTGTTTTGATTGTTATTATGCCCACATTTTTAACCAGAAGCTAAAAAGTTTGAAAACTACTTTTCCACAAAGTTTTTACTTTAATTATCACTCCTCTCATTTGGCAAAAATATTGTCCTCAGTTTGTTGATTTTCATTGCTTTCATCTGACGCAGACTCGACATTAAACAAGCTGCAGCTCCAACACAAATCCCTGCAGTCTGATCCAGCAGTCAGAACTCATAAATTATAAATTCATGAAGATTATGATGAATAGTTTTAATTTCAAGAGGCGCTGATTCAGCTTCTTGACCGTTTGAAAGCCTGCTGAAAATGCCGAGTCATGTTTGTGTTTGTTTATCCCGCTTATATAAATCAGAATAGATTACTGTGTTTTATTTCTTTGTGCTTCCTCTCTTTTTTTTAACGTTAATTTGTCTGCTCTATCTCTTGCAGCCTCTTGCACAGTGGTGCAGGCTGCTGCCCAAAGATGCTGCCAAGATGCCGGAGAGTGCGTGGAAGCTGGTCTTCTACACCATGTCGTGGTCCTACAGCAGCTACCTGCTCTTCTTCACCTCCTACTCCTTCTTCCACGACCCTCCCTCTGTCTTCTACAGTAAGACGTTGAACAGTAAACAGATTATTTACTCAGTGGTTTGTCTGGATTTCGCAAAAAAAGCAACAAAAACACTCAACTTCATGTCAGTGAAGCTAATCCATTTCTTCTGGTCTAATCTTGTTAGATAAACCTGGGGTTAGGTTTCTGGGAAGATGAGATGCTGAGGATACTTTATAGAGTAACTCTGTAGAGATTTAGTTGGGGATTTAGAGCCATTTTGATTACTCAAATAGGCAGAGATTTACATACTGGACGTGCAGTCTGATGATTTATATCCTGTGCGTTTAATAGCTCACCCATTAGCAGTTTTGAGTTTATTTAAATTCTTTCTCATAATTAACATTTACAAAAAAAAACATTAGACTTCATGCAACAGTTGCAGCACAAGCTCTTTATAATAGTAGCTAATGGAGACCAGTTCTTGCAGACTTGTTCACGTCTAATGGAGGATGGATGTTCTCCAGGGATTTTACGTTACATTTAGTCTTTTATCGTCTCTCCGCCTGCTCCATCAGACACGGACGTGTCAGCGCTCACAGAGGGTATCTGACAGCAGGAGGCTCGTCTTTAGCGGCTACGTCACCATTAATAGTTGTCTCAGTCTAAGATGTGTGGACGTGCAGAGTAATAGAGCTCGACTGATGACGAGGGGGAGGCTAGAAGAGAGACAACGCTGTTAAAACAGTTTGGGAAATTCAGGATTGTGGCGTTTCGGTTTCCTGAACAATCCTGGCAGCTTCTCTGCTCCGCCTGACAGACCTCTGCTTAATGTTTAATGACGGCAGGGCCGAAGCAGGAGAAACCTCATCCTGCTGAAGACGAACCTTGTTCAAACATCGGAGGAGAAAGTTTCCGTCCAACACCTGATAGGCCTCGGAGCCGTGAGCCAGCCCGGCCTGTCCCAACAAGCTTGTTTTCCTTTAGAAACCCCCCTGAATGCTGCTGAGGGTAAAACCTGATCCTTCCAGCTGATCCTCATCATCCAGCTGCACATTAAAACACTTACTCTGAATTATCCAGACATACTGCAGCAGTGGACACATACCTCTTAAAGGCAGATCCTGTCCTTAATGTCTCATGTCCCCCTCCTCCTGCTTCTTCAGACTGGAAGAGCGGTATGACCGTGCCTACAGACATCGCCGTAGCCTACTTGATCCAGGGCAGCTTCTACGGCCACTCCATCTACGCCACCATCAACATGGACACGTGGAGGAAGGACTCTGCTGTCATGGTGGTCCATCACATCATCACGCTGGCACTCATATGCTTCTCTTACGCCTTCAGGTATGTTGTGCTGTTTGGTAAAGGTTTGATTTATGGCGATTCGCCACAAAACTCCCACTCGCAGCAGGACGGGTCCTGAAACTGAGACAGATATTCCAAATGAAGTGTTCGATTTAAAGCAGGAACAGTTTATCTTTAGACTGTGCTCTCCGACCTGCAGGTACCACAACGTGGGGATTCTGGTGTTGTTCCTGCATGACATCAATGACGTCCAGCTGGAGTTCACCAAGCTCAACGTCTACCTGAAGTCCAGAGGAGGTGGCTATCACCTGATCAACGATGTGCTGTCTAACATGGCCTCCGTTAGCTTCAGCATCACCTGGTGAGCTTCTTGGACACGTGTCAAACTCAAGGCCTTTTTATGTGACCCACAGGAGCTTCAAAGTTGTGTTAAAGTCTTAAAATAAGCATATGATGCTTTAAAGCCAGCGTTGACTATAAACTACATCTCCCATAATGCACGTCAGTTATTTTACCCGCATAATGGGGCCATCCCAGCACGAGGTGGAGGTGCACAGGGTTCAAAATTAGCTGGCAGCCTGCGAAAATTTGTTGTGTAAAATCTTTCTTTTGCTGCATTTTTGCTGGTTATTTTTGCTGCGGCCCAGTTGTACTGGGAAGTGGGAATGTCCCACTTACAAGTTGTAAATTTAAACTGGAACGCACCTCCAGTGGGAATTCCCTGTGGGAGAGTGGGAGAGTTCAGACTTCAAGACGGCGTCTACTCACCACAACTCAGCAGTGTGTTAAACCATTTAAAAAACATTTTTTATTTTTACTTTTCATAGTATTTCTGTATTCAGGGTGTCTGCAGGGTTGTTACAGCTATTAAAGGTAGTAAATGTAATTAGCAAAAAATTAGGGCCATTAAACTGGGTTAAACATCATCTGACTAGGCATTAATTTTTTGAACTAACTAAACATTTTTCCCCTCTGTCTATTCTAAAAATCCATCCTGTAGGTTTATGGTTAAATAATAGTTGTATACAGGTGAGTGTTTTTATTGAGGCAAAGAAATGATTATGTATCCAGTACTGTAATAATACTACCCTTACTACAAAAGTTCAATAAGATAATGTCACAAATCTATTACTTTATAATTAGTTTCCTCCAACTGAAGTTCAACAGATTGCAGCTCAAAGTCGTGTTAGTGTTGAAAAATATTGTGACTTTATTAAAAAGGTATTAAAGTGCCTGTGACCTGCTTATCCTTCAGATACAAAAAGTCAAAAAAAACTTTGTTCTACTTAAGAAACTTGGCATACCACACATTATTTTACACATTTGGACACATAACTGACCTATTTTCTTTTGAACTTGGCTCAGCAAAAAGGGAAACAGGAAGTGACATCAAAGGAGGACTCCTTTAAGAAAAAGAACTCACTGGTCTTTGTTTATTGAAACATTATGATTTGAACTCTGATTCTTTTATTTGTTTCTGTCTGATAGCGACTCAAAATAATCTAAAACATCAGATTCCTCTCCACAGTCTGGACTGTAGAGCGTTTTAGCTTAGCTCTGTTTTCATGCAGATATTCCCCTGTGACATCACTTCCTGTTACGTCACATGCAAATATCTCAGCAGCGTGAAAATAATCTTGTAATATGTTCTCAGTGTTATCCTTCCAAAAATGCATTTGTATTATTACAAAAAATTGATGTCACAGTATGTTTAAAATGTATTAAATTTAACTTAAGAATTTCTGTTTATATTCTTTAATTCACATTTAGTCAGTCGTATATGTAGTATTTTTAAAACTCTGTTTCTATGCAGGAAACACCACATAGAGCTCTGTTAGTGCTCAGCTGTAGCAACGAGACGAGGTTAGTTAAAGTTAATTACAACTGGGCCTTTGAGGACCACTAATAACGCTCGCGTGGCCCTCTGTGAAAATGAGTTTGACCCCGCCTCCTCTAGGACTACTTCCTGCCGTGTGTTTGTTCCATCATTTTTGCTGTCTCTCCACTCATGAAGAGACATTTCTGTTTGGTTTCTGCCAGGTTCTGGTTTCGCCTCTACTGGTTCCCCCTTAAAGTTCTGTACGCCACATGTGTGTCCAGCATCCAGTCGGTCCCCAACATTCCCTTCTACTTCTTCTTCAACACGCTGCTCTTCGCCCTGCTGCTCATGAACATCTACTGGTTCTTGGTGAGGACAGTCAGATTATTTTATATATTCTTTATTTATTTATTTTTTCTTCAACTGAAGCTAAAACATTGCCCTCCTCTGCTTTGTGCAGTTTATTGTGATTTTCGTGGTGAAGCTGCTAAAGGTGAAAGAGGTGAACGACGTTAGAGAGTATGAAGACGAGGACGGCAAGAAGTCGGCTGCTGAGCTGCTCAAAGAAAACTGTGACGATGATGATGATGCTGGACATCACAACTCTGCTCAGAGGTGAGGTGCATTTTTAGCTTTTATCCCCCCGCCACCGTCAATAAATCTTTAGTTTTATGACAAATCAAAACGGACACAGCGGTTTTATAGGTTTGCAAACACAAACTAAATGTTATGAATGATTTTACTGTTGTACAACCACGAACGGTTTCCTAAACTTAACAGGAACTAAATACTAAACCAACTTTATAAGCTGTAAGTTGGTCTGATTCTGCAGCCGAAATGCGGTTTCTGTCTTGTTTTGCTTTTTTGATATAAATCAGAACGACACAGTCGAGTTGAAAGATTGCGACAGAAATCCTGTCGTCTGCAAAGATTACACAGATTTTATATTTTTTACACAGTGGAGTTTTTTTAGTACTTTTTATAAAAGCTGTGGCGTCTGCACATTGCAGAAGTGAGCTTTAACCAAGAGAATGCTGACTAAAAGCAAAGAATATCTGTTTATTTTTTATCTGAAGTTACCTTTAATCTTGTGGCTGACAGTCGTTTGGGCGTCACTATCATTGTGGCCTTTGACCCCTGCAGATTTGAAGACCCTAAAGTGTTTCAGCCCCTCCCACCCTTCAGATTATACTGACTGGAGAGAGTTTTGTCCAAGCTCTGCTGGCAGAACAAGCAGTAGATTGGATCAGAAAAACCAGTTACCACAGAGATGTGATTATGTGGCGTTCCTTATCTGGCCGGCCTTGAACACCTCAGATATCTAACCGTCACATACCTGAGAGCTGGTCACCTCCCACATCTTATCCTTCTTTCTCTCTCTCTCTCTCTCTCTCTCTCTCTCTCTCTCTCTCTCTCTCTCTCTCTCTCTGTGCAGGAAGCACACGCAGAACGGTGTGACCAAAGACAAGCATCTATAACAGGCTCTCCATCGCCCCCAGCTGGCTCCTCCTCCTCCAACACCGGTGTGTTCAAACAGAAGAGCGTCCAAATAAAAAGAGAGTAGAAAAAAAAAGGAAAATGTAGGTTTTTCTTTTAGTTTTTTTAGAGCCTTTCATTTCCATCTGATTAGAGCACTGTGAATGCTACTTCAGCTGACTTGTTGTCTTACCGTCGTTAGGGCTGGACTCTGACTTCACCCTTAAGGGAGAGTTTAGATCTGCTCTGAACAAACATCCTGTTTGTAATATGAGGGAAAACAAACAAACAGCTCCTTCATCCTCCTCTTTAACCTCCATCCATCCATCCATCCATCCACCCATCCACCCATCCACCCATCCATCCATCCATCCATCCTCTGAGCCTGAACACATGGAGAGGAACTCTGGTGGTGTACGGGAGTCTGCTTGGCGTTGTCCTGAGCTGCTTTCATTTTTACGTCGTAGTACAAAGTCAGTGTTGATCACCACACGTTTCTGGTTCTTTTGAACCCAGAAGCCAGGGACAGTATTTGCATGCTTTAGAATGTTCAAAGAGTGGCTGCAGCTTTTAAAAGAAACAAACAATAAAAAGCTTTTATTTTGTAAGATTTAAACTGAGAGTCCGGCTCTTGAAGTGACGATCGTGGATCATTCACTTGGCATTCCTGTTTTATTACTTTGTTTGTGCTGCAGAGCATCTGCCGCTGCACTGATATGAAGGCAAACAAGCTTATTGCTGGTTTAATGACAGCAAAAAAAGCTAGAATTGATTGACTGGGTGTTTATTTTAAACTGATATATAAATCATGTTTTCGACCAGATCATGACGGGGGGAGATCGCCTAAAAAGATACAAATCAAGAGTAAACGTCTTTGAATGCATGACTGGAAATTTGTCAAAAATCCTCCGACTTCTTCCAAAGCATCTTGTGGTTTTTAAATACGAGTCTAAAGTCTCCGACCCAGAAAGCAGAGAGAAATGAGTTTCAACTCCGGGGAAAGGGATAGATTTTATTTGCTGCATGTTTCTCTCAGTTCTACCTCCTCGATCAAATTCCAGCTTTTGTTTGGATGAACAGCATGCTTGTGCTGCTTGAGCGCGCCGCAGGTGTTAGAAGTTCGTAGATTTAAAAAAAAAAGGGCGGGAGGCGTCTGTTTTCGTTTCGTCTTCCAGACTCCACAAATCAACGTTTCAATTAAGTGTAGACAGTTGTTCATTTTTAGATTTTTTTTCTTCTGTCGAGTACGAATCAGTGCTCCGATCATGTTTTTTCAGGGACCAGCTTCATCTCCGTCAACATCTGGATCCGTGCTGACTTTACTGTAATCCCCGCACATCTGTACCGCTGATCCAACACGTTTAAACCGTAAGAACGGATCTGTAACGTGGACCAGATGTTCTTAAAGTCTGTCAAAGTTCTGCTCAACCTTGGAGTCAATAAAAGCAGCGCAAACGGATCCTAGACGTCTTCTCAGACGCCTCTACTCAACTCATCACGGTTTACACACCTCAGGGGATTTCTGACGTCTGTGGACATTTTTAATCAATAAGCTTCTTTTTATCTTTTTCCACTCTAAAATACTGCGTTTCTATTGATTTACCCCCAAACGAAGCAGGGGTGGAGCTAGACCTTTTGCAAGGGGTGGCCTAGGTCTTTTAGGGTGGGGCACATACGATTAAAGAAAACTACCCTGGATTTGGAAATTCAAGATGGCCGCCACAGCCAATTTTAAATGGCTCTAAATCAGCTGTTGTAAGATACAATGAACTGATTTGTGACTGTATATAAGAATGATCCAACATTTGTTATGCTGTTAGCCAAGAGCAATCCCCGTGACATTTTGAAAACTAAAGTTTAAGCTAAGTGCTAAAGCTAACTGGAGCAAAAGTTATGTTTCAGCCAATTTTAGACACATAAAACGGAAAATCGGTATAATAGTAGCCGACGATAATCCTCAATATATTCTGAATGCAAATTGAAAATTTAAGATGGTCACCTCAGTTAATTCCAAATAACTATAAATCAGACAATTTTAGAGCCACTGAGCTGTAACTTGGTGTGTTGGTAGCTGAGAGTGATCCCTAATAGACTGCAAATCAAAAATGGCCACCAAAGCAAATTTTAATGGCAACAACATACATGTCAAGATGTACGGATTGTCTGTAATTTACAGTTTCCTTCATCTTTCAGGTACACGGAAATATAGAGCAATCTCACAGATTTTTTCATGTTTTACTTATTTTTTCAAAAACTCAGTTTCAAATTTATTTAACGTCAGAGCCTGCAGGACGTAAAAATAAATAAATAAATAAATAAACCCAACAATAAATAACATCAAATTACCACCTTCCAACCTGCTTTGCCGCCAGACAAGTTCTCCCGTCCTCATTTCCTCCTTTCTTTGCACTGCTGCAGGTGCTGTCATCTCGACAAACGGCCGTGTGATTGATACGGATTTCTTGCAGAAATTACAGATTTTTGAGTCTCATTATACAGATTAACGTTTGAAGGGGTTGACATGTACAATAAACCTAGCTCTTTTTGGACATGTTGAGCTTAAATCTGGTGTGGCAGGAGCTCCGGTCACTAACATACAGTACAGTCAAAATTATACATTTAAAATGGTGGCCACATGGCCGTCAGAGTTTTTAATGAACTTTTCTAGTTGTTCGATGTTCTTGCTACGTTACAGACTCGCTGCTAGATGCTGCCCAGTTTTCACTAACGGGTTTTTAAACAGAATTATTACATGTAACGGTTGATTTATATTAAACTAGTAGTTTTTGTTTCCTCTTGGTGAGACAAAACAGCTGTTTGACAGGTACCTGCTCCATTTTTGCTCTAGAACTCATCTTTAATTTCCACATGTGATCCCCGCCCACCTGTCAATCATTTTAGGGTGGCCAATCAGGTGCCACCCCTCTGGCTCCACCCCTGAAATTATCGAGTTCCTAAGGAAAATGGTGAAGTCAAATTACAAAACGATGCGCATTTATGCAAAAAATTATTCGTTTTAGCTGATACACTAAAGATTCATTGATTCAACCTCTCAACTGTTCGGTATCGGCTCTGATTTGTCAAGATCAGCTAAAAAAAATAATCTAATCATATTTGATGTCTGCACAACAAAAATCCAATCGAGCAAAGCGTCCCGCAGACGGAGCAGTCAGCTGTTTTTTGTTTGTTTGCGTCGACTGCAGTGACAAGCTGAGACTGGGCTTTGGACAATCATTGCTTTTATTGAGTTTTGTAATCAGCAGTCGAACACCAAACCAGTCCATACTTCCTGAGTCACTATTAACAAATAAAAAGAGAAACTTTGTGCAGAAAGTGAGAGTCTAAAGACTGAACATCCTCATTTTTTCCATTAAATCTCTTCTTTGATGCTATAATTGTGCCAAAATGTCCATGTTTTTCTGACTGAGCTGGTTGAGGTGTGACGGGTTTTAAAGCCCTGCAGGTATTTCTCACACATCGCACTGTAATTTATTATTAGTATTATTATTTTTATTGTTTGCGATCAGAATGATAAAGGGAAGATCTGGGCAATATTTATTGACGATAAATTAATGATAAACTAAACTCTTTGAATTATTCTATTTAACTTTTATTTTTCAGATTAAATGTTTTCTGATTGATGACTACTTGAGATCAGATCTGTATTTGCTCTTTTGTAATACAGTTTGAGTTCCTGTCAATGTGTTGTTTTTATTTCCTCATGAAATAAAACATGTCGGTAAACAACGACAGAGGCATTCTGCTGGTTTTCATGGTTTTATTTTCTGTCATGATCAACAGATAATTCATTGCAAAGATCAAGTGTCACGGCTGAGGTGAAAACAGGATTTCGAGATCATTTCAGTGCACAAAAAAACAAATGGCAGCAATAAATTAAAGTCCTGTCACTGGGATGGGATCAGGGGTCATGCAGAAGCAGAGCAAAGCAGATAAACACCTTAAAAATCAATCAATATAACGCTAACGTTATTTATCCCAACATTATTGCTCATTTTAGGACGTTCAGTTTTTAATTTATCAACTTAAATCACTCAAAAATATATATATATTTTCAACAAACAGGGTCACACACCACACGATCTGATCGAGTAAAAAAAGAAAAAAAAATTCATGTTTGCTGCCTGGGATCTTCTGCAGTCAGATGTTTTCAACCCCCCTACCACCATCCAGAATCAAAAATTAAATTAGAATTTAAAAAAAATAAAAGCATTAGCAGGAAAACATAAATCATAACACCTCAGTCTCCAAAAAGGCAACGTAAAGAATAAAGACATGAATGCATGAAGTGGGTTAATTTCTACACAAAGATAAAAAAAAATGTCACATTTCACACGTTTTTTTTTTTTTTGTCTGTAAACAGTATTTTTGTGTGAGGGGTTTGTTTTCACAGAGCGTCTTCTAATTTTAATAATATTCACGTGCTCATGTTTATTCTTCGATGGCTGTAATCAAACATCAGCAGGAAATTAGTAATTAAACTGCTATTTGTCCGACATTTAATTAAGTTGATGTCAAATAAACTGATAACAAAAGAAAGAAATGTTTATTTTTCCAGACACTTGGAATTTTATAAAGGTGATTCCACAGACTGATAAATTAGAAAACTCACTTCCTGTTTAAAAAACATATTGATCAAAACCAGAGGTGTATACTAACTAAATTCACTTTGTAACAGTTCTCAAGTCACTTTTTTAAAATCATAATTTTATTTTGTTGCATTCAAAACATAAAAATTATGCTTTTACTTCTTCACCTTAAAATTTAACACCTAGTTATGACTTTAATTATGATTAGAACTGCTCATAAACAGAGCTGTTTGTGCACTCTAAAACATGATGTGTTGGATTGACTTCAAGTTACAACAACTGGTTCCAATAAACCGAGTTGAAACATTTCCTTTAACCCGGTTTTGTAGAACCACTTCACATAACTTGGTTGAATAAAATCAACATTTTTTAGAGTGCAATTTTATATCTTTTACTTAATTATCGTTTTTTAAAATCAGTGAAATTAATTTTGACCAATCATTTTCTGTCAAAGTATTTTAACTTAGATATTTTTGTCCAAGTACTTTATAAACCTCTGATGAAAACACAAGTGTTGTTTTTTTTTTTTTTTTTTACTTCAGGAAGACTTCAGTAAAAATCAAAAAATCTTTAACTTTTTTAAGTTCACGTGAGCGTTTAAAGAAGTGAGAGAAACCAGAATCTGTTCTGTTAAAGACAGAGACAGAGGTGAGCTCTGTGCGGTCCGTTTCTCTCTTTAGCTGCCTAATAAACACGACACCGCACAACGCTTGGTGACAGGAAGTGATCATCAGCACAAAAACCTCATGAAAAACTGCAATGGTGTCAACAAGGATCTCACAAAAACAACACGAGTGAGGAGTTTCAAATGAACGCAAAGACAGAGAGAAACGAGATTCCTGACGGTTCTGGTCCATCAGACCACATGGAGGTGAGGGGGAAAAAAAAAAGTTGGCAGCAAGACAGGATTTGACATCATCGTTTGTGCATCCGGATGAAGGAAATGGAAGTGAGCTGGTCGGAGGGAGAACAGCAGCTCGGTCGGGCTTCACTCTTCTTGACAGGAGCGTCGGGATCAGAGGGAAAACACGAAGCTTTAATGGACCTTGGTTTTGGGCTGGGTGATTCTACGGACCACGCTGTAGAGGACTGCAAAGTTCTGCAGAGAGAACAAATGATTCAGCAGTATTTACTTTACCGACACTCGAGCTTTAACGTGCGAAAAGCAAATGAAAACTCAGTTCGTGTAACCACTTTGATATTTCTGTAAGGGACGTACCTGGATGGCCAGGTACATCATCCCTAAGTAGGCTGCGATGCAAACAGCCAGCAGCAGGTCAAAAATAGCCGGCTTCACTCTGAGGAAGAGAAAAAAAAAGGAAAATCAAGTCCATCATCCCAATATAATGAAACAAATACAGGCTGAGACAAAAGTCTCAGGACTTTTTAATTTCAGAAACGAAAGGGAAAATAAAATATCAAAATACCAAGAAGTGTGTGTGTGTGTGTGTGTGTGTGTGTGNGGTCTATCTTTTATGCTTTGGTCCAGAACATGGATGTCATCCTAAAGTCACAATATTGAATGAATGGCAAACCTTCCCAATAGGAAGGTGGTCATGAAGCGTATCGAAGAACACCTGAGTTGTATCAGAAATGTGTCGCCTCAACTAGATTTGTAACATCTCTTGTGGTTCTCTACACAGAAAGTTGCAACAGCAGCTGGAGGCTTTGCCTGTCACTTGATGTGTTCAGTGTGCTGTCCCTGGTGCTGAAACCCTCGTTATCCAGTAAACACTGCAGGTGTACGTCACTACAAACCTCTTAATTTAAAAACATAAGTTCTGTAAAAGGAAATAAAGACAGAAGCATCGGCTGAGCCCTCACCTGTAAGCATTCATCGTCTGCTTCAGCTGGTCGTAAAAAACAAACTCTGGATCTCTGAGGGACAGAAATTTGAAAGCATCATGAATAAATCTGCATGTTAGATCTGCAGCCCCTTTAATAGACATTTTGATTTAAAGGGATAAACATTTACTTCAACTGTAAAAATACTGTAGGCTTTTTAGTTTTTATAAAAGTTACAAATAAAAAGACATTGTCACACAGACAGTGTCATACTGTTTAAGCTGTACTGAGTAAAGGAAGATGGTTACTAGGATTTTTATTTTCCCCTCTGGTGCCAGCTTTATCCAGCTTGAACGTTAACTTTGTACCATGTGTGACAATCAGACTTTTTAAATAAAACCAGAGTGTTGACAGAGACGAGGACGTAGTGATGAACTGAAAATGATGGAAGGAGAACTTAGCTTAGCCTGTTAGCTTTCTCGTTAGCTCCCGAGCTAACATGTAAAATGTATATGGCGATATAGCATTATTTATATATAAACTAACGCTGCATATTTGTGACCCGTCACATCGAAATGAGGATTAAGTCCAAAAGTGGAATGTGGAAAAATAGGCAGATATAGGGGTTTGATTTTAACGTGTGCAAAAATTGCATTTTGTCAAAATGTAATGAATAAATGCCTTATCAATGTATTATTTGAATGAACTGTCTGAAATATAATCCTAAAAAACATTTTTGAAGCATTTTTTGAGCAGCAGCAACAAAAAAAAAACTGATTTTGAGGGAAAATGCCTTAAAATTTTAAGATTTTCCCTGTGAGCTAGCAATGTTTTTGTTTCTTTCCAACTGGGAAATCTTAGTATACAAATAATACTGTATGAGTTTTCCTCTATATTAACAAAAAAAAAAATTACTCAATAAATTTACATAAAATTAGGATTCAGACCAAACAGTAAAATATTATCATAACCAACAAGACCATTTAAGTCATATCTCTGGATAAGCTTATGATATCAGAATGATCCAGGTATCAAATTGTAGCTTTTAAAGCCAGAAACATGAAAATATAATTGTCATTTTGACCAAATTTGACTTAATCCTTATTTTGATATGATGGGTCACATTTATTAGTAATAATAACTGTGGCGTTAATTCTTGAGTTAACATTTTTAGCTTGGGAACTAACGCCGTGTGCGCTAACATGAAAGCTAACAGGCTAAACTGAGACAAAATTAATGTTGAAGCTGGAAAGAGCTCACAGCCTCGCACCGGCTGGTAGTGAACATCATCATTTACCCAGCATGCTTTGCAGGGGAAACAAAATGGTGCCCTGTGTGTGACCGTATTTTTTTGAATCTATAAAACCTAAACAGCTGAAGGAAAATGTTTATCAAATAATGTCTCATGTTACAACCAGAGTTCCCTTTAAAGCCTGCAGAACAAAACTTATTCCTAAAAGCTTACAAAAAAAAATAAAAACAATATATTTACAGTTTTTCTATTGACTCATTTCAACAGTTTTTTTTTATTTAACCTTTTGTCAGCTTTGACGTAGTGTCTTTTGACGTCCTTGAGGTAACGTCCCAGGTGATACTCCAGAGTGGAGACGAAGCTGCTGTCTTTGTCCACCAGCTGAGCGGCTCGAGGCTGAGCCGTGAGCCAGTCCACCACCGCTGACAGGTGCTCCTCCTGCACCTGCTGACGAGGAGCACACAACACAGCAAATTCATCCAATTACGCTCCGAAAGTCATCGGATCAAGAAGCGTTTTGTTCACTTTCACCAGTTTTAAACGTAAAAGTCAAATAAAAAGATTATTTTCAGCTCATTTCAGAGAGGGATGGGTGAAGTGACGTACCATTTGTTCTGTGAAAATCTGCAGGTCTCCAGGTGCTCCCTTTGCAGAAGAGTAAAGAATCAATTAAAACACGTTAAAAACCAAAATAAAATAAAAAAAATAATCAAACTGTCATCATGCATCAAAGCATTTTATTGACCTTTTCTGTGAGGTTGTAGATGACCCTGGCCAAAGCCTCTGCAACCACTTTGGTGTTCCTGCTCAGCTTGCTCACATCTACGTGAGGCCTGCAGGAAGCAAACAGGATTTTGTGCGGTTAGAGCAGAGAAGATGCTCAGAGGAACGCTGAAAAACACAGAAGAGAGTCGCAAAGTGTTTTCTCCCACGCAGGCCGGAGGAAAATTTAAAACGGAGACAACAGAGAACTAAGTCCTGAAAGAGAAAACAGAGAGCGAGCGCCACACTGAGGGGGAGAGTTAAACCCGGTGAGGGGACGACAGGCAGCTGGACACCAGAACAGCAACTCTTTGAGGTGATTTAAGCAGCGTGCAGTGGTGAACCCACCCAGCAGGGGGCTCTCCTGCTCCATGGTGAGAGGAGGGGGACACTGACCGCACGTCCATGATGCTGGAGCGCCGGGCGGAGCGGTGCGAGGGCAGGTGGGACAGCGTGAAGGCCGGCAGGCGGCGGATCCCGAAGCGCTCGTGCTCCCAGGCCAGCATGTCGTCGGCCAGGTTGATCTTCTTGTGGACCATGGAGAACCTCGCCTCGGGGTGCTGACTGGCCACCACCTGGGAGGAAACGATGACACAAATGAGTCCAGCGGCACCCCGCTGTTGTGATGCGACGGTTCAACCGTGCAGCGGGGGTTCTTACGGTCTCTAATTCTTTGAGCAGAGCATACTGAGGGGTCCCCTCTTTTGGGGGTTTGGACACGTGGAGGTAGATGGAGTCGCCGCTCCCCAGAGTGTCCAAACACAAAACAAACGCTACGTTGTCCTGCAGCAGGCTGGAGTCTGCCAACACACGGAAAAAATGATGTTTGTCTTAAAGGAGACAGAGAGTGTTGACAGAGAGGAGAAGGTAGAAATGACTCAGCCTGGAACTTAAAATATGGATGGAGGACAACAGAGCTGCTTCATGGAAGAAGAACCTCAGTTCAGCTTGTCGCGCTAGCGCCGACTTAATACATATAAGGCAATACAGTGTTGACGCTAAAGCTAACAGGCTAAGCTGAGGTTCTTCTTCCATGAAGCAGCTCTGTTGTCCTCCATCCATATCTTCAGTTACAGGCTGAGTCAGTTCTACCTTCTCCTCTCTGTCAACGCTCTCTGGTTTCATTTAAACGAGTCGATCATCAGATATTGTCCAAGATTAACCTTCAGGGTGGATATAGCTCACTCGCACCGATGACCTCTCCACGTCATCATTTACCCAGAATGCTTTGTGAGTAAATAAAATGGCTCCATCCGTGTTAAAATATATTTTAAAAATATTACAAAACTAACCAGCCTACAGTATTTTTACAGTCTTTATTTTACAGTTAAAATGTTTATCAAATAAAGTCTAATGTTACAACTAATC
>NW_013952410.1:4159313-4165740 GCF_001266775.1 Austrofundulus limnaeus | reverse complement strand
TTGTTAAAGCCGTCTAGGGATTAAACTGATGGTTCTTTCAAACAATAGAGAGAACCACAGTCAAAGTTTTATCCAATCAGAACAGAGCAGGGCGGGTTGTGTTGAGTGACTGACAGCAGGTGTGAAGAACTGCAGTCTGGAGTCAGACGGCAGGTGACCAGGAAAGCTCTCATTGTTTCCTGGACTATTTTCCAGAGGACTGCATATTTAATATATATTTTATTTCTAAAAGCAGCTCGCAGCATTTCCACCGTAACAATGTGTTCACGAGCACAACAAAACCGTGACAGATCACCTGACTGTTTTTAAAGCGAGGATTGAGGCTGTTGCACCTCTCCCCCCAGCAGCGCAGCTCCGAGCTGCCCGGGGCTTCAGAGTCTAAACTCTTTTTATTATTTAAATATTCAGTATTTTCTCTTACATGTTGTCTTACATACATGTACAACTGGCAAGTGAGCTCCTAATTCTCAAATGAGCGGCGCCACAGTGGGAGCGCGCTTTAGGAACGCTGTAAAAACATTAAACAGGGTTCCCACACCTTGGTCAACGTCAAATTCAGGGACCTTTCAAGGACTTCCCAGTACCAATTTCCTCAAATTCAAGAACCAGGCGCAACGGCAATTACCTAATGCTACCGCAGAATTACAGATAAACAGGTTTAATATCATGTAATTCAATGAAAAACTGAACATAGAAGTTGTTGAGTCAGAAACAATGAAAGAAAGTGGATTAAATGTACACCCTGTATTCATGTCCACAATACATGGACATGTAATTATGTCCTGGGAGGTTCAGCAGCTCAGTTTGGGAGGAGGGTGTGTGAACATGTCCAGACCCTGAGGACAGGAGGAGCTGTGGTGGTCTCACCTGGCCTCAGAAAGAACGACCTGTCCTACTCTGCTCTGATTGGCTAAAACTATGACTATGACTCATGTTATTTGTTGAAAGCCACGCCAGTTTACCGTAATCCTGAGTTATCCACCGCAGAAATATGTTTTTTTATCATATATATATATATTTTTTTTCAGATGATGAAAATCAGTCGTGTGAACAGAGAACTTCAATCCCCCCCCAAAAAAAATTCAAGGACTTTCAAGGACAAGTGTAATTTTTGGCTGTTTTCACAAAATTTCCAGGGCCTTGAAATCATTTTTTCAAATTCACAAACTTTCAAGGATTTCCAAGACCTGTGTGAACCCTGATGAAAGATGGAATACTGTTTTTATGCCCCTACATCTAACAAAGACGTGTCTACATTTGACTTTGATTTTTTTTCTAAAATCACAGAGTTCTCTGAGTCAGCTTGTAGTTAATCATAAATACCTTCTAAATTTAACCAGGTGTTTCAATGCCTTTAAATTACACAATCATTTTACTGGAGAAACTTGTTTGGTAAAAAAAACTTAAAAAAAAAACTAATTTTTTTTCCCTGTGCAGAGAACATCTTGGATGGACATAATGAACACAGTGTCCTCCTATTTAAACGAAAATGTCTGACCTGTAAGCAGAAAGCTTTTGGATGTTGGGTAACCTCTAGGTGTAGAAAAGTTTTAGTGGCAATATTTTAATTTCTGTTTCAAAGAAGAGGATGAGGAGGAGAACGAGGAAGTTTTATTCAAGCAGCTCCTGAAACTGTCAACCTGCTGACTAAATATTTATATACAGTAAACTTTGTCTATAGAACAATATACTTATTAAAATACATTTTTATTGAGTTTTTTTTTGGACAACCAAAATGTTTTGCGGACCACCAGATTTTGTCAACAGGTTGTCCGCTGGACAATCCTTATGTCTAGCCCGGATGTGGATGTGAGGCTGATACTCACGCAGCATGTGTCCTCTTGTAGGTGTAGAGTTTGGAGAAGAGACGAGCCAGCTCCAGCAGCATGGACACTCCACTACCGTTTGAGTCGGCTCCGTACGACAGCCACTGCAACCCAAACACACCACCTGATTTACCCCCTGCTGCTCTCAGTGTCAGTTCCTGACATCTACATCTCACTTGATCAAATAATTCAGCGTTTATTTATTGAACATTTGAAATTTTGTAATTCCAAAGAAAGAAAAGTCAAGAAGTGAACGTACTGGAGCGACTCCAAATGAATCGTAATGAGCCACCACCACGATCGTCGGCAGGTCTTCCCCTCCAACTCCGGCCAGACGACCCTGATGAACAAAACAAACAGCCGTCAGACTACTCAGACGAAAAAACGTCTCTCCGTTAAACATTTGAAGTTTAATGTAAATTAAACTTAAACATATAAATATATAAACACACACACACACAATACAAATATATAATAGACAAAAATTCTGTGCGTCTCCTGGGGGCTAAGCCCCCATGTCATTAAAACCTAGTGACACCCCTGCAAACAAACAAACAAACAAACTAACTAACTAATCAATCTGTATTAAAAATAAGTGATTAGAACACAGTCTGTGCTGCAGCAGAGGGATCTCAGTACAAACGTCTCAGTTTGTCTCTCTTTTAGAGAAGAACTCTAATTCTTGTAAAATATCAGTCATATCATACCGGCCAGAAGCTAATGCTGTTTGAGGGGGCCATCGCACAGAAAAGTTTGGAAACCCCGGTACTAAAACATTGTTGAGAAAAGAGATCTTGTTATCTGACAGACTTGTGTAACGAGGCGGATTCTGGAAGCTAACTTAGCGAACGGCTAAATCTTCATTCATCTACAGACGTATTTAGTTTTTATCAGCTTGAAAAACTGAAACCAAAACAAAGTAAGGAAATAATAAGAACAGAGTTCACATCGCTGTATTTAACCAGCAGGTTTCAGCTGCCAGATTCGGTTTCAGACGTAGATGGCGGGTTTTTGTCTCACCTCCAAACTGGTGATGACCCAGTCGCTGACGGCTTTGCTCTGAGCTCCGCTCGTCACCATCTGAAAGCCGTTAGCTGTGGCCGTGTGCAGCAACACTACGGGACAAACAGTTTCAATCAGTCGTGAAAACGGTGCTGGGTGAACGTGCGACAGCTTCCGTTCTGTTCACGTCGGGTCGTGTCGAGTCCTCTACCTTCAGCGGCTGATAAGGACCCCTGCGAGGATGAGGAGGTGAGGGTTTGGGAGTAGATGGACAGCAGCTCGTCGTCCTCCAGGGCAAAGTAGACGGGGACGACGGTCTCAGTGGCCAGCATCTCTGGCTCCAGCTCCATGAACTGCTGCAGGGAGGGAACAGTGACAAAACAGCAGCCATTAGGAAAACACAAACAATTTAAACCAATTTAAGCATGAAAAATATGGATGGAAGTAGGGAGAGTTTTTATCAAACTGTAGCCAAATAATAACTTTCATCCACTGAGCAGCAAAATGAGTAACTCAAACACTTTAATGTTCTAATAGATTATAAAGTGGACGGTGTAGTTAGCCTCCTCTGATAATTGCTCCTGCTTCTGAGTCAGATCAAATGTAAAAAATAAAAATTGAAAGGGAACCCAAACAAACAAGGAGATCAGAGGAACGGTGCTGCCAAATAAACCGTGGGCTGGACTTGTTTTTTTTTATTCCTGCTACAGAGCATAAAGAGCTGCAAACACAAAGTGAACAGCACAGAGACGGTGAGGTGTCAGTACCTGCACTATGTCCTGCGGCATGGCAGACATGTTCTTGGGCAGGATGATGACCACGGCGCCCGCCGACTGACGCAAAGCCTTCTGGTACTTGTCGTAGGAGAAGTCCGCCAGTCGCATGACAACACAGCGACGACTTAGGACCTCGGCCTCCACGGTGCGCGCTTCCGTATTCAGGATGGCATTCCGGGTACCTGAAGAGACGAGGCAGGCGACTCATCAGTTCCAAATGTTAGGCGAGAGGAATCGTTGACAAGATGGGAACTAACACGAGTCAAACACAACTTAAAGAGGCTGACGGTGAAATGAAGATAAAGCGAGCTGCTTGACAAGAAGGCTCCAGATTTAAAGGATTTGCAATCCTTACAATCATTTAAGAGGATATTCGATGAATCTTACCGTTCTTTTAGTCGCGTGTGCTCTGTCTGCAGACAATCGAAGACAAGAGTCCCTCAAAAACATTCTTCAATTTTTGTTTTTACCCAGTCTAGCACAACCTGTTATTTCAGTTTAAAGTATAATTTCTTTTAGAATTAATCATTGCTTTAACTTCAATAAATTTACATGACAGGGTCAGCAACGCAAAGCAGAGTAAAATCCATCAAACTCCAAGTCAGCTGCCAGCGTTTTGAGATATCTACCCAGATAATTGCAGATGGATGTGTGCCATCGAGACAGCAGAACACAGCAGTGTTTCTGCAGCTCCTTTAATCAAAGCACAGCAAATCACATTACCATACAACTGTTGGACTGGACCCTCAAAGAAGGCACTCAAACTGACCAAATTTCCGCTCTCTGCTGTCATTTCTCACTCTCCTCTACGCGTTTGTTGTAATTGTTTCTATCAATAACATGTTTTTCTTTGCCTCTCTCCAGAGGAAAATACACCTGGACCAGTCCTTCTGTGCTCATCTCTTTTCTGCCCTCTCAAACCCAGACGGGCGAGGCAGACTGCCACTCATCCTGGGTCTGGTTCTTAGAGTTTTTCCTCTCCACTGTCACCAATGTGCTGCTCAGGATGGGAGACTGTGATGAGGTGAAGATTCAGCGTTATCTGTTGACAAACTTAGATTGTTTATTGTACAGTCCCCTGAGACATTTGTTGTGATTTGACGCTATATAAACTGTATCGAAAATTAAATTGAAATTCACTTCTTACAGTCACTCTAAATGAACGTTTCAGCTGCCCACATGGTCATTCTATGTGTCCTTTTTGAATATCAGGTGAACTCATAAACAGGAGAAGAGACTAAATTTTGTATAAGAAAAAAATGACATTTTGTTATTACTTTAAAATTAAGCTAGATGAAATGTTGATTGAGGATAAGTATTTCTGGAGTACTTATTGCTGCCTGTAATATGTATCCAATTTAGGAGATTTTAAGCTTAAATTTTCTTAATAACTGTCTATGTAGTTGAGACAATGCAACACAACAAAAATGTAATTTTTGATATTTGTATTTTTTTCTCAGTAGCAATAACAATTAGAACAGAAGCAATACTGACAGTATTTGGAAATAGGACCGTCGTTCAATTATATGTTATAACTACCTGCCATAGCATAAACTACCTGCAACAGGAGCTGAAATGGATCAATGTCAAGAAACTACAACTAATTTAAACTGAACCAGCTATTTAATTTTAGTTTTCTTCCAGACTCATTGTAACGTTACATATAAATAGTATATTTATTCGAATAGCGTACTTAATTTATTAATTATTAACGCTACCATTAAAAAAATGTTATTTAAATGGACAGTGCTACTCCCTCCTGGTCGTTTGGCTAGGCTACATTAGCAGCTAAAAGCTACATCAAGAGTAGCAGAAAATAACACGCTTGCAGCTGAATCGGTTTCTGGTTACTAACAAAGTTTATACACCAATGCCTTCATTTTATGAGGAGACGTGGGAGAAAAGCAGCTGTCTCACCGTACGGCTGTCCCTGGAGGTCGTACTGCTGCATGCGGTACACCGTGAACTCATGTGCCGCCTCGGCTGGAAGCGGGGACACCAGGATCAGCACCGCGGGAATAAACACAATGAAGGTTAGGGGAAACGACGATTTGAACATGTTATCGAACACTTCGCTGGCCTCCTCGAACATCGTGGCGATTGTGTTTTCAGCGTACACCAAAGGACTGAATGAATATGTTCAGCTGTCACCGCGACTGACGGCTGCCAGGAGCGAATTCTGATCAGGCACACGGCTGGACAACCTCATCCCGTGTTCTGAAAAACAAAAAAAAAATATTACTGTATTTTTAAATTATACATAAAGAATGAATTAAAAGGCCGTAAACGTTATGTTTACTTAAAAATACGATATGATGAAGACATATTTTAAAGTTCAATGGTTGTTGGGTCCTTCAGGATTCCTACAGAACAACTAATAATATTTTTTTCTTACACTAGATGGCGCCATTTACCACAAAAACAAAAACTCATTAATACAGGCTATTGGGGGTTCTCAAGCCATTTGGGTCTGGGGACCCCTTACAAGGGTGAAAAAATTCCAGGGACCCCCTCATAAACCCTGTGCTGTTTTAAAATATAATTTATTGTCATTTAAACCCCTAAATGCCATGGGAATATATATTTTTATTAAGTTTATTGTATTTGTTTTATTAGTTCATAGTTATCCATGCATTTAATTTAGTGAATTTTTTTGAGGACCCCAAGATACCTCTCACGGACCCCCAGGGCTCCTGGGACCCTGGTTTGAGAACCTCTGGGCTATTGTAATCTGGATTTTGCGAACTGGTCACAAGATCCTTACTGTACAGTCTGTTCTAATTAATTTGAAGGAAACACTAAAAAAATTGTTTTAATATGTAG
>NW_013952410.1:4149708-4158638 GCF_001266775.1 Austrofundulus limnaeus | reverse complement strand
GAAAAAATGTATTTTATAACATGTACGATTTGCTAAAAAATCTACAAGAAACATGCTGACTTGACAAAACTATGTTTCAGAAAAATGTAACAGAACAAAAAGAGCCTAAACATCTTTTATGCAATATAATGAAATTTTATTAAAGTTTTCTAAAATGTGTGTCTTAACAGAGAAAAGACGGAATCACAAGATCACCAAAAATGTTTTAAGCAACAATTTTACTTTAAAAAAAGTTAGTGTAGTGGAGCTGAAAGTGGTTTTCCCCTCCCATCTTGTTCTCCCTCAGGGGCTGCACTGCTAAGTGGAAGATTAATGCTGATACGGTGTCCTGCCATCCCACTTAATGGACCCTGGCGTGATTATGTCCTGTTGTATGAGTAATCCATGCTCGGGCTTTGGTGAAAGAACTCCAAGCAGGCAAACAAAGCTCGCTTCAGCGTGGCCCAAGCTGAATCTTATTATAATGAATTCACATTGCTGAGAAATTATCATCTGGAGATCTGCTGACACGACCCCGCTGCTTCGCTTGAAGGAAAACAGGCTGCTGAAGTCAAACGCAGAAAGGAACGTTTGTTCAGAAGAGGGAGGAAAAAAAAAGAAAAATGTGTGGTTGGTGCGTGAGCGGCACGGTGGGCAGCAGTCACATGAATCCAATTTTTTTTTAAATTCATAACATCCTGTTGTCACATGGCCCTTGGACACAGTGGCTCAGCAGAAACAAACACATTTTTGCCGGAATATTTCTTCCGAATGTTTTCACTGTACATTTGAAACCAGGTAAAACCTCGTGCTTCAGCTCCTGTGTGTCCTCATTTCCTTTCAGAGTTCCTGGGGAATGTCCTCAATCAGACCTGCCTCTGACCCCTGGACCACTGAGAACCACTTTCCCTCTGCAGACACACAAAGGATGCAGTCAGAGTTGGGTTAAGTGCCACGGATTAATGAGGGATTATCCACCTACCCACAAACCACCTCCACCCCTCCCGGTTCATCGCCACAGTTCCATGTTCAGATGATGATGTCACTTTCTCACCAATACTCCAACGCTGACCACACTCACCTGCTTCAAGGTGAGAAAGATACAAGGAGGCTCGAGTGCACCGCACGGATATGAGTATTTACATGTTTTTTTTTTTTCTGAAAACAGAGCAGATCTCCTTAGTTCGTCTTCTTCTAAACGTGACTAATGCTATATACTTACAGAAATTGTTATATGCTAAATAAAATGCTCCATGATTATGATCATTGGTAAAAATATGATTATTATTAAATTATAATAGATCAACAACAATGATCCATTAAATCACATGTCTAACTCAAGGTCCAGGGGCCAATTGTGGTCTGCCAATGCATTTTATGTGGCCCACATGAGCTTCAAATATGTGTTAATGTCTCAAAATAAGCAGCATTGACCATAAAGTATATCTCCCATAATGCAGGTTGATTATTTTACCTGCAAAATGACGGTGGCCAACCACCATGGAGGTACACAAAAGTAGCCAGTGAAAATGCAACAAAATGGAGAGTAGCCATCAGAATCTCCTTCAGCTCCATTTTTGTGTTTTTGCCAGTTACTTTTGCTGTGATCCAGTTGTACTGGAAAGTGGGAATTTCCCAACAGTTTCTCATTTAAAGTGGAGTTATTATGCAACATCGACATTTTTTGAGCTTTATATCATTCTGTAATGTCATTCCCTCATCAAAACTATACTCATGAATGTTGCTTTGACTCATTCATGCATATTTGAGAAATGCTTGAATCTCCTGTGGCCATGTGGAGTGACCTAAATGCTTGCTGGTACAAAGCACCGCCTATTTACTCAAAGCTCCTCCCCTGGATCTCAGTCTGAAGCTGAGCTCCCATCCCACAGAGCGCCCCTCCCCTGAAGCATTGTTGTGATGACATGCTGAAGTGGGAGTGTCTCTTAAAGAGACAAATGCCAATTGCAAGATGTTTAGATGATGCGAAAACAATTTATTTTTGATGTATACTTCATTTTTATAACAACTGAAGGTAACATTGTTACTTGATTGTGGTATAGAATTGAATTATGTGCCTGAAAAGTATATAATACCCCCATTTGAAAAAAATGGGACAGGAAGATTTTAACCACTTTCTTGCATCAGCTCCGTTCTTAAAAAGTCATTTTCCTCATGGATCGTCTCATTCACACGTCAAGAATATGAAGTAATTTACTGAACAAAATTGATTGTTTTAAACCAAACACACATTAATTTATTTTACACTTCTTTGCAATCAAAAAAAGACCTGCCTGATGATATCTTCATGTTGAAATCCCCAGTGACCGAGTATCCAGACATGAAACATCAACAAATGAAAATCCAAAATCTTTACAGGGCAGAAACAGAACACAGGCACATGGCAATGATGGACTCCAAATTTAAACACAAAACAAAAAGAGAAAATAACTTTTTAAACTAAGATTATCTTATTTAGAGAAATTATGCCAAATCTTGAAAATAATGAGTGATTGCACATGATATTATGTGATCTCGTGACATTTGTTTATACAGTAAATGTTGAGAACGACTCTCAGCTACACATCTTGAAGGGCCAATATTATGTGTTTCTCAGGCATACATTTAAATAACATACCATAATAAAATATCTATGTCACCTTTAGCTGTTATTAAAATGCTGTTTTTATGTTTAAATTAAAAATAAACTTATCTTCTCATCACTTCCTCTTCTAAACACCTTGAAATTGGCCGCTGTCTCTTTAAGAACCACCTTCCGCTTCTGTCTCGCCCATTTCGGTGCGGGGGGGGGGGGGTGGGGGGGCGGTGCGCTCCGTGATGAGGAAGTTTGGCTTAAAGACACGTCCCAGGGGCATTTCTGGTCCCCACCTGTCGTTTTGCTCCTCAACATGGCTTCCTAAAAACGCTGCAGGATTTCTCAGACATGCATGAATGAGTCAAAGCAAGGCTTTGGGCATGGTTTTTATGAGAGTATAACATTATAACATGATATAAAACTCAAAAAAATTGATTTTACATGATATTGCCCCTTTAAAACATTTATAAAAGTTCCCAAATTATTGAGATTTTTGTTTTGACAAAGACCACTCTTTAAATTGCTTGACTCCATAAGTTAATCAGTTAAATGTTTGTTATTTCCTAAGAGTTTTATTAAAATGTATCCAGTGGCTCAGGAGACATTAAATAAAACACAGGTGTGTACAGAATCACCCGCCTTCGTGTGTCAGCCAGTGACACTGACGACCTGTGATCCCTCACAGTAAGCTGTGCTTGTTTTTGCACCATGTGACCCATATTGAATCTGATCTATGACATACGACCGTCATCTTCTTTTCTTCACCTGCTAATTCTCAGCAATCTGTGGCCTCAGGCCAGGTGGAGACAACATCCACCCTGTTTTTATTTATTTATCTTTGGTTCCTATGTGCCAGAAAATTGATTTACCAGTCGTTTTCATTAGGAGGGTGCAGCGAGGGTAAGAAAAAGTGAGAACGTCGCGTGTGGCGGCAGAGCAAGGCAGCAACCTCGGAGATGGTGAGCCTCGGTGGTTGCGCTGGGCAACGGTCAGATAATGGATGACGAGGCCTCCTGGAGCCAGACGTTCCATTAGATTTTGTTAATGCAGTCAGAGGAGGCTGGCGTGGCTCATCCGCCTTCATATCCACTTTCAGAGACGCTCACTCACTCAGACCACTGGATCCAGCCCATCTCCCTCCTCATTAGGGTTTCCTTTCACTTTTACAGTGCAACACTGTGGTTTTTTTTTTTATCATCCTCTTTAGCTTTATGTTTTTATTTATCTCTCGCTTTTTTCCGCATCAAACTTGGAATAATTCTGCAAACATTACTGTGGCTTTCTTACATCGCTGATCGTTGCGCAAGAGTCAAGTACACGCTGTCTCTGAATTACTACGACGAGGTGAATCACGTTTTGTAATCAAGCATTCTTGGAAGCATGTCTTTTTTTAACTTATGATTATTGTTGTAAAAGTGCAACACGTTAGCTTAGCCTGTGTGGCAAAGTGGAAACTCCGGTGTTGTGAAAGAGGAGCACGTGTCACAGAGTCCACGGAGAGCTTTGGTCCTCCGTGAGCTTTATGTTTAGTGAGTGTGAATGAGTGAAAGTCATGAATGGAGACACACAGTGGGGTCGAGCTGTTTGTAGCAATCAGCTTGTATGATGAAACCCAGTAAATGTTTCATGTATCTGTACTTTACTTAGTTTTAATCATGGATACTTTCGACTTTTACTTCACTACATTTTACATGAAGTATCTTTACTTTCTACTCCACTACATTTCTGTAATGTGTTGAAGTACAAGTTACATTCACGTCACATTATGATTTTTTTTGATTTGTTTGTTTAGTTTGAAAGTAATCTGTAATAGGAGGGGAATTAATTGGTCCACTGAACCACTGCAAAGCAGTAAAATACCATTAGACCCTCTTTCAAGGAGAGCGGGGTGATTCTGCATCACCTGCTGGAGCATCAGTAGCAACACCCCCAATTCTACCATGGAGAGTCGGCCAGAGGAAATGAGCCACTCATGGCCTTATTTAAAAAACTTATTCAAGATAACCGGTTCAAAAAATGAGGTTTGATAGAGGATAGTTTCTGTAGTTGTTGTCACAATGTCGATGATGCACAGAAGTGTGAGCGGTGTCACAGAGGGTAAACACAAAAACATGCATTATCTGCAGCATTGTTTGCTAAAATGACACATCATTGATGTATAAAAATACACATACTGTAGGCACACGTCATATTGTAGATCTTTAGGAAATACATTAAGCAAGTACTTTTACTTTAATACTTTAAGTACTTTTAAAAGCAAGTACTTACTTACTTTTACTCAAGTAAAATGTTCATGTGAATGAATGATTTATTTATTCGGGACAGTGTGCAATTAAAACATAATTTGATGCATTGCACCAGATTTAGCCTAAGGCTAATTTAATGTAATGTGTAATGTGGTACTTTTCCTAGAGTACATATTTGTCTGTTTATCTGTACTTTTACTTAAGTACAGTATTTGAGTACTTTCTCCACCATTGAACCTAAACACTGTGATGGGAAATGTGGTGAAACGTTTGCTAAGTGTGTCGCTGATTTCAGCCCGGTTTCAGTTTTAGATCTTCTCTGCTTGCAGTCTTTAGTTTACTAAAAAAAAAAAGAGAGTCAGATGGTGCTGGCTCATTGCATTGAGCTTCATCTTTATGATCATTAAAAACAAGCTTGTATATTAGTCATTGATTTCCTTTCATCCTTTCATTGTCTATTTGTGCTTTTTAATCACAGCGGCAGTGGTGGGCATTGTTCCTCTATAAGCTAATAGTGGAAATAAGTTTTGGTTTAGCTGATTAGCTTCCTTAGCTTAGATTTTTCCACGAGTTAGCTTCCACTAAATTAGATTTTGCCAACTATAAGTCCACTAACAGTTAACTAATAAATGAACATCAACAGGTTTGTGTCAGTCTCATGGTCTTCAGCGTGAAGGACATGAAGATGTGACATTTTACAAGTAGCTGATCTGAGCTACATACAGTGATTTGTGTTTTTTGATCTCTAAACATATTTTTGCTCCTATCTGGATGACAGACACAATTCATTGTCAGTACATTAGGTAAAATATGAAATAATTTAAATTTTGATTTTATAATTTTAATTCTCGTATCAATAACATTTACTGAAAAACATTTTAATTATCCAAAATTCCCTTTATTTGTTCTGTTTTTCTAAACTTTGCAAGGACAAAAAGGTGAATTATGCTCGGTTGTGTTTTCTTGGCCTACTTGGTTAAAATTTATTTCCAAAATTTTTCTCCATCCCTCCAAACGGGGCTGTTTACATTCTCAGTCAGCTGCCTGACTTTACCCGTCCCCCCTCCCCGTTCCATCGAGTCCTCGTGTTTTTTTTTATGCCAACCAGAAAGACCCTGGTTCCTCCTGGGTCGAGTCCAACGGGCTCTCCGCAGCTCTAAATCCTTGTCATAGTTTCCTCGACTGAGCTGATGCGTCACAATGGATGCCTGTGCACGCCGAGCTCGCCATGACCTTCTCCCTCGCCCAACTGAGCGGAGAAGCTGCCTCGCTGGCAGCCTAACGAGTACGAAAACAAATTGCAGCAGGTTCGAAGTATGCAGCGTGGGGCAGACTTGTTAATGTAATGAACTTGGCTTCATGGAAATACAAGGCAATTAAACTCCCACGCTGCCTCCCTCCGGCCCAGACAGTCAGACTGAGGGGGGGCCATCAATTGGGGCAAAGAGGGGGGCTTGGCAGAGAGAATAGAACTATTTAGGAGGCCCACGGGAGAAGGAAGTGTGCCGACAGTGATTGAGCTTAAACACCAATTAGTCACGAGGCCTCCTCATCCTGAGGTCAATCAGGCCAGTGAGAGCTCTGTCCCACCATCACTCACTCTCCGGCTGTTTGTTATGGTTCTGATTGGCCTGATTGGTGGCTGATTGCCAGGATAGGTTTGGATTGCTCGTGTTGATGAACAAACAAAGATCAGGGCTTGTATTGGTGTCGCTGACATGGATCTGAAACTCAGCATCTTGTTGCTTCTCTCAGCAAAAGATACTTTCTTTGCTATCATTTTAAAATCTGTAATCGCAGCGAGGAGAGGGCTTATCATTTCTTTTACTGAAAACCCTGCACTTGTCTCTGTGCTTAAAGTACTTACACTTAAAACACGTAAAGACAGAAATGTGAGACAAACTGAGGTATGGGGTAAAGCATGTTAGACTATTACAAATGCTGTTTTTGTTTTGCAAAAAAGAGCTGTAAGAATTATCACTCAAAAACATTACCATTATCCATCATATATATTATATTGTCAACTGAAATTATTGAAATTCTATGATCTGGTGGATTACAACATTTTGCTAGTTATTTATAAAAGCACACCACGCACAACACGCCTTTTTGAGTATAGTACAGATAATTGTGTGAAAATGTAACAAGTAGAAGCAAAAACTAGGCTAAAATTAATTTCTCAAGTAAAGTACAGATACCCAAAAATTCTACTCAAGTAACAAAGTATTTGTACTTAAACTCTGGATTAAACCAAAAGAAAACGAACAACAGGTTTCCGTCAGTCTCACCAATCTTCAGCTGGGGGGACATGCAGACGTGTGGCAGTCGTCTTGGCAGTTAGCATTAGCTTCCACTAATTGTTATCTGTTTACCAGATTAGCATCAGTGAAGCTAAGATTCTCATTTAGCAGATTAGTGGTTATTAAAGCTAACTTGTTAGTTAGCAGTGCCCACCACTGCTTAGCCTGAAAGCTAAAGTCATATGCTGGAGGACTTTGTGTTTTCACACGAACCAGGCAAACACATTTAACAGACACACAACGCGTCCCAATAAAACCACTCCATGTGAGCAAGGCTCCTCTAAAGCAGTGATTCCCAACCAGGGGTACGTGGGCATTTTACAAGAGGTATGTGGAAAAATTTCCCAGGTGTGTAAAAAATATATAAAAATAGGACTGAGATATGTAGGGCCCTATGATTTCCACAACGCAGAAAATGTAAACGGAATCATGGAATTGACACAAAATGGAATCCTGTATAAAACTCGGAATCTCCCGGAATTTGCTCATTTTGGGTATTTGATGTATTTTCGACGCTGCTGCTTCCTTCACCTGCCATTACCTGGATTATTTATTTAATTACTTATTCAATGTCAAGGCAACATATTTATCTTTATGTTTAATTCAAGTAGAAAAAAAAAAGGCCTGAGAATTAAACATTGTAGGGCAGGGGTCTGCAACCTGAGGCTCTGGGTCCACATGTGGCTCTTTGGTTCCTCTGCAGTGGCTCTTCGAAAATGTGACCAAACATAACAGAATATATATTTTTTTGTTTTTGTACTCACGATAAATCAATTTATATGCAAATATGTGATCAAATCTACTAATACGAAAAGTAAAGCATGTGAGCGCATGCTAGCCTGTTGTTTACTTAAATACATAACAATAAGAATTGGAAAAAAATATGCCTGAATAGTTCAGTTGTAATAGTTTTTGTGAAATTTAGCATAAACTATATACAGTATTTTTCTTTTTTACATGAATATGGTCTTTTCATTTGTTCTGATGTGTATAAAAAATGATAAATAATAAAACTCACAATACATTTTTTAGTTTTATGTCGTCTCCTCCACTGGCTGTAAAGGTTACCAAAAAGGCCTCGAAAAGGCCCACGGACCACCACTTGATGATCATAGTTTTAGCTTGTTTTGCGGCTCTGGATACATTTTATTAATGCGTCAAGCAGCAGATATGGCTCTTTTGGTTGTAAAAGTTGCAGACCCCTGTTCTAGGGGGTTAATTAAAATATTTTAAATTAATTATTAAAATTAATTAAAATTAATTAGCTGTATTACATTATAGTTTTGGAGAATCATCATTACGTTTCACAGAGTGGGTATTAGTGGTATGACAAAATGGCTCAGGGGGTAAAAAGGTTGGGAACACTGCTCTAAAGCTTCACGTTTTCCCAGCAAAACTTAAACCAAGAACCAAACTTCAGATGTGTAATTTGCCTTAATCGTCAGGGCCTGATCCGTGGGGCCTTTTCCTCCATCTGGTTTTTCAGTGGGTGTGTTGCTGAAAGGATGCTGCAGGAAGTGAGCCAACAGCTGTGGGCTTTGTTTGCCTCAATCCTGCCTGCCAGTGTAGGGTTAAGAGACAAGTCCAGTATCTGCCAGCAGGCCATCAAAGCACTGCTGTAACTGGAACTGTTCACCTCCTGACTTATTCTGAATGTCTTCTCCCTTTTACATGTGGATTTATTGTTTGTTGTGCTTCTAAATTTTGGCTGGTGTTAAAAGGGAAAAAAAATTGTATAGGTCCTCTGGACGGGTTCTTCTTTAATGAAACGTTTCGTCTCTCTTCCAAGAGACTTCTTCAGTCTGAGAG
>NW_013952410.1:4137462-4149090 GCF_001266775.1 Austrofundulus limnaeus | reverse complement strand
AGAGAGAGAGAGAGAGAGAGAGAGAGAGAGAGAGAGAGAGAGAGAGAGAGAGGGAGGTTTCCGTCAGTTTGTGCTGAGATTTCTGCAATATGAGACTTTTTTTCACACTTTAGTCCTCTCTGTGGATGTCTCAGCACTGACTCACAGATTATCGATCTACCTGCTTGCAGGATATCAGCGTGGGCCTTTAACCAAAATCTCCCCTCACAAAACACAAAACATCTGCGTTGCTGACTCCCATAAAGCCCGACTGACCACCGCAGTGAGAAACTGCACTCAGAATAACGGAGAGGCCCAAAATCTGCAGGCTTTGAAGCTACCAGGAAGCCATTTTCTCACTCAGTACACATAACACCCCGGCCTTAGCGAGAACCCAAATCTCTTACTTCACACAGGAAATGAAGAAAGGATGATGAAATGTATGAGGAAAGTAAAAACTGAGACGTGTAAATGGTTAAAAAAAGAGCTGAATCAGCTTGTGAACATATGACTTTATCTGTAAATCCACAGTAAATATGTTGTAGAAGATAAGCAATTGATCTTGTAGTTTTTCAAAAACAAAGACCAAAACTCACTTTTTTCTTTAATAAACACAAAATATAATTGTCATTTAAATCATTGTGCAGAAGACAATTGCCTGCTTCTTTTTTCTGTTATCGTGGCCCCATGTTAAATTGACATCAACAAAAAAAAACGATTATGTTTTTGGACTAATTGGACTTGCAATGAAATTAAACATAAATAACCACGTAACGACAAATAGATGGGATTTTGGGTTATAAACTAGTTTTCACATAAAATGCTTTTAAATGTTTGAGAATGATGAACGTTAGAGGTTTTATTGTGACAGACATGCAAATTAGTTTTCTTTTACATCTACCGTTATTCTGAAAAGATAAGTAAGTATTCTTCTGTTTGACAAGTCCAGGAAAAGGAAAGTGTAAAACACCTTGGAGGAACATGGTGGAGAGCGAGCAGACAGGTAAGAACACTGCTTAGGATGAAGGTTGAGTTTTATAGCAGAGAAGTATCCCAAATAGCAACATTTGTCTGGTCCAGAGGTGGTCCATGCATGGGCCAGCACCACATAAACCAAACCAAACCAAACCAAACCAGTTGTGGCATTCAAGTGACTTCAACAGTCTGGACTCAGCCTTTTAACTGGTGCTAGATTGGTGGTTAATGAGCTGCAGGTGGGACCATTTAAAGGTGACATCTGGTCGATCTCATCACATCAGTGTCTGCTTACAAACTCCACCTAAAAAATTAGAAAAATGGAAAAATCTTGGTCTAAAACCCATGCCATGAGACATTCAGCAAGCTTGTCAGCATCATTCTGCGTCTAATTTAGTTTAGGTTCCATTTTTGTGCAGTGATGGTGTTCCAAACCTCTACTTTTAGTTTCTTTTGACAGAGAGCCAGTGTGATTTAAATTTGAAATCCACGACCGTGGCTGTCTTGCCTGAGGTCGTACGGGTTGCGCTCACAGAGCAGTGTGGGGTGATGCTGATGCTCTGCTCTTCTTAAGGCTGAATCCCAGATGAGGATGTGCTGAGGACCTGACAGCAGCAGATTCATCATTCCTCACAGGCGATCCATCACCATCAGGCAGTCGGAGCCTGAGGGGAGGTGTCCAGGGAAGACCTGAGGGGAGTTTTGGGCTTTGAGTGTATACCCCACAGTGGGCTCAGTCCAACATGTGCTTCCTGCAGGGGGTGGTGCTGCGATCGGAGCAGCCTGTGTATCCACATGTTGAGGTGAGAGACTGGGAAAAACCAAGAAACAGGCAGAGGAATGACATTAGTGTTGGACTTACTTTATGGTCAAACAAATATCTGAGGCAAATTCAAGATGGCTGCCACAGTTAATGGACTTAACAAACACAAAATGGACCACGACTCAGTTAATTTAACAGTAAATGAGTTTAAATTCAGTGTGGTGGTAGCTGAGAGTCACCCCGTTCACATTTTCTCACCCGTCTGATTGCATTGGAATGACTTTTGTAGTCAACAATGTTTGCCTGTTAGCAAAATATCTCACGAGTCACTGGGTGGACTTTGTTGAATGCATAATTTTTCTGACTCCAGCCTGAACAATATGCAATATTTGAGAATAAAAACCATAAAAATCATATTAAATCCTTCACAATTTATGTCAACATACTTTTTGAAACATAACAAATTGTTCTGGAAGCTTTAACATCAGTATCAAGATTATTCCATAAATGTAGTCTTTGAGTTGTAGAATGGTATTTCTTCAAACTACCAGTAGTTAAAAATTGAGTTTTTTTTAAAAAAGATATCTATTTCTTGAAGATTATATAGACACTCTCTTTTTACCAATTTTAACTGGATATTTGTCCCTCAAAGGGCCAGTTGCTATTCAACCAAACATGAAAGAATGGCCATGTCTCAATTCATGGGTTGCAGCCAACGTCGGCCGCATTTTTTGCTGCTTGCATCACTGCCCTGTGACGTATAGGCTGTGTCAGTTCGTAGGCAACTACTCATGCCGCCGACAAATGCGGCCGACAAAATTCAGAAAACATTGGCTGCATCTGAGTATACTACGCTGCCGGTGGTATCCCAGAATTCATTGCACTGTCAGCAAATTAAATAGGAAAACAAAAAGGGTTTATTTTAATTTTTTTAATTTTACGGTGGAGTTTGTAATAAACTTTTAGACTGAGTTTGGAAATTTATCACGGACCGAGGAATGTAAGTTAAACAACTTTGCTGAAGAAACTTGTTGCATTGAGATGTTAAATAAAAATGCCGTTACAAGTACTGATACTGGAGCTAAACTCAAATTATTAATGCTTTTTATTTATTTACTTGTAACAGTTTTCTATTAAAACTGAATTTTGTGAATTTATACCTTGAAAAAATCAACTGAGGCGATGTGACAAGGCAGCGTGTGATCACGCAAACATACATCTAGACTCGACCATCTCATTTCACAGTCGATTATGCCGCCGACATGAGCAGCAGAACGTTGGCCACAGTCTACATCAGTTGCAATCCATGAATTGAGACACAGCCAGCATGATCCTCATCTCATTGCTACAACTGAACACAGCTAACAAAAAAATACCTGAGCTCTATGTGGTAGTTCCTGCATAGAAAACGTCTTTCAACACTTCCTCTTACAAACACTAAAAAGTACTACGTGTATGACTGACTAAATGTAAAATAAATAATACAGAAATATTATTACAAGTAAAAGTAAGAGCTTTACTCACTGTTGAGTCGTAGTGAGTAGCTGCTGTCTTAAATCCCGAACTCGCCCACTTTCCAACAGGGATTTCCCACTGGAGGGTCGTTTCAGTTTAAATTCACGACTTATAAGTGGGGAAATTCCCACTTCCCAGTACAGCTGGGCTGCAACAAAAGTAGCTGTCAAAAATGTAGAAAAATTGAGATTTTATAAACTGAACTTCACCCTGTGCACCTCCACCTAGTGGTGGGATGTTAAAATAATCAACATGCACTGTGGGAGAAGTAGTTTATAGTCAATAAAGACTTTAAAGCAGAATATGTGTTTTTGAAGCTCTAGTGGGCCACCTCAATTTTTTGGCCTACCTCAAGTACACAAGTATTAAAGAGAGAACACAATGATGAATATTGTTGACATATTTGTTTTTGAAAATATTTTTATTTTCAAAGCTCTCACCTTGACATTTTCAACAAAAAACACAGGTTCTTTTTGTAAAAATACGCACGTTAATCGCAGAATTTTCAGAACCCCTGGAAGACACGTCTGTCTGTAAACGTGGCCTGTTTTACTTCTCTAAGCATCGTGTGTGCGTGTCCCATTGCTCTCTCCCACCACCTGCGCAGCTGTCCTTTGATGCAGGGCAGTGGTGTGTCATCCAGATGTGGCTGCAGAGGAGCGGAGAGTTCAGTTGGTCCCCAGGGATTTCTCCCCTCCCCGACCCCCCTCACACCAGCAGGAGCTGCTGGGACGAACCATACAGCTGACATGTGTGTGCATCTCAAAACATCTCCTTCTTACCTCTTCACCCTCTATGTAGCTTTTTGTTTGTCCTTCAGGAGGCCTCATATTACAAAGATCTATTGTATGGGCTGAAGGGCAGAGGGAAACGTTCTCTCCCTGCACTTCATTTGCTTCACTTTGTTGTCTCCATATGTTGAGAAAGTTATTTCTTTTACATCATCGCGTTGTGTCCTCCAACAAAAGCCCCCTTTTTCAATCTGGACCAGGAGAGGCACAGGTTTAATTCACAACACGACGCCCAGGGGCCCTGTTGCTGCAGACTTCACTGTCACGGCTCACGGAGACTCTTGGATTTTGTCTGAGGCGTTGTTAATAAAATTAGAGACACCTGTGCTGTTCCTGCTGTGACCAATCAAAATGTCTGTTGGTTGGTGGGACTAAAACAGCCTCCTAAACAAATAAAAGCCGATTTAGACAGCTTTTCTAAATTGAAGTTGTACACACATTTTACTGTGGACTTTGTTCTTTATGTTTGAGAAATTTGTGAGAAAAGTCCAGCCCAGGGTTCTCCAGGCAACCTGCATCTCACACAATCCCTCTCTCTTTAGGAGCTTACAGCAGAAAATCCAGGAGATTCGGGGAACATATGTGTTGATATTCTCTCTGGATTTATCTATCTGTGTGTGTTGGCGTTTATTTCAGTATACTTTCTCTGGCTCACAGTAGAGAACAGCTGCAAATAAGGTGCTCTTAAAGGAGTCCCATTTTGAAATTCCCTTAGACTCAAATTTTAGACTTTGAGGTCATTTTGACATCTACGTACAAACTTTTTCTGCAAATGTATAGTGCGGATTATGACGGTTCTGAAGAAAAAGATGATTTTTTAACAGTTTAGTTTTTGTCACAGGGTTTATGTCTGTATCGCTCTATAGTGTAACAGGATGTTTAAATTATAAACCACAGGTCAAGTTCAAGGCTTGCTGCAGGTGATACAGTGAGAGCAGAATATCTCTCTATATGTCGCCAGTAAAATGTTTCTGAAATTTTTTAAATATACACCTGACATTCCAAAATTCAATTTCAATTCATTATTCAAAAATTTGATCCAATCTGACATCTTTTGTTTCAAATATCTATCTTCATGCCATTATACTCTCAACCATGTCATACTGTTTATCTGTTTGGTCTCTTACAACAAATGAAATCTTAGAACCCATAGTTAGGCTCTACAACAGGGCCTACAAAATTCATAAAAAACTTCCTGGTTGGACTCATCACTGTACAGTTATTTCATTGTCTGATGCCTTGACTTTTCAGAATTATGTTTTGTATAGTGGTATTAATTTATATTTTCAGATCTTCCAAGGTGCCATTTATGGAACTCTCTGTGCATTGTTGCCCAAATCAAATTCTGGAAGTGGTCATTCAACTAGATCTGTTACAAAAGGACAACGGACATTACCAACTTTTAAAAACTGTTACGGCCAGAGGTCTTTCTTCTATGTTTATACTAAAGCATGGAATGACATTCCTCAAAACATAAAGTCCATTTCAAAACTACAGCCCTTTAAGAAGAATCTTGTCTGCCATCTGCTGGACACTTTTTGTTGTGCTCATATTCAGACGTCCTATTTTGCAAATGCTGCCTTCCTGAAATTTGGTATGCTTGTTTGTCTTTGTGTCTATGGTGTAATAATGATGATGTGATTGTGATGATGTAATTCTGACCAGATCCTTTTTTCATTTTGACAGCGACATTATCTGGACTCAGATGGGATATTTTGAGCGGTGCGTGGACCTAAGTTATAAGTAAAGGTAGGACATACTAAATTTAAATGTGCATCAAGTGAGCTACAGTTTGTGTAAAGAATAGTGATATGAGATATGAAACATAACTCATTAATTTCTGCCAATCATATAGTGAATAAGTTGTTCTCTGGGGTTCATGCTTTAAAGCTGGACTGACTTGTGATCAATAAGTTGCATCCAGTTTGTGCAATATGTGGGAAGTAATCTGCATGTTGAAAAGCCAATTCCAAACTTCTTTGTGTATTTGAGGGCTGTGGAGTCTGAGGTATGACTGCAAAAACTGTATCTATATAAGAAGAGCAGAAATCAGCTTTTGAGGGGGAAAAATCTGAATTCCTTTTTAACTTTTCAGTTTAGAGTAAAGCCAAATCAAATAAATCCAAAGCAGATTTATTAAAAATGGTAAACCAGATTAATTGTCTTGTTGCTTTCCTTCTGCTGTTGCCTTTAGTGAAGAGTTGAGTTCTGGTTCAGGCTGGAAACAGGATGTGGGCCGGAGCCACAGGAGCTCATTTACATTGATTATGACTGAGTTTGGTGTGTGCCCAGTAAAGTCTTTGGGTTGAAAATCTTTGGTTTATGCCTCTTTTTAGAAAATGAGCATCATCTGGGCAGCGTGAATGACTCTTCCTTTCCAGCTTGCCTGAAGCATAGCTGTCTTTTTCCTGGCAAAGCAGCATCCATGGCGTCCCTGCTGGCTCTGTCCTCGGTCCACCCTGTTGCTCCCCTCCCTCAGTCTGTCGTCAGCCTCGCATCTCGATCCTGCTCTGGCAGCTGGGTGGTTCAGAGTCAAAATGCTGGACTTCAGAACGGGCAGAGGATTTTAATTTAATCTGGCAGCACGACGGCTCAGTGGTTACCACTGATACCTCACAGCAAGAAGGTCCTGGGCTCAATCTCCAGTTCAGACCCAGGATTTTTCTGTGTAAAGTTTGCATGTTCTTCTCACGTTTGCATGGGTTTTCTTGTGGTACTCCGAGTTTCCTCACAGACCAAAAACCTACATGTTAGGCTGCCTTCAGGCCCCCCTCGCAAAAGAGATTTTTGATCTCAGTGCCTGGTTAAATAAAAGTTAAGAAGTTTAATGGCCAAACTAATTCTGCTTCAAATCGAACTAAAAATGACAAAAAGAACAACAACAAACAGAAACAGAGCAACAGATTTGAAGTCTTAAGTCTGATAATGAAAGTGAATTTATGGTTGAAAAGCTTACGTGTTTGCAAATCTTTGAAATTTACATTTTTTTACCTTTAAATCATGGGAGTCAAACTCATTTACACCGAGGGCCACATGAGCATTGTTGTACTTTTTTGTTTAGCTGTACTCGACTCATTTTTATGGTCACCTTGATTCACTATTTAGAACAAGAAACTCATATTTTGTGGTGGTCCTCAGAGAGTCATTTGTAAAAAACTGAAACATTTCATGATTAACTTTGACTAAACAGAAAATATCACGTTCCTCATCTTATTGCTACGGCTGAGCATCACTCACAAACAATAACTGAGCTCTACATGGTATTTCTTGCGTAGAAACAAAATTTTAACACGCCCGCTTACAAACACTGAAAAGTATATGTGTAGAGCTGACTAATGCTGTGTTCACACTGAATGTGTTTTAAGCAGCAGGAGCGGCCAGTTTACATGCAAAGTCTATGGTGGACGCATGTCTAGGGGTCTCGCTGTGCGTCTAGCCCGTTTAAGTGCCGCATCAACCAATCAGAGAGACTCATTTTTCCACGTGACGGTTTCCATGCTGCTCATAACCTGAACAGACGGACAGGAGCTCTTTAGCCGAATTCAACCATCTGTAGTTGATGTTCTGGCAGGAGATATCAGCACCAATGCGGGTCAGCAGCTAGTTAAACTGA
Organism: Austrofundulus limnaeus; assembly: GCF_001266775.1. NCBI lineage: Eukaryota > Metazoa > Chordata > Actinopteri > Cyprinodontiformes > Rivulidae > Austrofundulus > Austrofundulus limnaeus. The sequence goes on along the minus strand of NW_013952410.1, from coordinate 4,141,454 downwards.
CCGCGGTGTTAAACTGGGCTCGGGACAAAAAATAGTTTGTCAGCTCGCAGCTCCTGGAGTGGTGAAACTCACCGAACAGCGTCTAGTCTCTGTTCCGGTCTGAACATAGTGCATTCAACTTGAGGCGTTGGGTGCGTTTTAGAAGCTCAAAATGTGTTTGGTGTGAACGTAGCATAAATGTGAAATAAATAATACAGGAATACTATAAAAAGTAAAAGAGAGTTGTACTCACTGTTGAGTTGTAAGTAGCAGCCGTTTTGAAAGCTGAACTCTCCCACTTTCCGACAGAAAATTCCTACTGGAAGGGTTTTCCAGATGAAATTTCCGACTTGTAAAGGGCTCGACACACGGGGAGCGACAAACTACAGCGATTAACGGCTGTCATCGCAGCCAGGGTGAAACCCGACACACAGGACGTGATAGCGATCACAGCGTTGCGAATCGCGATCTCAGATGGCTTGTCTTCATGAAATTTGATTGGTTCTTGACTCTGAAGGGGGGTGTGCATTACGGACGTGTAAACTAAACAAATCTTGCGATGCTAATAATATTGAAAAACAAACACACATCAAGATACAGTTTTATGAGGAAAAACTAACCATAAACTTCACCCTGGTGCCAACAAATTCCCACAAAGCTTTTTAGTAATCACTTGGTGAAAGTGTTAGCTAACTGCAGTGTGTAGCATACTCTCCTCTCATTGGTCAGTCAATGAAACCCTCGCTGATTGGTTGTACGCTAAGCGACAGCGACAAAAGTTGAACATTTTTCAACTTTCATATGTCGCGTCGCAAGCTTGCGTGTGCACGTCTACGTGTACGAGCGTGAAATTTCACATGCACTATTTTCGCCGGTCGCTTAGCTGGAGGAGGGCCAGCGATTGTCGCCTCACCACACAGGCTCCATAGGAAATGAATGGAGAGCGAGCGACGTCGCCTCCCGTGTGTCGAGCCCTTCAGTGGGACATTCCCACTTCCCACTACAACTGAGCCGCAGCAAAAGTAGCCAATGAGAGTGCAGCAAAACAAAGATTTCAGATTTCACTGGCTACCAACTACCTTTGAACCCTGTGCACCTAGTGGTGGGATGCCATCATTATGTGGATAAAATAATTAACATGCATTTCAGGAAATGTAGATTTTGATCAATGTTGGCTTTAAGCAGCTCTCACGGGCCACATAAAATGCCGTGGTGGACCACATTTGGCCCGCAGGCCTTGGATTTGATATACTGTATGTGCCTTAAATAAAAATTGCCTGCTAAACGTCTCTTTTTCCTAACTAATTTTTGTTTATGAACTGCACCGCTGTAGATATCATCCTGTATTAAACAGCACTCAGATATGCTCTAATTATCATAAATATATCTGCAGGATGAAAGTCACACATTTCAGTTAACCATTATTTTAAAAGTATTTTTTGCATTAGATCTAGAGACCAATGGTTCCCAAAGTTTGGATTGGGACCCCATTTATGAAATAAGTGAGACTAATTTATTTATTAGTACATTTTTGCCTTAATTGTTGTAATACTTAAACCAGTTCTCACTAATTGATATAAAAGCATATAATGGTTGACTCTGTTATTGGGGTAATTAGGATATTTGTGCACTTCATCTGACAAACTGCTGGATCACAAGATTTGGTTGATTTTTTTAGCTAAAAAGCTTTGTACAGCACAGCTGTCAGTTTAATTTAATAAAGTACAGCTTGTACACATTGTGCTCATGCATCTCCTCACATTTTAAATGGTTTTTATGATGACAAAAGTGACAACTCGTTTGATATTTTAATATTCTGATTATGTTTTTAATTCAATCTGCGATGCTTTTAAGCCTCGGTGATTTTATGTGATTTTATTGGAGAGCTGAAGCTGCTTTCTGTCTGCAGACATTATCCCAGAATGAATATTAAAGCATCTGTTTATTGTCTGAAACGTCCCTGTTTCCAGAAAGTCACGTGACCTGACACTGAACGATGAGCTGAGGATGGATTTTCCTCCTGTAAACGAGGTTAAATCACTCAAACATGTAACTACGTGTAAACGCTGTAACTTGTGTAACAAAGCAAAACTGTTTGGTTACAGCTGAACAACTCCTCTGCTTGGTATTTTACTGACTGTTTGCTTTAAGTGACTGAAAATGAGAGTATAATCCCACTCAGACACCCAGCGTCTTTTTTTCATCCCGTCTCTTTGGAAAGTCTGAACGCTTCAGACGGCTTTAAACAAACAAATCAGCCGAGAAGGAAAATGTGAGAAATGCAGGCAAACATCAGCGTCCTTGGTTTGAGCAATGAGCATCTCTGCCTGAGAACTTGGCTGCTTTTTTGCGCTGACATGGTCTCACCTATGTTTTTGTGCACAAACCCGCTTGTTTTTTTTCTCTCTCTCTCTTCTGTTTTTCTTAGAAGCGATGATTCATTTTTTCCAGTTTTCACAATGAGCTGTAACTTTTTGCAGCCTAACTTTAAATGACAAATGTTTTACATTTCTATTTCTACTACAGTTCAATGAAGATGAACGACTTCTAGGCTCGACAAAGCCCTTGTTTTAAAAATAGTTTTCTTTCAGACTGTTGTGTGCAGCTGATCCGAGGTGGAGAGTTGGCTCTCACACATTGCAGTGGTTCTGGGCCTTCAGACTGCTTGTGTAAGACATTACCTAACTTCAAAGAGTTGAATTAAGCGGCGATACGACCAGACACACATTACAGTTTGAAATACAGTCGACTATTTTTTATCCCTGCTTCTCTCTAATCGCTTCAGATTTACAGCTGGAGGCAGTTGGAGCCTCTGTAGCCGTTTTTTCTAATCTTGATGAGAATTCACCGTTCTGTCTTTAACGCATCTTTTTAGAATTTTCATTTTGTTTTACTGTCATAATTATTGTTCTCCAAGCATGACTGAATCCAAGTGAATCCAAGATAATGAAAGACAAATTAAAAAAAATTCTAAACTGGACTATATTTTGTTTTTATCTCCTGGAATTTATTTTTAGTGTTCATTGGCTTCTCTTCAAAGTCAGTGTTTTTATACTTTTTGTGCCATTCTACTGTTTAATATAGACTATGCAGTACTGTGCAAAAATCTTGTGTGATATTTTAATAATAATAATAATAATAATAATAATAATAATGTTTTAGTGTTTAGAGTCCTCAAAGGCCTTTTATTGTCAAGTCTCGCTCTAATCCACATTCATTTCATTTCATTTCATTTGATCAAGGACAGCACAATAAACAATGTTACACGATAAAAAACAAGCAACCATTGCTTTGTACATGTATCAAACTCAAGGCCCACAGGCCAAATCTGGTCCTCATTACTATTTAATCTGGCCCCAAAGGTAATACTTTAAAAGTGAAATAGTTTATGGTTTCTCTTTTTGTCACATTCTTCTCCTGACAGCTGGCCAACTTTCAAGCCAAATTAAGTTTGAATTCTTCAATCTTTGATTATGGTGTGGAAAGAGCCACTTTAATGATCTTTTGCTGCGTTCTTCTCTTATTTTAACATCAAAAAATTGCATTTTTAGTGAGGTTTTATGTCTTTTAACTGACCTGCTTGTGATGAAGTGTATCTCTAAGAAGTAATAAATGAAAGTTGTTGATAGCAAGGCGTACGGAATTAATGCTAATGATGAGTCTTTCACCCAGTGCTCGACTTGACCCGCCTGGAACCATCGCTGAGCTGAAAAAAAAAAAAATGCGGTTTTGATCTGGAAATGGAGATGCATTTGGTCAATGCTGAATTGATGATAACTCCAAACCAGTGGAGAAAAGGGGAGATGATTCTCAGCTACGTCCACGTCCAATTTTAGCTCAATAGCTGCAAAACTAACCGACTTACTAACTTACTTACTTACTTACTTACTTACTTACTTACTTACTTACTTACTTAATTACTTACTTACTTACTTACTTACTTACTTACTTACTTACTTACTTACTTACTTACATACATACTTATCTACTTACCCACTTACTTACTTACCTAC
>NW_013952410.1:4130166-4137452 GCF_001266775.1 Austrofundulus limnaeus | reverse complement strand
ACTTTACTTGCTTGCTTGCTTGCTTGCTTGCTTACTTACTTACTTACTTACTTACTTACTTACTTACTTACTTTACTTACTTTACTTACTTACTTACTAACTCACTTACTTACTTACTTACTTATTTACTTTACTTGCTTGCTTGCTTGCTTGCTTACTTACTTACTTACTTACTTACTTACTTACTTACTTACTTTACTTACTTTACTTACTTACTTACTAACTCACTTACTTACTTACTTACTTATTTACTTTACTTGCTTGCTTGCTTGCTTGCTTACTTACTTACTTACTTACTTACTTACTTACTTACTTACTAACTTACTTACTTACTTACTTTACTTACTTACTTACTTATTTACTTTACTTACTTACTTACTTACTTACTTACTAACTTACTTACTTACTTACTTACTTACTTACTTACTTGGGCATTTTTTGTGTTTTCTAAGTTTCATTAGCTGCCCTCTTGACTTAAAGCTTAGTTTCATTAAAGGGCCGATATTATGTGTTTCTCAGGCATACATTTAAATACTATATCATACTAAAGTATCTATGTCACCTTTAGCTGTTATTAAAAGGCTGTTTTTATGCTTAAATAGAAAATAAACTTATCTTTTCATCTCTTCCTCTTCTAAATGCCTTGAAATTGGCCTCTGTCTCTTTAAGAACCACCTTCCACTTCTGTCTCGCCCATTGCTGCCATGATGCAGTTTACTTGGCATCTGAAAATACATTTCCTCAAAGGTATTTTTAATCTGAAAAGAGCTTCACTGAGTGAAAACTAGTGTTGAGAGCTCAGCAGACAGTTCGGTTTCACTTTCACCCGAGAGCCTGCAGGAATCATGGGTGGGGTGTGTGGGGAGGAGGGGGGGCACTCTGCCATGAGGAAGCTTGCCTTAAAGACACGTCCCAGGGGCGTTTCTTGTCCCCACCTGTCGTTTTGCTCCTCAGCATGGCTTCCTAAAAACACTGCAGGATTTCTCAAACATGCATGAATGAGTCAAAGCAAGGCTTTGGGCATGTTTTTTATGAGAGTATAACATTATAACACGATATAAAACTCAAAAAAATTGATTTTACATGATATTGCCCCTTCAAAGTCCATCCACTGGTTCGTGTGATATTTTGCTGACAGACACTTCATATCAGTGGGGGATGGGAGCTTTTTTATGTCAAATAAACAGGAAGCCTCTGGAAATTGTTTGAGACCATTTTAAAGTCGTTTACGATGATTAGTTTTTTAGAGTCGCAGTATACGTATAATTTAAAGGTTTTCCTTGATTTCGCTGTTTTTGCCTCCTCTGCGTCGACGCCTTGCGCCACTCAGTTCTGTGCCGGCAGGTAAACACCTGAGACGATCACAGAAGCCAAACGTCGAGGCACAATCGATGCCTCTCAGCCTCAAGAAACCCAATCCTGCCCTTCGATTCCCTGAAAGCGCCCTAAAGAAAACAGCAGCGACGGGTGTCCCTTCTGAGGAGGAATTTCACAGAGGAAGATGAAGGAGGGCGAGGAGGTGTGTGTTGCATGTGTGTGCACGTCAAACTGGGAGACACTTGGGAGGAGAGCGAAGAAAGATAAAGACGGGGAGACGCAACATTGCATTAGACACTAAGAGCCATTCCTCGCTCGGTAAAGACTAATGCAATTGCCACACAATAAGAGCGTCTCAGCGGAGGCTGTAAAAAGAAGCTGGAGGGTGGGGGGTGTAAGAGGAGAGGCGGGGAGAGAGGGAGGGATGGGGTGAGGAGGAGGAGGAGGAGGACTGGCTGCTCAGCCTTCAGACTCTCATATGAATCTCATGGGACAATGGGAGAAAGTCTCTGTCTTTACTGTAACTGTGAGTGTGAGTGGCTGCTGTGTCCTCAGAGGGATCAGGTTTGGAGGGGTGTGTGTGTGGGTGGGGGGTGGGGGGCAGGCAGCAGTCACCAGCCAGCTGGATGGGTGTGTTAACTCCACATCTGACCTCTATGGGAAGCACAGCAGCCTCCTCTCCTCCAGCCAGACTGTGGGAACAAGGGGGGCACGGAGCGTCAGCCCTCCCTCCCTCCTCATGTCTCAGGGTTTTTCTTTTCTTTTCTTTTTTTTATTTATTTTTTGCTGGGCTGTGGAGCCTCAGGGATCCAGCTCTGGACAGAGCAGGACATGATAGCCTCCAGAAAAGGACACCCCGGCTCCGAGGATTGCACTGTCGAGTGACTTTCGGAGCAGTCAGACTCACCAGGATCCTTCACAAACGCCTCTCCCACATTTGTGACTATCCTCATCTGAACCCTCTGATGTGTCTCAGGTTGAACCAGGACCTGTGGGCACGGTGAGTTGAAAACTACACTTCTTCTTCTTCTTCTTCTTCTTCTTCTTCTTCTTCTTCTTCTTCTTCTGTCCTTCAACTTTTACAAGTTTAATCACTTTGACTCTGTTGTGTCTCTACTTGTCTTTTTCCCCTCTTTGCTGGCTTGTAGCAAAACACATGACAGCAAATCTGATCAAAGCTTCACACGTCACGGTTCAAGACAGAGCGACAACTTTAGACACATTTTAGCGTCTGATCTTGAAATCCTAACGATGAAGTCGACTCTGAGGACAGGAAAAAAAATAAAACTCACACACCTGCACAGCTTCTTCAGTAATCTTTGCCATAATCTCCTCACTGCTTGGAAAAAGGAGCTGGATTTGATAAACTGACCCTAAAGTCAAACAAAGCAGAACATTTTTTCGGACAAATTGTTCAAATAGTTGAACCTGTTCCAAGGCTTTATCTGCGTCTGCTAAACGACTGAGTTGTTCCCAGAAGAGACTTGTTAAGAAGTTAATGCGCTGGAGAGAAGTTGTAGATCACATTTAGTTTATCACATTAGGAGCATTTGAAGTAACACAGCTGTCTCTTACAAAAAAAAATTGTATTATTGTTCCCACTCAAGTCAAATTGATCATTCATCCTCCTAATTACAATCACAAGCAGCCAGTTAGAGAAGAAATGGACAAAAATGCTGCCCGCTCAAAAAGAAACAGCAGCTCTGCTCGATATGAACACAAATTAGTTGATAATTTAAAATCTCTGAACCCTGTTTCTGTGTTTTCATGTCTTTTGATTTGAATTTCCTTTAATAAATAACTTTACGTCTCAACAGAACAAGATATTCTCTGCAGCAGATTCAGATATGGGCGTTGTCTCGAGAACAATGACCAGATGTTTAAAATTAGGAACAACTGTTAATTAATTAGATAGATAGATAGATAGATAGATAGATAGATAGATAGATAGATAGATAGATAGATAGATAGATAGATAGATAGATAGATAGATAGATAGATAGAACCGTTAATATCCTGCCTGTTGTAGGTAGTTCTCTAAATGACCTCAATTAAAAAAGTTCATTCTGACCGGGCTGATGAGCAAACGGCTAGTCTGAGTGCAGCCGTGATAAAAAGGGCTGTTTTTTCCTTAAAACAACTCAAATATTTCTTTGCCATTCATGAAAATGTCACATATTCCTAAATAGCTGCCAGCTGCCACATTTGGGTTTGTCTCGTGTGATGGGTCGATGCAGAGCACAAATTTTGCCATTGTATATGAACTTCTATTGATGACAATACTTAGCACTTTATTACTGTTAACAATATTTTTATTATTAATAAATTGTGTTAGCATGATCTGCATGAAGTTCTGTTTAGTTGACAGCAGTCCACTCTGGTCTTGACCCCACTTTCAGAAGACAGAACTGATAAAAAGCCTAACAGTCCATTCTGTGTTGACGCTCCCTCTGGCAGTTCAGAAGTCACCAGTGGAGATGCTCTCCCTTCAGATTACATTAATCTATGTGGAATTAAAAGGTGCATGAAAAAACTTAGCTGCTTTGACTAGGGGTGTAAATCCCCAGCTTTATCATGATATGATATATTGATTTGTTTGAATGACGATGCAATGTTTGTTGATATCACAAAGTCTGTCATGCTACGATTTCAATTCAGTTCAGTTCAATTCAATTCAATTAATTTCAGTTGAAGTCTGTGATTGATATGATGAATTATCATATGCCCATCTAACACAGTCATTAGCTACGTTAACGTGGACAAAAGTAATCGGATTAAACGGCCGTGCGGAATAAAAATGCGTCATGTAAACAGCCCGTTTCGATTATTCTGATCCGGCTGAGCTCGATCCAAATGAATTTTTAATCTGAATGAAAAGGGTGGGTTATGCCGATTGATAATCAGATTGATGTTCATGTAAACACTTAATCGGATCATCTTATTCTGATTGTAGAAAACTGACCTGAGTGCATGTCTGCTGACTTTTATTCACCCGGTTAGAGGAGGTGGGACAGCAGAGCTGCGCTGCACCGCGCAGAACTTTTCCTCTTCGCTCTCTTAACAGATGAAAAAGGAGGCAAATAGTAGACATTGCTTCGCAAAAAATAAAAATAATAAGCACGTATTGCTTCATCTGCAGGCTGCAGCTCAACTGGGAGTAACGGCGTTTCTACCTTTATTAAAAGCTGACACGGGTCCGTCCTGAGCGCACAGAGGAGCGTTGTTTACGTTTGTAACACGGAAGTAGAGCCGACAGTTTACAACACTGCGCATGTCCGGACTTTTATTCTGAATAAAACTCCGGTGCATGTAAACACTTTTCATGATCGGATTGTGTCCATGTAAACAGTACATTTGGATTATTTAATCCGAATGCATTTCAATCTGATCAAAAAATTTTGTGCATGTAAACATAGCTACTGTGTTTGCAATACGCCGTCCCACCTTTTTAGTAGTGGACAATTAGAGATGTGATCCCATAGCCGTTATTTGCAGGGGGGTTGGGGGGTTATGACCCCCACAATAATTAAATCACGTCAAAATAACCCCCTCAATAAAATGGCATAATTTTTTCAAACACAAAAGAAATTAACTGTTTAAGACAGACGCAACTCGTTTGTTGTCTTTAGGTAACTTTAACCTTGATTAAAAATTTACAATTTCATATATGTACATTTAAGCGTAATTGCTAAAAATGACATGCAGGGTTCCCGGTAGACCAAAAGTTACACCCTTGTGTGATCTGGACAAGCCGTTTTGTTATAGCCGTTCAATAGCTTTTTGAACAAGGGACTTCATCACATGGGGAGAAACATCACGTGCCTCATATGTGATGATGTCATCGCGTCGAGTGGGCGGTACCATGCGTTTTGTCAAGGGAAATCCACCTCCTCTGAGCTGTTATACTTCACCGCTTTGCCTGTTTTCTGTGAAACATCGAAGGAGGAATGATTGTCTCTGTGATTAAAGAGGAAAAAAATTAAGATTTTACGAGGAGTAAAAGAAATTAAACAATGAAAAGTTCTTTTCCATCCACAACTCGGTTTCTATTGTTTGTTGTAAGGAGCTATTCAAATCGTTCTCGAACGTCTCATCTCTATTGGCAATACTGTTTCTGTACCACACTTGGAGGTTAAGAGGTGCTCTTTCATACTTTTAATGACATTGTTCTGTCCAGAAGACACACAGAGGTGGAGAGGGGGGGCCAAAAAGTATCAGTAAAAGCATGAAAGAGCCTTATATCCCCAAACTGAGACCGTTCAAAGAGGTATCTACAGCAGATTGGACACTAACTGTTCATAATCTTTCTCTAGAGCCTCACTTCAAAAGATTTGAACGATCCCTTTAAGTGTATCCATGTGTCTGCCACAAAGTAATTTTTATTCGGAGCAGAAGCATTTAAAACACACATCCAAAGCCCTCTTAGCCAAATGAAGGAGCCTTTGATAGGCCTCGACTGGTGCATATTTTCTTTTTACGACCCACCAAGTAGTAAACAGCTTGCCTTGTTGCCTCTGAAGCAAGAGAAAAAAAATAAAAACCAGAAACGCTCACACACAAATATACAAAAACATGAATGAACTCACTCCCACATAAACAATAATATCAAAAAAGTGGATCTGGACAACGCGGAAACTTCCACCGACTAGCCCAGTCATTTTGGCAGTTGCTGATTTTATAATCAGATTTGTCGTGCTACGTCTGGCCACGGCAGACGCAGCAACGGCAGCGGTAGCCTCTGAATTGAAGCCATGTGTGGTGGAAAAACAGGCCTCGGTTTGTGGAGAGATTGCATGCTTGAAGTGGGAGGGAGCCTGCTGGTTGCAGGGGTCACAAGCCAAGCACGCCAACTCCTCTTGGCTCCGCTCACACGCCATGCTGACGGATGCATCTCAGCAGTTCCTCCCCAAACCGCCCGCCTCCTCTTTAATCTGAAGTAATTGGAACGGCATATCACCCGCTACTGCTGCTTCTTAATGTTTCCCAAACATTTACGGCGTCTCCAGATCCGATCAGGACACCTAAGGAGTCCCTCTGAGCAGGTTTGAACTCTCAAAGGGAGCTCTGACCAGTTCTAACATTATTATTTGATCAACATTTACTTCAGCTGTAAAAACAAGACTGTAAAAATACTGCAGCCTGCTTTATAAATTAAAAAAAATATTTTGTCACACAGATGTCTCCATGTTATTTATTCATTTATGCATTCTGGGTAAATGATGACTTTTACCTGTGGTCCTGTCCGAGCTATATACAGCTTAAACATTCATTTTGAACAGTGTCTGTCGTTCATCCCTTTTAAATGAAACCATTGACTCAGACTGACACTGAAAATGATGATGGAGGACAACAAAGCTGAACCTCAGGCTGTTAGCTTTCGAGTTAGCTTTTGAGCTAATATTTATCATTAAATTTAAAGCTAATAATATTAGCTTGGGAGCTAACGCCTCACATACACACAATTTATTGCCAAATTTATATACATATGCTGTAAATAAATTTGGTGATATGTTGTGTTAGATCCAGAGCTAAAAATATTAGATTAGGAACTAATGCCACATATTGTATATTAGTATTATACAGTATCGCACAAAAGTGAGTACACACTCACATTTTTGGATATTATAACTTTTATGGGACAACACTAAAAATATACTTTGGTATAATTTAAAGTAGTCAGTTTACAGCTTGCAGGTATAACATTGTAGCCTTGCCATCGTCTCAATATAACTCAACACACAGACACAAGGGTGTACTCATTTTTGTTAGATGCAGTATTAATGGCGTTAGCTCCAGAGCTAATGTATAAATGTCGATATATGGCATTATCACCAGAGCTAATATACACATATGGCAATATGTGGCATTAGCCCCTTGAGCTAATATTATTAGCTTTGGAGCGAATGCCATATTAATACAGGTAATACAGTATATACAGTATGGCACACCCAACACCCAAGATATATATA
>NW_013952410.1:4122721-4128391 GCF_001266775.1 Austrofundulus limnaeus | reverse complement strand
AGTTTATTTATAAAGCACATTTTAAAAACAACAAGTTGTCACCAAAGTGCTGAACACAAGGCAAAAATCTATATAAAAGCAAACAATATTCTTAAAAGTATAAAAGATTAAACATCAACAATAAATACATAACTCACAATTAATCAAAAATCTGATAGAACAGGTGTGTTTTTGATAGAGATTTAAAAACAGGAAGTGACGAGGCCACAGATTATAGTGATATGTGGCATTAGCTCCAGAGCTTATAATATATATTAGCTTCTGAGCTAATGCTGCAAATGCTGTATATTAGCAATACGTATATAGCCCATGTAGCATTAGCTCTGCTTCTTTTAACTCCTATATTGTGCAGAACATAGGAACTAATTCAAAGTATAAATATTTATTGTCGCACATTATTGCTTTTTAACCTTGACTCTGTGGTTTTGTCTCAACTGTAACTAATCTTCATCGTCATCATCATTCCCAGAATGCATTGCATCAGTAAGAAAATTACGACGTGTTTAAGTGAAAAATGTAATAAACTTTTTAAAAGCAATTAGCTGTTTTCACGTGTCATAAACAACAGCTTTTAGTAGACTAGAGAAATAACAACATGTTCAGGCCAACATGTGCAAGTAGTCAGAGATCCCTTTAAAGACCATGTTGGAAACAGAGGAAAGTAGTCCAGTGCAGCAGGGGGGGTCTTGTATTAGTTTTGGCACACTGTCCTGAAATGAACCTGACTTTCCCATGTTGCTGTGTCTGGGTTTATTTCCCTCACGACTCTGTCACCTGATCGTGCTCTCATGCATGCAGCACATCTTCTGCCTCGCACTCAGAGCATTACATTCTTTCAGCTCCTCTTAAGTTCTTGATAACACTCCTGCCCTTCTCTTCCAAATGTTATCAGAGTGGCCGCAGCTATTAGCTAATAGCTGCAAACGCTACTATCAGATTCAGAGATAGCCCACGATGCCAGGCTTTAATGCAGCTCGGCCCATTTCCCCTCATGCATTATGATCGATCATGCTCCCATCGAAGCAGAGGGGCCAAATAACTTTTTTCATTTTCTTTCCGTATTGCTTCCTCAAACATAACACCCGTGTGATTTAGCATCGAGAACTTCTTTGGCACAAGACTTCCTAAATCCGCTTGTACGTCTTACTTTGTTTCCTTTCCAAGAAATGGTTGGCATTGATTGATTTTGCGTGAAATTACATCTCCGCTGAATTGCATTAACTATGTAAAGTGGATTATTGTTAATGGGACATGTGAAAAAGTGCCCGCGCTCATCATCAGTCACATGGGAGGGCTGGTTTATCCAGACCGAGTGATCTAATGAGCTAAATAATGAAGCCCAGACCCGGCCAACACGGCTAATGACTTTTTAATGCTCGTGGGTTCTTTAGTTACCTACAGAGGTGCGACTGGTGCAGATAGAGGGTTTGGAGTTGTGTTCTGCCTGTAGGAAATGCTCGTACAAAGTGTTTAAACTGAGCTTTAATCTGGACTGAACTGAAGTTAATTATCTTTTTGAGACATGTGATAATTAAAACACGAGAATAATGAACCTTGTCCTGGAGAGTATTCTCGATGTTGATTGAGTTTGTGCTCATGAAAAGTGATGTAATTTTACAAATCCCTCGGGGTTTTTCCATGTTTTCAAACCTTTGCTGCGCCGGTTTGTGATGGAGGTGCCTTTGTGTGTCGGAAATTTTACAGTTTTGTTAATCCTTACAGGCTCGTTGTTTGACGAAAATATCCATAACAGAAACTTTCAGTGGACTAAAAAAAAGAGTGAGAAAACCTATATATCACGTAAAGTTCCCTAAACCTTTAACTGACTTTTCCACCCAGTCTAGACACTGCTTGTTATTTTTTACGTTCAAGAAAGGTTTTATTTTAAGTAAACAACGTAGTAACTGCAGTTTTGCTGACATCAGCTAATTTTTACCAAATGACGCGACGTTTTACTTGTTCACACATGAAAAAAAAAGCCAACTTGTCACACCTCATCAGTCACTCACTGAACTTGGCTTTACTTTTAAGTAAAATCACTAACAGATGCAGACCCCCATTGGGGTGGGGGGGTGGAGGGGTCCATAATTACATCCAAGAATCAGTGCATTTTGGTGAACGTGACAAAACGTTCTAAATACATACAAAATTAAACATAATTTTGGCATTAAATTAGCAGAGAATTACTCAATTCGTAGTAAATTTGACCACGAAGCAGGAGCTGCTGGAAATGTCTAGAAAATTTGCTTTTACGTTTATCTACCGTTTAGTTACTACATTTAGACATGAGGTTAGGGTTATTTTGGTTTAAGATAAACTAAGAATGGCTTATCACATGTTAAAAATGTCCATTTATTTAAGTGATCGTGCCTCCCTTGTTTACAAATGAAACAAAAGTGCTGTCTTCAAGCTTTACATTAATAACAAATACATTTAAATTCATATGAAAGCCTTATTCATGGTGTACAGCCACTAAACCAGCACTTAAAGAACTTAAAGTGCTCATATTTGATCATTTTTCTTTGTTGATGACTTTAAAAACTACTTTGTAAATCAGATGATTTCCAGCTAAAGTATGACGTTATCCATTAAATCCATAACAGGACGTCTCCAATGCAGTTATCCTGAATTTACTGTATCCCCTGTTCCTCACAAGACTCTCATCTCTTTTTTTTCCTGTGTAAACACTGCCAACTGCTCAGCAGCAAATGGTTGGTGGCTTTTCTCGTCCTGCGATGAAAATGCGTCATAAAAAGTCCAACGTTTGTGAACCGTTTGGATTCTAATAAATGTAACAGCCACCTGAGCTCCGTGTTGTTTACTCTCCGGCTCGTTTTCAGACTTTCGCCCAACAACTTGCACGGCTGAGGGTCAGATGGTTCGGCTCAGAGGGCCAACTTTTTAAATGTGGTCATTTGTTCATGTCTAAACCCTCGTATGATAAAAAAAAAACTATTAAAAAAAACAACCACTGGGTTGTAAATCCTGTTCGTCTGGACTCACACGAATGGGAGAAATTATGTTAGGTTTTTACAAACAACTGCAAGAGCTGACTTCAGGACACATTTTGAAACTGTGTCAAATTTTGTGTATCAAGTACTTTAAGAAATCAGCTAAAATATAAAATAGAAACAATATTTCCACTTTCTAAACTTATTTCATCCATTTTTTTAAACTTTATTCTGCTTAAAACAATGATCCAGATCTTCTGAAGTGTAGAAAATCTTACCTGTTGTAGACAGATCTGTTTGAAGACATAGCATTTATTTCTGACTAACTTGATGAGCTAATGGCTAGTCTGGAGCTAAGAGCAAAGTCTTTCACTATCGTCCTAATGAAACCTTCAGAATCCAAGATTTAGCATTTTGTTAATATATTATTTGGCAACTCTTGTCAGTCAGTTTTACCTAATAATGTTGTTTGTAGGCTTTTGGGGCGTTAGCAGCAGCTAGCTGTAGCACTTCTATGTAACCTGGGACAGATTTGGCAGGAATATCCTTTTTATGTGACAAAAACCAAGTAATTCACAGAATAAAGGTGTATTTCTCCAAAATAATTTAATTAAAAAAGCATAAAAACAAAATATATTAATTTTTCCCCCTTAAAAAGTCTGAGCTGTTCCTTTAATCTGGCAGTATAGATTACTGTTTCGTAAATCTGTTTGCACAAAATCCAAGATTATCCATAAATTAAAAATAAATACATAATATATTTTCATTTTATATTTCCACCATTTCTAAAAGAAAAAACAAAAGCTTTGTACATTTTATTTCTGTTTTGGCCACATCCACGTGCCACACCTGTAATTCTCCCCGCTTTCACAAAGGAATGCTACATGTTTGCACCGTTCATCCACTCCTGGCAGGAGTGTCAGCCGTCACTCAGGCTCCAAATAGAGTTTCACACCCTGCAAACAAACACTGAGTCACCACAGTGTTCGAGGGAACCACCACTCCCTTCATTCACTCCCAGCCTCAGCGTTTTCTGCCTCTCGCTGCCACTCGTGCATGCAGATGAACAAAGCAGTCGACCCGTCTCTTCTCTGCGTTACTGTTCACTGATGCACGGCTTCACGTTCCAGTTCTCACAGCCGAAACAAACATATTTATTCATGATTCCTGCACAGGGAGTGGCCGACTGTTAGCTCTGCTTGACAGGACAGACATATTTTACTGTCTGGAAGAATTCTGCACGCCTTCGGGAAAGTTGTACAGCATGTGCTGCGGCCCTGGGCGTGCAACACTGTTCTCTCCTTCAGTTTTACGCATCTTRATCTTGTTTCTTTGCCTTTTTGGTAATTTTACTCTGCGATTATCCTCAAATTTATTTTTACTTGAATAGAATTATTTGTATAATCTGTATTTTATTATTAGATTAATATGTGTATGAATCACTGTCATGATGTTTTTGCTTTCTTTTTCCAGTGTTTCTCTGTTCCCCTGTGTGTCTCTCCTCTGCTGTCTTGCCTTGAGCCACGCCCACACTCACCTGTTTCCTCTTGTGTCTCCCCAGGTGTTTTCCATTGTCCCTCATTAGTTCACMTTTATATTCGGTGTCCTGTCTTCAATGTTTGTCGGTTCATTGTGCTGCATCCTCAGCCTGTGTGGTTGTCTTCCTGTTCCTCCTGAGAAGAGTTTGTTGTAAGTTTTGCTGCCTCGACAGCCCTCTTTTTGTTCTTCACATAAACTTTTCTGTTACTTTTTGGWTTTTTGCCTGCGCCCTGGGTTTTTCYGCCTGCCACCCTCACAATCAGTATTCAGACTATTACTAATTTGGTTTTAGGTTTTCTTCAAGGGGGGTTATTATGTATTTCCCAGCGACAGTTCATTTCTATACCACGTAGCCTCTGTCTCTTTAAGAAWCTCCTACCATTTCATACACTTCCMCTTCAGCACATCTTCACAACAATGCTTCAGGGGTGCTCTGTGGAGCGAGAGCTCAGCTGCAGACAGAGCTCCAGGGAGGGGCTTTGTATAAATAGGCGGTGCTTTGTACCTATCCCACCCACCCCAATAAAACATCTGCATAACTCGTGGTAAACATTCAGCTCATCCAGGATGTGTGCTGCTGTTGGTTTTTCTATTATTTATACTTTTCAAAAGAATGAACTTCAGTTGCAAACATTTTCCACATTGAAATGAATTCTTCATTTGTCTTTGAACTGTTGTGGTCTTCTAATGCTAATTTTAGCTTTTATCTAGCCGTTTGCTATCCATTTATAACTTTATTCTTACAGCTAGCCTTTTGTCACTTAAAGGTTTTTTATAACCTTCCTTTTAGATACCATTTTACTACTTTTTGCTTTTTCAAAACTTTTCGCTATCCTTTAAAAACATTATTCTTACAGCTAGTCTTTTGTCACTTTAAGCTTTTAGCTAGTGTTTTGCTACTTTTAGYGTGTAGCTCATGTTTAGCTRTAAGTAGTTAGCATTTTACTACTTTTAGCTTTTAGGTAGTATTTTACAACATTTAGCCAGTATTTTGCTTCTTTTTAGGTAGTAGTTGTCATTTTGCTACTTTTAGCTTTTGTGTAGCCTTTTGCCTTTTTATGGCTTTAATCTTTTGTAACTTGAAGCTTTTAGCTACTGTTTTGCTATTTCTAGTTTTTAGTTACTTTATATACTGTGTGTGTGTGTGTGTGTGTGTGTGTGTGTGTGTGTGTGTGTGTGT
>NW_013952410.1:4113118-4122533 GCF_001266775.1 Austrofundulus limnaeus | reverse complement strand
ATATATATATATATATATATATTTAGCCAGTATGCTTTTAGTTAGCTACCATTTTGCTACTTTTAACTTTTATCTAGTTTTTTGTTACTTTTAGGTTTTACTTTAGCTAATTTTTGCTATTATTTTTGCTGCATTTAGATTTTAGCTAGCATTTTGATACTTTTGGCCAAGCTTAAATCCTGGCTTTACTCTGAAGTGTGTGAGGAACACAGCAGTGATATATKTGTCTCTGGTTCTGACAGACGAGTGTCCACGTGTGGTGTTAAATTTCACAATAAAAGAAAGATTTGGATGTATTCTGACATCTGGCTGTCTTCTGATGACTCTCCAGTGCTYCATGGATGAAAAAGTGATGAAGGAAAGGCAGCGAGACTCTGTTCTAACCTCCTCCTCCACATCGTTAAACAATCCTGTCATTATTCCCTCCACATCGGGGTGGGCCAGGAATTCTCCCTGCAAAACAACATAAACAACAACAACAGATAATAACACACGCTGGCATCGAGATTTAGCACGAAGGAAGCTGTAAARAYGAGTTTTTTATTTTTATTTTTCTCCGTGTCCCTCTGTGATCCCCTCTCAGTAAGTTCAACATTAAAAACAACAAGCTGAAATAACCCCAATTAGTCTGAGACTAAACAGAACCAGCTCCATTTTTTTTGTGGGCTGCTTAATATTTCCTAAAAAGAACACAGACCTCCTGTTGGTGCCTGCTCCTCGGCTAACATGTCATAGAGGACCAGGACCGTGTTTTCCTTTTTGCCCCCTCGACCTGCTTTAAACTAACCGTTCGCATCTGCTTCTTCTCGCTGAGGATGGCAACAAAAAGAGTCATTCCTCATGTCTCTTAAATGTGATTTCTTCTCAGGAAGTAGAGTCATCTTTCATCCCAGGGCAACAGGAGYGGCCCGAAGTGCATCATAGATTATCATCGGGTTGAGATTAGAGGAGAAATAATGTCATAATCTGYTTTTCTGCTCTTTGTTTCAGGTCACAGGTGCTCCGCAGCTGCGGCGGGAGAAGAGGCATCTGGGGAGCGAAAGGGACGCAGCATAGAGGTGCTGTGGTGGGGAGGGTTCCTGGCACCGTGATTTGCTGCACAAAGAGAAACAAAAATCACATTGCCAGGGATTTCCACTCCTTCACAGCCCAGCAGGTACCCCCCGCCCCGCCTTCACACTTCCACTGTGAGGGACGCGTGTTTCCATGGCTCAGATTCTCACCCAATTTCTGACTCTGGATGGAATATTAATTAGCTTTCTTACTTGACAAGATCCAGCTGTGAAATTAAATCTGAGAAATTTCAACTGTTTCCCACTTAAAATGAGGCTGCAGCTGGTTGAAATTTAATATTCTCTCTCTCTTTTTTTGTCTCTTTGCACCAGAAAGTGGATGTAAATGCACAATAGAGTTTGAGGTTAAACAAAGCAAGTATTCAAATATACRAGATGATAGAGAACTGCAGACTTTACCGCTGAGCACTCGCGTAAAGGTCTCCATAAATCTCTGCGTCCCCAGAAACAGCCAGCCGCCCTCTTGCTAAAGGCACAGAGCTTAGCTAATTGGTGAGCATTGATCCCTGCTATGTGTTGTTCACAGTGGCTAAGTTCAGTGCCTGAGGTGAAATAGTTGATTCCACGCCGGGGATTTGTTCCGGTGAACGGACAGGACTTGATGATCTTGGAAATGCTGAAGGAAGGAGGGAGGAGAGGAAAGGAGTGACGGGGAGATTAGATGGAACGACCGGGGCCTCTCTGTGGGCTTATTCCTCCTACTCTCTGGAAATGAAAATGCAGGTTTTCATTATTCGATTCAGACATCAGACCGTTTTATCTCATTTATCTGACAGGAACCAGCGTTCATGCCAGACACACTTGACAACTTCTCAGTCTGTCCATGTGTTGATTTAAAAAGACCACAAGTTACTGCAGTTTAAGGAATGTGACAATAAATATTTGACCTGTTTGCTTTTGTAATTTAATCAGGTCTGCGCTAACTTTTTATTATTATAGAACTGGCAAACTTTACATTTTTAATGACAATCTGAGTTTTATTTTATTTTATTTTATTTTTTTAATTACAAGAATAAAGTCAGAATACGTCTCCCACAAGATCAGTCTGTGTTAAGATGAGGAATGTTGAGCATTTTGTGAAGTTATGAGTTATAAAGAAAGAAAAACTTCATCTTTTACCACATCAGCATCAAATATGTGACCCATCACATCGAAATGAGGATTAAGTGTAAAAGTGGGATATGGAGAAATAGGCAAATATGGTGTTTGGATTAAAACGATAGCAAAAATTGCATTTTGTCTAAAAATTATCTCTGTTTCATTTGAATGAACTGTCAGAAATATAGTCATAAAACAAAATTCTGAAGCACTTTTTTGGGCATTTAGCAACAAAAAAACTGATTTTGAGGAAAAACGCCTTAAAAGTTTGATATTTTCCATGTGAGCTAGAAATGTTTTTGTTTCTTTTTAGCTGGGAAATGGCAATATTCAAATATCATTTGAGGTTTCCTCTATATAAGGACACCAAAAATTACTCAATAAAATGACATAAAATTAGGATTCAGACCAAATATTTATGTATTATCATAACCAACAAGACAAATTAAGTCATATACAGTATATAGATTGACCTATGATATCAGAATGATCCAGGTATCACAATAAAGCGTTTAATGGCAGGAATCAGACAATGTAATTAGGTCATTTTGACCAAATTTGACTTAATCCTCATTTCAATATGATGGGTCATATTATCAGAAGCAGGACTTTGAAATGACTGTTTCAAAGACTTCATTCTGCTATTTCCACTTTATTCTAGTAATATTCTGACTTTTGTAAGAAAAAAATGAAATTCTAGTAGTCTAGCCCTAATACTTTTAATTTATTATTATTATTATTATTATTATTATTATTATTATTATTATTATTATTATCCTTAAATTGTTGTTTTGCTGAGAATTCAGTTTATTTGCAAATTATGGTTTTGAAGCCTTGAATCTGGTACTCTGGGTTTATCCATATTTGCTTTTAGGAGCTAATAAAGAAGAAGCAGCACAARGCCACTAATGCTAACTGGTTTTCTTGTTCATAACTTGTGTTAGTTATTTTTCTACTTTAATTTAGAAGGACTCAGGGAACTGACTCTCTTAAACTGGCAGTAAACCTACATATAAAGTGAATTTAAAAAGGACATAAACATTTATTTGTTGATAAACTGGCTACTTGGAAGTCTGGTAAGTTGAATTAAAAAGAACATGCAGTACATTTAGTTTGCTGTAAACTATTTAAAACAAGTTTTGAAAAGACTTCAGCGCTGATTGAAATGTGAAAATAACCTTCATAMCTGTCAGTGTTTTGAAGCTGAATAGCATTTCAAGTGTTATTCTTTCTGACACATCTTTAACGCAAAATTAAAGATAAACATTTTAGATGGATTATTTTATTGTATGCATATACATACGTTTTTTGTTTTATGTCTGGTTTAAATTAAGGATTTATTCTATGTCTAAATATTAAGCTGCATATTTGATATGCAAACAGAAATCAATAGTTTTTTTTATGAACAATAGTTCATTTTTTCTGTTTTTACTTTTTGTTTTTGCTAATCTTAAAGAAGCTGAAGTCTGAGCTTGAGACCAACATTGAACCCATGGCAGCTTTTAGCTATAAAATGATTATTTCATCTGTTTTGTTTGTTTGTTTGTTTGTTTGTATTGAAACAGACAGGTATGCCGACGGCAAAGCTTGAGGTTTCAGAGTTGCGTGTAAAATTATTTTTGGATGTTCTGTGTTCCATCCCTGCAGGATTGTCTGATTCCCGGGCTGTGCCCTCCTGTGCCTACTGAACTGGTATCAGTGTTTTACCTGAAAACTGGCTCAGTTCAGCAGGAACAGGAGTGGAGCCCACTCACTTTGTGTTACAACAACACCAGCTCACAGGACGGCCCGGCCCACCATCAAGGTGTGTTAAATTGGCCGCGCCCTGAACACTGGTGTGTTGAGCTCTGATCTGTTTATTCTGCACAATTCTTGTGCTTATTTCCCTGCAAACACTTTTTGTCTCCCTCTGTTATGCCTTCCTCTGAGCCCAGACCGTGGAGCTCATTGTGAGGTAATCCATGTGAAATGTCTGCTATGCCTGTGTGTAAATAATGTCGCCCTTTTTATTCCCACTGTTTGACAATATGTGGATTCTTGTGGCCTCATAAGGAAAATTGGTACCACTTTACAATAAGGCTTTTCTACGGAGCCCGCGAGGAGACACGGGAGATTAGTTTTCTTTTGCATTCCCACGCAATAGTATTGCRTTACCTCGCAAAAGTTGTTTATCACTGTTGTGCCTGCCGGTTTATTAACAAACTCACATGTTCACCATTAGTGAGTTAACCTACTGCTTTAATTCAGCTTCAGAATGAATATATCACACAACCACACATGGAAGTATGTCAAATGCCGGTATTTTAACACAGTGCAGCCACGCAACATCAATGTCAATTTCACGAACTTGTGGCGACACATCCTGTTTTGGTAACCGGATATTTCAAAATAAAAGTCTGATTTAATTCAGTTCATATTCAAAACAAACTTTTGCGAGGGAACACAAAGGTATTGCGAGGTAAGGCAAATGTATTGCGTGAGAACACAAAAGGAAAAAAAATCCCCAATGTCCCCTCGCGGGCTCCGTACTTTCCATATAGATGGCTTATAAATAGTTTGTAGATCGGTTATTAATTCATCTGTAAACACTTTATTATTCATTAATTAAGGATGGGAAACAGACAAAATTGTCTGGTTTCTTGTCAAATATTGAGGCAAATCAGTTTACGTACATATTACATCTAAAGGTGCTTTATTAAACATTTCAGACTAGTTTACCACCTTGTAAGCACAATAATTTATGGAAAACACATATTTTACATATAATATTGTACTGTACCACATTATACATATCCACAGTAATCAAAGGGAGCCTTATTGTAAAGTGTAAAACAGTATACTATTTATTAATGACTAACAATGTCATAAAAGAGCATTATAAATAGTGTACCTACTGTCTTACATTTTACAAAAAGGCTCCCTTTGACAGTTGTTAATATGTATAATTCAGTAATATAGTACAATATTATTTTTAAATATGTGTTTCTAATACATAATTGTGCTTACAAACTTAGTAATATGTACACAAACAGATTTGGCTCACTATTTGGCAAGAAACCGGACAGTTTTGTCTTTTTCCCATTCTTATGAGCTCTTCTTATATAACTATTTATGAGCCATCTATAAGGAGAGCCATATTGTAAAGTGGTACCAGAAAAGTGCTTTTTGTTCTTTCTCTCAAGGTTCTTTTGGGCTCCTCCGCTGTTCATGGCAGGAAATCATAAATTTATATTTCAGATTAAAGTTTCAGCAGATGAATGATCCATTGGAAGCTGAATGGATGAAGGCGATGACTTCAGGGCCGTTGTTCAAACCAGTCGCTACAATCTGACAAGATTTATATGCGTGTTCAGTTTAACAAAATGTGTAAAGAAAAGCGTGCGCAGCATCCATTATTCTAAATGTCAGTGCTCTTTCAGCACTGTTCGACAATTTGATGCATGATTTGCTCTCRTCGCGTTTCGCACGTTTGGTTTCAGCACGAATTCAGCTTCGATTTGAAATAATAAAGGTTAAACGGGAGCGATTTCTGTTTAGGGTTTTTATTCCTTGTTTAAGGATAAAAATATTTACATCCTTATACATGAAACATGTTCCATGGAGAAAGAAAAAAAGCTCAATGTCATGATTTGTAGCAGTGTTTTCTGAGGTTATGACACTTTATTTAGCTATTGTGCTTGTGAAGAAGACTTTCTGTAAAGCTGTGGAACAGGGTTGCTACAACTGCAAACATGCATGATTTTGTTGTGTAGTATTTCCATGTAAAAGCAACAAATAAAATGCAGGAAGAGAAAAGATGCTGAGTAAGAGTGACATGTCATCTGTGTGGTGTTGTCACAATTCATATTCCTCACAGCCTCTTGTGTTTATGTGCTGTTTGATCCTTCAGCTTCTTTCAGTGGAAGTTTTTTAAAACTTCAAAACACCAAACGTGAGCTTTAATGTGGCTTTTTCTTCTTCCCTAGCCGTAGATTTTGGCAACAGTTTCACGTTTGTATGTTTACGGTATTTCTCTCAAAACGTTTCACCAGGTCAGTTAGCCTGGCCAGAATAAACCCTGCCTCTCTCTCACAGGGACTGCTGGACCTGAGCACCAGCAAGCCCTGATACAGAGAAGTGGGGATGGATGGATGGATGGATGGATGGATGGATGGATGGATGGATATGTGGGTGAGTGGATGGTTAGATACTATATAGTTGGATGGATGGATGGATGGATGGATGGATGATATATAGCTGGATGGATGGATGGATGAATGATGGATGGATGGATGGATGAATGATGGATGGATGGATGGATGGATGGATGGATGGATGGATGGATGGATGAATATGTGGGTGAGTGGATGGATGGATGGATGGAAGGATGATATATAACTGGATGGATGGATGGATGATGTATAACTGGATGGATGGATGATATATAACTGGATGGATGGATGATATACTGTACAACTGGATGGATGGATGGATGGATGGATGAATGGATGATATATAACTGGATGGATGGATGATATTATGACTGGACGGATGGATAGATGGATAGATATATAACTAGATGAATGGATGGATTATATACAACTGGATGGATGGATGGATGGATGGATGGATGGATGGATGGATGGATGGATGGATGATATATAACTGGATGGATGGATGGATAGATATATAACTGGATGGATGGATGAACAGATGGATGGATGGATGATATATAACTGGATGGATGGATGGATAGATATATAACTGGATGGATGGATGAACAGATGGATGGATGGATGATATATAACTGGATGGATGGATGGATGATATATAACTGGATGGATGGATGGATGATATATAACTGGATGGATGGATGGATGATATATAACTGGATGGATGGATGGATGATATATAACTGGTTGGATGGATGGATGGATGGATGGACGGCTGGATGGATGATATATAACTGGATGGATGGATGGATGGATGGATGGATGGATGGATGGATGGCAGTTAGCTTCAATAATAATAAGAAAATGTATATTTTTGAGTAGTGACACATCTTACCAGATTCAGCATCTCTTGTCTTGTTTTGATGACATCATGGTCTTTACATTTGAGCAGAATAGTGAAAGTGGCAGCTTTAGGCTTCAGGCATCTGGAACGTTTACCTAAAGTTGAACCAGAGCTTTAAGGCACAGTCAGTTTAGCTTCTGTAAGCTTCTAACTTAAAGAAAGTGATAAACTATTCTGTACATAAAATTTTGACTCTTATAGTTCAGGTACTTAGCAAACAGAAATAAATTGAAAACCTAAAACAGGAACAGTTTGATTTTACATTTATTGATTCTTAGGTTGTTCAAAGAAATTCAGATGTAATTTAATAATCTTTACTTGAGTTTAGTCAAAGATGAATTAATTTACTTTATTTCTGAGCTGAGTGTAGTTGCTTGTCATATTGACACAAATTAAAAAACAACCCAGTCTGGATAAAAATAATACTCTCACACTGTTGGGTCCCCAACCCAGAGCCTGCAGATCTCCTTTTAGTCTCCATAGTGATGTCGATATCCCTTTCATCTTCAGGTCTCAAAGGCTGAACACATTTCATGATGTGGCRTCTTTATTGAGCCCGATCTGCTTCTCCTGCCCCCTTTTTCTTGCCGTTCAATCAGCGTCCTTGTGGTTGTGGCCTGTGGCTCCGAGCCTGGCTGCGTAATTTGGTTTAAAGCTGAACAGGAACATCTGTTCCTTCAAAAAGCCTCGGCTTGTTCCGCTTCTTGGGCCTTGTGGAGGGAGACGAGGAACCTCCAAACCCCTCTGTCTCAGGAACAATCTCAGCCCTGACAGAGGAAGAGTGACAGCTCTTTGAAGTACTGAGTGGGATAAAAAAAAACATTTATTGATTTCATGTGTGCAGGAGGAGGTTTATAACTGAGCCTGACACTCAGGAATTTAAAAACTGTTCATTTTAATCTAGGTTAATGATAAAAATATGTTTGTATTACATGAAACAACAGCATTTTATCACGTAATCTTAACAACAAGATGCTTCGACCTTTAATTATATTAAATAGTCAGAGATTATTAGTTGAGCTCAGTGACTCAGCAGTTTTGGGCCTCTGATTCAGCTGAAACTGAAAACGTCTCAGGTTTTAAAGTTTTTATTCTGCTATCATAAAACTTTTTAAACTTTTCTTTTGGTTTAGATGTCAGTCTGTAAAATGTCTGTGTTTAAAGCTTGAGTGCTTTAATGCTGGGTTTAGATAAAAGCAAAAATGAGTCATTACTTTAAAAAAAATAGACGGTGTCTTATTTGAAAGTCAGCTTTTAAAATGGCTGAGCGTTTAGGTTGAAAGTTTTAGATATTTGTTTTAAAAACCGTACAACATTGTTTCGTTTTGTAGAATCACTACAAAGATCAAACGTGGTTGAAAAATGTATTCATTTAATTTCAAGGTTATTTGGTTTAAACTCAAGGTCAATGGTCATCCCTTTCATCTATTAACTCTAATAAAAACATGTTCGATGGCACAGCTACCCTAATAACTTCAAGGTTACTTAAAATTATCATGGTCACAGATTTGCTGTTCTGCTTATTTTAACTTTTTTTGTTTCAATTTCAGCTTCATTCTCTTCTTTTATGATTTATTCATAAAATCACCTTTTTTATGTCTTGCAACTTCTGCTTTTCAAGCCACTTTCTTCCAATTCTGCTAACTTTATTTACGTTTCTTTTCAGTTCAGTTTGGACGAATTTTTACTGTTTTTCTGCCGATTTTTCACTTTTGTTTTTCTACTTTTTAGTTTTGCAATGAAATATTTTAGCTTCAGCAGCTTTCAGCAGAAATCTATCAGCATTAATCTCACACTGCATTTGCAGTGAACACAAATTCTCTGGTCTTTGGGATGTTGAAGAAACAAAGGACTGATATGGTTTGCAACATTTCCGTGTTTAAACATTAACTGACCATAATAACAAAAGGATTTCACATTTGAAGTGTAAATACCAATCTGTTCTCTGTGTTTGATCATTATAATTAATATAAACATATATAAAAAAGTGCAGATTTAACTGAACAAGCATCAAATGTGATAAATGTTAGATTTGCAAATAAATTGAAAGTATTAATCATGTAGCTGGTAAATAATTTTATAAAAAAAATTGGGTGTGTTTGTGAAAATACCAATACAGGTTCATTGTTATCATCTGTACTACTACTTCTACTACTACTACTACTACAGTTGTTGTTGTTGTTGTTGTT
>NW_013952410.1:4105636-4113058 GCF_001266775.1 Austrofundulus limnaeus | reverse complement strand
GAACAGGAGAAAGATCATTTTAATCATTTTTTTTAAATACCAGATTAGTCTAAATGTAATTTTGTCCATCATGTGAATAAAAAGCTAAATATATTGCCTTTCTTTCTGCTTTAATAAAATTAAAAGCTCTCTTTAAAACTTTTTGCAAACCAAACCCAAAATATTCCTTTCACTGCCACACAATTAGTTACATGGTCATGATGTTCAGCCAGGGGCCTGGCAGGAATAAAAGARAGAGTTAAATAAATAAAGAATGAAAGGAGTTGTGCTCAAAGCTCACAGTAGAAGAGACATTTTACAAAAGGACTCTATGTTGGTGGTGTTTTTTTTATTTTATTTTTATTTTGTTGGTTATTTATGTTACAATGCAAAACGAATGTTTCATGGCAGAATTGAAGCTGACAATGTGTCATCGTTTTATATCTCATAACCTCTGGCTGTTCTGCTGTGTATCCGCTGTCTGCTATCTGAGATCTGATAAAGAGGAAACAGCTGCTCCCCGGGTCGAGCCCTGCCTCCTCCACATGTGTTCACGCTGGCACCAGAAACAACCAGCTTCTTTTTAAAAAAAATTATTCCAAGTCTTAGTTTTTATGATGCCGAGGGAAAAAACCCCCAGAATAAATCAAAACGGCCGCTTATTTTCCTTTTAATCAGGAAGAAACTGAACGTCGTCTACGGTTGTTGGTGTTTTCTCCGTTTCTCCTCCTGATGAGTTAAAGGGACAGTTCAGAACTTTCAAAGTGAGGCTCAAAATAGACATCTCTTTGAACAACCTTGAAATTTTTTATTGAATTCTGACCACACTGACAAGCTATCTACGACAGGTAAGATATTACTTGTTTGTCCTGCAGCGTTTCACACAGCTTTAAAATTAGACGTGCTAATTATTCACCGAACAGTCAGTCAGTAATAATGAGGCTTTAGTTGCACAGCAAATTTGGCAAAATACTGCAAGATAATTTTAATGGAAATCAATGGGATTTTGGTGAAACATAAGAAAACAGCTCATCATTCAAAATTTGAACACATCACAGAAAGATGGACTTTGCATGACTGAACTGGCATTTTGATATCTTTTGCTATTGTTGCACAATCACAGTTTAAGTTTTATGTTACAGATTATTTAASTACGTTTTCCAGTTACCAATGAAATTAACTTCTGAGCTTCTAAAATGTTTCAAATTTTTTATTCTTACAGCTTTTATAAACTAAGAACACATCAAAATGTAGATATTTTTTGTCTCCCACTGCTGTTGAACCKTTGTTCCTTTAAATCTCACCAGAAAACAGAATTTACACCCGAGCCACTGTAAACTTATATTTCCTTTAAAACACAACAAAATTCACTTCTAATCTTTAGACTTACATTTTTAGAAGAACCTGACTTCTGGTTTTCACAGTTTAACTGAAGGATTATTTTTATTCTGCATTTTTTTGTTTTGTCTGCCTCTCGTCAACGTGACTGTCAGGGAGTGAGAGATGCAGGTGCGTGGTTACCACGGTGATCCTAACGAGCCACTGGCGGAGGCAGCAGCATCCAAAACGTACGATTTCACAGCCAGGTGGTGTCGACATGCGAGGAAGAGAATCAAATGTTTTTCTTTTCTTTTTGTTTCCTCAGAGGAAATGTGGCCGACGCTGATTGATGGGGTGCAACTGTAACCACAACACTGAATACTTGTGCTGCCAGTGCTGACGTCTACATGTTGAACGAGACACTGAGACAAGACGCTTTCCAAGTAACCAGGATGTTTTTGTTTTTTTAAAGAGGGATGTTTTCCTTTGAGGAGAAAAAAAAAGAGTTTTCTAACTCTGCCAACTGATGAACTCATCCTGAGAGTGAATGAGAAACCCCAGATTCTGGATTACTCTTTCAATCAACATCTGGCTGTTTTGGTTTTGGACGCATCAAATCCGTTGTGGGAACAGAAAATGAGCAGCTCAGATATACTGCACAAATTCTGCAAATATTGCCCATTAATCCTTTTTAAAGAAAAATATATATAAATAGGTTTAGATTGTAAATCATTTTTAAATGTTGGGCTGTGAATTTGATAAAYAGAAATTCACAACTAAACAAGCTCAATGCTTTCAGTTTTAACAGATTTTTAAGAAAGTGAACAAATCTAGTCCATTTCAGTTGAAGTAATTTCAATGATAGTTAAGTTTGTTTAAATAAAACAGTCAGATTCACCAATAAGGTTATTTTCACTGAAATTCCATGTAATTAAAATCTAAGTCAATTTCCTGYAATTATAATTTTTAAAAAGCCAAATTAATTAAAAAACAATTTAATCCAATATTGACTGTTTTTTTTAGAATGAAACATTAATAAGGAGAATTGTTCGTTATGTTATGTAAACAGATTGCAACGATTTCAAATAAAAAATTAAATAGTTTGATGTGAATGTTGCGAACAAACTAAATCTCTCATTCTCAAGCCTGAAATGTCAAAGCCTTGTGGTTTTTATCGTCTTTCCTATTATTCTTGTTATCTTTTCACTGCTTTTGGTTTTTGTTTTCCTGCTAAAATAGCTTAGCTTTAGCTGTAAGCTAGCATTTTTTGATATTTGCTAGCATTTTTCTACTTCCGGCTAATTACTTGTGTTTTCCTGTGTTTCGTTCCTTCTGCTTCTATGGTAGCTTTATGTAGTATTTCATTTAGTTGAATGTATTAATTTAAAAAGGACAGTGCACACTAATCCAGTGTTTCCCAACCCTGGTCGTCAAGGCACGCTGCCCTGCATGTTTCAGAGGGTTCCCTGCTTCAACACACCTGCTTCAGATGAYTGCAGCTCAACAAAAGACTGTTGATCAGTTATCAGTTGAACTCAGCTGTGTTGAAGCAGGGAAACATCTAAAATATGTGTGCTTTGAGGACCAGGGTCGAAAAACACTGCACTAATCAACGTTCAAAGAAAATAAATGTTAGCACAATGGCTAAATTTTATCTGTTGCTCTAACCTGTTTTACTTATGCTTTTTCAGCTTCTCTTTGCTAATTTACAACTTTTTTAATAATTTTTGGCTATTTTTTTTTCTTTTTTGTGCTTTAGTTTTCTAATTTTCAGCTATTTTACATAAACCATAACAAGTAGCTTTCAACAAAATCATTTAGCAATAAGCTTTTTGCAGGGAATGCAAATTGACTATTTTTTTCTTTCTTGTAAGTACTTCACCTTCTCAACTTTCTGTAACAGAAAAAAAACCCAGACATTTCAAGTRTCTGCAGAGCAGGAATGATAATCTTTCATTCTCTCAAAAGTCACTCATCTGAGTCAGAACATTCCTGTAATTTCTGACTTTTGTTAAGTTAATGGAGGCTCTTTTTTCCCCCGTCAGCATGATGAGCTGCCTGTCTTCAATCAAGCATCGGTGTCACTCAGTTCAGATGTTTTTACAGTTTACGCACTCTGCTGTCAAAACAGTTCCTTTTGGCTACTGTCTCGATTCAGGAGATAAAAAGCTGCTTCTTCTTTTTTTTTTTTTTTTTTTTTTTAAGAAAAACATGTTAAGAATCATATTTCAGGAGCCAACAAATTATTTTCAACCTCTTTGGTAACTGCAAGATTTTTCCCCCTACGGGACTCAAGTGGTTTGTGATTGCTTCTCCAACATCACAGACTTGGAAACATTTAGGTCCAAATAAAATACCACACAATTTTCCCTTCAGTGCAATTGATTACTCCTACATTCATCCCCTCACGTGTCTCCTCCATACTGAATATGAACCAAATTGTGCCTATAATCTTAATTCAATTAACTGCTTGACCTTTTTTTATTTTTTTGGTTGGATGTCTTTAAAATAAAATTCATTTGACTCTTTTTAGCTACTGGAGTTATAGAATATAAAGACAATATGAACTGAAATGTCAGTATTTATTGGTTTAAAAATCACAGCTTACGTATATAATTCTGACATTAAAGATTCTCATTGCAAGTCATGAAAACAAGTAAAATAAAGTAATGAATAAAATCCACATGATGTTTTTTTTCTTCACATTAATAGTTAAATAGAGCGTCAAATAAATAGCGTTTGTTTGCCTATGAAAATAGCCGAAATCAAGGGCGTAACTTTAGGTYTATCATTCGGGGGTTATGCTCCAAAACCCTGTGTGTCATTTTTARCAATCATGCTTAAACATTCATATAYGGCATCGTAAATTTTTTAATCAGGTTAAAAATATCTAAAGACAACAACAGAGTTGCATCTTTCTACTTAACCAGTTAATTTATTTTGTGTTTGAGCAAATGATGTAATCTTATTGGGGGGAGGGGGTAGACTTTATCATATTATTCTGGGGGTCATAACCCCCCCCCTAACCTCCCTGCAAATTACGCCTATGGCCGAAATCACTGAAAGCAGAAGGCGACGATGTTATTAAAAGAGTAGTTTGGGAAGTGTTGGTACGTATTTCACTGTAATTTGTTGAGTAAAGTTTAAAAAAACAGTTGTGGGAAACATCTGTAAAACAACAGGAGTAAACTTGTTCAAACTGCGTCATTTGATTTAGTTCAGGAGATCTTTGTTTGATTTTGTTTTGTGTTTTAAAGCGTTGTTTCATTGTGCAACGCTCTCGGAGCCGTGCAGCCTCACGCTCTGCCTTCTCCTGTCCTCAAACAGTCCATCATTAAACTGTCTGCTGAACACCTGGAGGCAAAGCCAGCCAGGTAATTACTGAGGGCAAAGCCACGTCTGCACGCAACCATCATAAACCCATCGTACCACGTTTCCAGCAGAGAAAAAAAAAGGGGCCCTTTTTGTTGTGGTAAGGAGAGGACGCAACAACTTGGGCTGGATCACGCCTCCCTCCCTCCAACAACATGTCAGATACGGTAACAACAAACATGTCCAAGCCCTCTGCTAATAAAACCAAGAATTTACTGTTGCTTTTTCAACAGAGGGGCAGCAGACCTGRAGCAGCGTCAGGCCCGATGAACACTTCACAGAAACATTGCAAGAATTCACAGGACCTCAGATTAACACACACACACTGACTTTTCTATCTTCACAGGGACTTTCCATTGGCTTYCATTCACTTTTCATCCATTCTATAGCCTAATCCTGACACTCATTATAAACCTAATCGGAACTTAATTCACAGCTTAGTCCACATTGTGAGATTCAGGCAGGGGAAAAACCCAGGGCGCAGGCAAAATTCAAAATGGCAAAAAAGCTTTTAATAATAAACTCAAAAYGGTTGGCAAAACAGCTCCAAAGCTTACCAAAATCTCAGTGGGAGCACAGAGAGATCACACAGGCTGAGGGAGGCAGCACAAAAACAATGATCTGACACAGACTGAACACAGAATATGAAGGCAAACAAATTAAGGACAACAAGAAACACCTGGAGGAGACACAAGAGGAAACAGGTGAGCATGGGCAGGGCGGGAGCAGGGCAGAGAGACACAGGGGAACACTGTAACACTAGAAAACTAAAGCACACATGTGTCAAACTTATGGCCAGCGGGCCAAATGTAGCCTGTCACAGCATTTTATGTGGCCCATGAGAGCTTATCAATGTCTCAAAATAAGCAGYATTGAAAG
Source organism: Austrofundulus limnaeus (assembly GCF_001266775.1). Taxonomy (NCBI): domain Eukaryota; kingdom Metazoa; phylum Chordata; class Actinopteri; order Cyprinodontiformes; family Rivulidae; genus Austrofundulus; species Austrofundulus limnaeus. The sequence goes on along the minus strand of NW_013952410.1, from coordinate 4,107,508 downwards.
TGCATCTCCCATAATGCAGGTTGATTATTTTACACACAAAATGATGGCTTCCCACCATGTGGTCGAGGTACACTGGGTTTTAAAGTCGCCGGTAGCCAACAAAATTTCCTGTTTAAAGTTTCCATTTCACTGCATTTTTGGCTACAGTTGCAAACTGGTCCTGATAAACTGGGAAGTGGTAATTTCCCACTTACACGCTGTAAATTTAAACTGGAATGCCCCACCAGTGGGAATTCCATTTTAGAAAGTGGGAGAGTTCAGAGTTCAAGGCAGCAGCTACTCACAACTCAACAGTGAGTAAAACTATTTTACTTTGGATAGTATTTCTGTGGTATTTATTTCACATTAGGCAGCAGTGGTTAGAACTGATGCCTCACAGCAAGAAGGTCCTGGGTTCAATCCCAAGTTCAGACCTGGGATCTTTCTATGTGGAACTTGCATTTCTCAGCTATTACCACACCTAAATTAGATCAATATTTGTAAAAACAAACAAATAAATAAATGGTTGAATTAGAACAATTTTTGTGTTGGATGAGGTTGACTGGCTGTGGTGAACTTGTACATTTAGTGATTAGTTTTTTGTCCAGTGGTTCATGAGATATTTTGCTAACAGACAAATACAGGCACATGCAATAACATTGTAGCAGCTCCTGGTTCAGCAGCGTGTGATAATAAATGACCTCAGAAACCATGTGTGTGTATGTGTGTGTGTATGTGTGTGTGTGTCAACACATTTACAGTAAACCTGAGTCTTCCTGTTGTTTCACCACCATATTGTCACATCAGGCTTTGTGTGTGCGACCAGTTCAGGTGAAAGGACAAATAGATCTAATCTTTTCTCCTCACAATTCTTCCAACTCTAACTCTCATTTTCCAGTCGTCAGAGACAAGCCTGTGCAGCTCAAACACGTCACCGGGAATCCAAGCCTCACAGATCAGCAAGATAGAACACCCTGATAGTTTTTTTGACAAGAAACGGATGTCTTTGGAAATTTTAGTTTAATCCAATTTATGATGAAATGCTGTTTTTCAAAATAGCCGCAGGATTTGAAAAAGGCAAAGCTGAAAAACAAAGAAATAATAAGGTAAAAACTGTACATTAGCCCATAGGCTACTTCTCTGTTAGTTAATTGAATACATGTCAAGTTGTTTCCCTCGTTTTGCAGGAATACAAATGTAAAAAACAATCCCACAGATTTTTTTAAATTTTTACGTTTTTTTTCAAAAACTCAATTTCAGATTTATTTTGCATTTCAGAGCCAGTTGTTAAAAAAACAACAAATAACATGAAATAACCATCTTCCAACATGCTCTGCAGCTAGAAATAAGCAGTTGTTTTTGTCGCAGGATGAAGATGTCACAACACGCACCAACAGCAAAGGCAGCGATCCATTCTGGAATACTTTATTTAGATTTACACCTTCACATTATTATCTCATTTTACATTTAGACACAACGTTTATATTAAGTAAAAACTGGCAAAATGTAAAAACAGTGAGCTAAATAACAATAAATATTTACTAAGATTTTTCACAGAGTGTGAGCTAAATGATGTAATGACTTTTTTTTTTTTACATTTTATTTCACACTTGGTGCCCCATATGTCATGTTTTAAACACTGGTCGTAACAGCTGGACAGATCAGATTGTTTTGATATTTCCTCACCGCACCCACCGTGAGAACCTTTCTGAGCTCGATTGCAGAAAAATAAATTGTGAAACTCCTGGCTTTACTTGGTGCAACCTTTTATCAAGACGAAACAGGCTGTTCCTGTGCTCCACAGCTCAGTACAGTAACCAGTGTGGGTCTGAATGTGCAGACTTCTCTCTCTCTCTCTCTCTCTCTCTCTCTCTCTCTCTCTCTCTCTCTCTC
>NW_013952410.1:4098832-4105626 GCF_001266775.1 Austrofundulus limnaeus | reverse complement strand
CTCTCTCTCTCTCTCTCTCTCTCTCTCTCTCTCTCTCTCTCTCTCTCTCTCTCTCTCTGTTGCCAGACAATCATAATGAATTTATCAATTAGCCCTGGCTGCTTCAGGGCCCTGGAGGGGCTGCAGTTCCAGCTCAGAGCTGAACCTCCATCAGTCATCCTGTCAAAAAAAAGCAGGAAGCGTAGAGCAGCACAGGAGAAAAAAATACAATCATAAAATGTAAAAATATATGGAAAATTAGACATCTAGTTAAATGCTTTGCAATGTGTACTTGCAAATCTAGAAACTTACAGACACTAAGAAACTTTGCAGAATCTTTGTGAGCCTTTTAATGAAGTGGCTCCCTCCAGAGGACAGCAGAAAAAAAACTGCTTTTTAAGGACAAACTTTGATGCAGATGTTTTCTATACAACATGTTTAAAACAAAAGTTGACCAAAGTGCTTCACAGTTCAGTCAAGGACTTTAAAACAAAAGCTTCAAAAAGTACAGAAACACAATGAAAAAAAAATCAGCTCTAAATAAACCTCAAACTATGCATGAATCAAAAGCAAAATAAAGATAAACAAAAAATCCGAACACATCTTTTTTTCATTTTATAAAGACAAGAGAAACTGGTTCATGGAGCACAGAGCTCTGATTAAAGTTTACATTAAAATGATGGAACCAAACTTTTAAAACATTTAAAACCTTTAAAAGTTAAATCTTAAAGGGGACACATCGTGGTCTTAAATCCTTCTTTTTCACATTTAAATCATTCAGTTGGGAGTTTACATAAAGTGGAACTGCAATGCTTTGGTCTGAAATCCTCCTTATTGTAACTCCACAAGCCCCTCTTTCACACCTGTCCTGAGGTGTGTATCCGATCAACTCGTTTTGGTGCTGTCTCTTTAAATGTAAATGGCTTGCTTCACACGTTTTTGTAGTTTGATGGCAGTGATACGAATATTTAGCAGTGCAGGAACTATTTTATTTACAAATGAATTAAATCGTGTCAACAGAGGACTTGTCCGTCCAGCCTTACGTGTTGGACCCAGAGTCTGACCCAGAGCCTGAGGAGAAGAAAGATGACAAACCCGCAGAACTGCAGATTTAATAAATCAGTTAGCTGGAAGTTCATGACCTTGTTTAGAAGTTATGCATAAAATACTGGACATTTGTGGACATTATTGTCCAAAAAAAAAACATAATAGAAAATAAAGAAAACTGAACGGGTTGAAATATACATTCAAATAGAATCAAAAAACATCAACACAACACCAGGTGAGACTAAATTCAACTTTTTTGTACCACTAGAGACAAGTGCACAATAAAATATATTTAACGGCTAAAACACTGGATTTTACATGATATCAATTCAGAGGTTGACAAAAAGCCAACGGAGAGAAGCCAGGATTGTTAATTTTTTAAGTCTGTTAAAAGATAAGTTTTCTGGAGAAATGTAAGCGAAGCAGAGATGTTTTATCCAAGCCAGCATAARAATTACAATAATCCAAACAAGAGGTAATAAAAGCAGCAAGGAGATATGTTTTCACCTTGGCAATCAGTCTTAACTGGGAAAAACTTGATTTTCTGTTTTTATCTGTTTGTCTAATTCAGGGGTCTACAACCCTCACAATCAAAAGAATCATTTCTGCTCCTCGACTCGCTAATAAAGTGTGTCCTGTCTCACAAAACGTGCTACAGCTGTGACATCATCCGGTGGTCCATGGGCCACTTCGAGTTTGTTAAAGGGGGCCTTTATGGCCTCAGGGGGTGCCATTATAAAGCTAAAAATATGYAGTGAATTTTAACATTTATTATTATTTTTACACTTTAGGACAAAMGAAAAGACCATATTCATGTAAGCAAAAAAATACTGTTATAGTTTACACCAAAATTAATAAAAAYTACARCTARACCATGCAGGCATGTTTTTGTTTTTAATTTTTCTTATTTATCTAGTCTTAAAACACCCTGGTGGATTTGAGAGAAAGATYCTACTTTTWGGCTKGAAGTTGGGATTATTGACGTGGCCAACAGGCTACTAACATGATATAATCAACATGTTTCACACTTTGTATTATTGAGCACATATTTGCAAACAAACTGACAGGTAAAAAAACCAAAGCTAGCCTTAAAAAATGTAATAATATCTTAGGTTTGGTCCACGCTACAAGAAGCAGCATGCGATCCCAGAGCCGCTTGTTGCAGACCCCTGGTCTGATTTCAAAACACCATCAACAGTAAGCTAACTCAGTGAGCATATAAACCTGGATATCATCAGCAAAGCAAGGAGAAGAGATCTTCCTGGATATTTTCTTAAAATGGACCCCAAAGGCAACGTATTGAGATTAACAAGCAGTGGACCTAAAACAGATCCTTGAGGGACCCCACAAGTCAGAGTTCAGTCAAACGTGTAATACAAAATAGACTTTATTATTATTTTCACTTGTTTCATTCAAATCTATAACATTTTTACAGCACAATACTTCATATAGTTCTGCATACAAAATCAATCAAAAATACACATCATTTTATTTGACTATTAAAAAATATACAATCCAGTAAAGCAGTAAATGCATTGACGCAAAAAAAAATAACTACACAGAAGAAAGTCTGATGTTTAYATTATTGCATTCTTTTCAAGAATAGAGTCTCATTTCAAGCTGTTTTTCTTCAAACATGTTATCAGTGCAGTGAACATTCATAGCAGAACTTGGAGGAAACGGTTCGATGTGTTTCAGCGCACACAGGTCTCGTTTGCTTGGGAGGGGAGCTCTGTGGTTTTTAACCACTTGAAACTGACAGGCAGCTGGTGGTGGTGCTCAGCCTGCACTTTCTGGGCATCCTGCGCGGCTTGCTCGGGGTCGACGGCGGCGAGGCTACGCTCAGGTTCCTGACCCTGTTGAAACTGTTCCTCAGGCTGTCCCTCCGGCCCTCCGAGGTGCTGCTGGTCTCCTTGGAGGTGAACTTCTGCGGGCGGCAGAGGCAGCAGCACAGCAGCTCGGCCATGGCCTTCCGCATGTCGCCGCTGCCCAGCGCGTAGATGATGGGGTTCAGGCTCGAGTTGACCACGGCCAGCGTGATACAGAAATCGGCGATGGACAGCAGGGAGCACTGCCGGGAGGCGCAGAAGAAATCCACCAGGAGCAGCACGAACAGCGGGCCCCAGCAGATCATGAAGATGGCCACGATGCTGATGACCGTTTTGAGCAAACTCATGGAGCGCTTGCGGCTGCGCTGCGGCGCCAGCTGAGCGCTCCGGTGGACGTGGCGGTAGATGGCGCCGTAGAGTACTCCGATGGCCAGGAGGATGAGGAAGAAGATGACGAGGGAGAAAAGGATGTAGGTCTTGGAGTAGAGCGGGAGGAGGGTGGAGCATCCGTCCAGGCTGCACACACAGTTCCACCCCAGCATGGGGAGGAAGCCAATCACCAGCGCCAAAACCCAGCAAAGCGCCACCAGGCCGTAGATCCGGTAGTAGCTCTTCGCGGCCGACTTCTGGGGCAGTGGCTTCATCATGGTGGTGTATCGCTCCACGGCGATCAGCAGCAGGCTGAAGATGGAGGCCGCCAGGGCCACGAACAGCAGGCCCTCCCTGAAGAGCCAGAGGGCCGGGGTGAGGCGGAACGTCTGGCTGCCCGACAGGCAGATGTTGACCACGTAGGCGGCGCCGGTGAGGAGGTCGCTGAGCGTGATGTTGGCGATGCAGACGTACACCCAGCGGCGGCTGTGGCGGATGCGGGAGAGGACGGCCGCCAGCACCAGCAGGTTCTCCAGGACGATGAAGATGCCGACGAAGAGGAAGACAGCCATGGAGGCGCTGATGTGGCCCGGCGCGCTGGACACGGTCCGGTTCTGCAGGCGGCCCGTGTGGTTGTAATGCCTCAGGATGACGTGGCTGACGCCGGCGGCGCTCGCGTTGGTGGCGTTGGCGTAGGCGCCGTGGTAGAGGTGGGGGCAGGAGGACGGCGAGGTGAGGGAGGAGAGGACGTTCATGGCGGCTGACCTGTGGAGCTCAACACACACCTGAGATGAGGAACAGAACGATAAGATTTAGTTTCATTTTCTCCCACAGTTTAAAAGGCATTTAAATACCACCTCGATCTCCACCCAGCTGTGGTTAACACAGGATGAGAGCAGCGACGGCATTTAAATCCACACATGGAGGAAACACATTGACTCTCATCAGTTAGTGATTTTTATACTGCAATATGATAAATATTCATCAAAAAAATCAGCTTTCCCCCAATCCTTAAACCTCATAAAAACACAAACAATATATCTATACTTTAAAAGATGCAGGTCAATTAAACTGTGTTTTATGACAGTTTTTCCAATAAATAATTAAAGTACGTGCAGGCTGAAATCAGTATGCGGTGCAGGGTACTCACTCTGACTGCTGGTGGTGATGCTGTTAGTGTGTGAAGGCGTCACTCTCACCGACCTCAGATTTTCTGCAGCAGGTTTTTAAATGGGGGGAAGTAAAAGTAGAGGAGTCTCTCGCTCCACCCAGATGCACGGCAATCAGATTGCCATCACTTTTTTTCTTTTCTTTTCTGTAAAGGAACCCAGCAGCTGTGACAGTTTCATAGCTGCCCACAATTTAAACGTCTCACAGTGAAACTCGAACACAAAGACGTTAATTTAAAACTAAAATAATAATAATAATTAAAAGAGAGAGAGTTGCAGCTCAGATGGCTGGATGCTTCTCATCAACTTGATAATATTTGCGAGAAAGGATGTTTCAAAACAGATCCCACCCTCGGTCCGTAGTAAATGTTTAGCAAATTAAAGTGACTCAATATTTTTAAGGATATGTGGCAAGACTCTTCTTGCACTTCTGATGGCACCGGTCCAAAATTTCAACCCTACATTTACAGTTTTTCTGTTTCTCAGAAAGTATGCAAGAGGGGGGAAAAAACAGGAACTAGAGCATGATCAGATGAAAACAAAAAAACAAAAAAATGCCCCTCCCCGTAGATAAAAAGGTTTCACTTGGTGTATCTCATCACCCAGCTGCTGCTCTTGGTTCAAGAATTCAGGTCACAAACCTCCCACCAGGCATGGCAACACTCAACATTTCTGCTCCGCGACCCGCTTTCATCTCAAACGTAAACACAAATCAGACCCAGAACCCGCATGCGAGGCCCTTCTTGACTGCTGAGACCCCAGAATCAAGAATCCAACTTCAAAAATATGAGCTAAATCCAGAACCAGTGACACAGTGATTCTTATTGAAGATTATATATTTCAAACGTCCCACAAGGCCAAATGTGTCAAACTCAAGACCCGATAGCTGGATGTGGCCCATGAGCGCTTCAAAGATGTATTTTTGTTCTTAAATTAGCCGCTTTAAAGACAGCGTTGACCATAAACTACATCTCCCATAATGCACGTTGATAAAAATTCTCTGGCTGGGTCCTCATGAGTGCACATTTGTCTGCTGCATACGTCACTGTCCCGTGCGGAGTACTGTCCCAATTCAAAGACTCCTCATCACGCGGCCGACAAACTCTCTAAATCCGAGGATGCAGCCGTGTATCCCCACCGGCCGAGGATATCCCAGGATTTAATGCGCAGGCAGCAAAATAAACAGAGAAACAAAGATGGTGGAGTTTTTATTTTTACTTTTTTATGAGGCGGCGTAGTTTGGAAATTCACTATGAACTGAAGAACTTGTTTTTAAAAGTAAGTTTAGCAACTTAGCTGATTAAATTTATGCTGCAATAAGATGTTAAATTAAAGAAATGGAACTACAAGTGCTGATACTGGAGCTAAACCCGAATTATTAATGTTTTTTATTTATTCATTTACATGTAACGTAGCCTGGTTAAAACCAGCCCCTTGTCCGTCGCTTTGCTTTGTACGAGGGTCTGGACTCTCAGTTATAGAGAAGCGATTCTTGCTGGAGGCGTGGCCTCTGCTGAAGTTTAAAATGATTGGATCGGTTGGCCGTGACGTATGTGTGTCAGCTCCACTGTGAAGGAGGCTAAGCTAAGAAGCTAACAGGAAATTGTGTGCGCTGCAAACAACCCTACTGAGAGGAGAGAAGTACCGAGCCGAACAAAAGGACTGTAAATGAGAGCTGCTGCTTTGTCAGACAAATTTAATTTAATTTGAAGCCTTATCAACACGGACTGGCTTCATTCACTTCCTCCACTGCCGTATGCTAAAATAACTAGCAGACACTGTGCAGAACATCGACATCGTTGAAAACTCCGCCTTCTCYTCTCTGACTGGCCCGAACGAAATTCTCCCGAAGAAATCCTTGTCTGTGGGAGAAATCCCAGATGGAGCAGTGAAGGTAAACTATATCTGAGCGGAACTGCATAGGAAGGCAAGGGCCATTATTCTAGTAAAAAGATGTAAATTCACATCCCAACGCATTTTWAAGAGTAACTTACCCCAAAATTAACTTTTTTTAGTTGATAAACTGTCTAGAATGTGTCTAAAATGTTATATAGTACTGTTTCTGCGCTAATTTTGATGTTTTTGTGTGTATTTGTTCAAATCTGTAACATTTGGTCTAAAAATGTCTTTTTGCTGCTCATATGGGTAGAGCAGTGGTACTGCAGGCTAATTTGCATATTGGTTAACGGCTCTCCACGGTGATGTGTCTTCTCCACGGTTTCGTCACAGCGGCTGTGTTCTGGTATAAAAGCCTCTCTCTGATGGTGCGTTCACACCAAACGCGATTTCAGCGTCAGGAGCCTCAGGTTTACATACAAAGTCTATGGTGGACGCRCTTCAAGCAACGTCGGGAAGTTCTGCGGCGCCTCAAGCGCGATTAGAGCAGCGCGATTTGAACGAT
>NW_013952410.1:4096691-4097984 GCF_001266775.1 Austrofundulus limnaeus | reverse complement strand
TGATTTAAACTAGTGATCTTCTGAGCAGCTGCAGCTGTATGCTTTTATTTTTTTATGTCAGGCTGTCGCGGAGCGCTCCTTCTCCTCTGTCCTGTGAGGCGGACAGCTCAGCCGAGGCTGTCACGTTCTCTCGTCCTGGCCACACCTCCACTCTCTAACCCCCCTTCCCCTACCCACACCCCCTCCCCTGCCCACTTTGATGCATTTTTCAAATTTCGCCTTGGGGCGTTATCTTTTCACAGGGGGTGTAAGATACACTTTAAGTCCAACGTGAAACTGATCACTATGGCAGTGTGGGAGCGTGTGGTCACACAAACTTACGTAAAGCTGACGTTAGGCGAAGGATAGACCGTCTCATTTCAYGGCAGTTTTGAGCAGCCTACCCGGGAGGATGTGGCTCACGTGGCCCAGCTGGGCTGTGTGCTCATGAGGACACAGCCCATGAATTGAGACGCAGCCTTTTACTTTTACTTGCAATAGTGCTTCTGTATTATTTATTTCATGCTTAGTCAGTTCTGCACGCAGTAATTTTTCAGTGTTTTTCAGAGGACGTGTTAAAAAGCTGTTTAAATACCACGTTGAGCTCAGTTATTGTTTGTTAGCGGTGCTCAGCAGCAACAAACGAGATGAGGTATGTGACATTTCATGTTCAGTCAAACTTAAACACAAAACATCAAAGTAAATCACAACTGGTCCTTCAAGGACCACCATAATGCTCGTGTGGCCCTCTGTGAAATTGAGTTTGACACCCCTGATCTAGGCCATGATTGCGCCACTGCACTGCACTTTATCATTTATCAATTAATGAAGACCGAGGGCATCTACAAGCAGATGTCTCTTTTCAGACTCAATTTGTTCTTTTTACATGCAATGTGTGATATTTATTTATCTCCTTTACACTTGGCAACAGAGTTGTTAAAGGTGCAAAAGCCAACCAGACACCAGCATTATCTGTCAAATTTCTGGTCAGCTTCTTATTTTTTCAGTCTAAAAATATAAGAAGAACACAAATAAACAAACGTACGTCACTAAGTTGTCACAGGATATTTCAGTTTGATAAAAAGGGCGAGGTTGCTATTGGAAAAATGAAATGAATAAACACATTTTGGAAAACAGACGACTTGCTGCAAGAAAATTGAGGTGTTAAAAAACACCCATGACTGTTGAAAACGCCCTTTCTCTGATGATATGACTTCAAGCACCGCTGGAACCACAAGGTTTGAAGTTTCAACCACAAGTGTGTGTGTGTGTGTGTGTGTGTGTGTGTGTGTGTGTGTGTGTGTGTGTGTGTGT
>NW_013952410.1:4094619-4096478 GCF_001266775.1 Austrofundulus limnaeus | reverse complement strand
GTGTGTGTGTGTGTGTGTGTGTGTGTGTGTGTGTGTGTGTGTGTGTGTGTGTGTGTTTACAAAAAAAGCAGAACAATACCTGGGAGTTTTTACTGTTTTAAATTGTATTCTAATTTGAGCCCAAGTGAGTTCAGTTTTCTAGTTGTATTTACTGATGTGCATCAAAGGGGGTCTTTTTTTAATCAGTTTTTGGTCTGGGATTACAGAGTCCYGAAACTAGTTAGTTGCACAGGGTGTGAGAGGCAGAGCATGTAAAGTCTATAGGGTAACACCCCATCAACAGACATTACATTGATGTGGAGCGAGAGGAAATGGGTCACTGTGCACACCGCACGTACACTAAACGTCTGTCAAGACATCATTTCTAGACAGGTTAGCACCTAACAATGTACCTAGTACTCGGTTTACTTACTTAGAGGAGTATGTGGAGTTTGTGTCTTCTCTCTGTGCATGTGTGTGTTTTCKCCGGGTCTTCCACTTCCATTCCACAACTGAAAAACACGTTAAATGGTAACTCCTCATTGACCCCAGGTGTGAGTGACAGTGTTTGTCTCCATGTGGTTCTGTGACGGACCGGAGACCTGTCCAATTGTGCCTCATCTCTCGTGTTGTGATTGCCGGAGACAGACACCAGCTCCCTGTGAGCCGAACACGAAAAAAGCAGATAAAAGAAAATGAATGAAAGTTTCAGTTCTCAGGCAGTACAGTGAATGTGTTAGGTTTTAGGTGGTTCTTCGAAATACAACAATACTGTCCTGTTATCAATATGATAAAACAAAACAAAAGGGTATTTTGATACATAACCCATATAGCAGACAGGTGTGGGCCAGACCTGGTGGCAAGTTGACACGGCGTTGTTTGTCATGTGGGCCAGATCTGGCTATGATGGCACTGTTTTTAAGATGGAATGCCACAATTGGCCCGGTTGTGCTTTGATTTATGTGGGCCAATTTTATTCTAAAAAATCTATTGCAGTATTGTATAAAGTTAAGGAGTTATTTAATGATAAAGCGCTATTTACACTATATATTGCAATAATTGTTCCACACTTGATTTATTGTATAGAAGTCTGGAGAAATGCTTGTAAAACCATTACTAACCCTATTTTTATCTTACAAAAACGAGCCATAAGAATTATTACAAGAAAGCATTACCATTACCCCCCACCCAATATATTGTTTCATCAATTAAATTTGTTAAAACTTCATGAGTTGGTTGATTATTACATTCTGCAGGTTATGTACTGTATAAGGCTCATAGAAATGTGTTGCCGTCAAACATCCAATCACATTTTGTTAAGAGAGAAAGCTGCTATAATTTGAAGGGATTACAAAGGTTTGTTAAACCGAAAATCAGAACAAATTTGAAGGACAGATTCACTTCAGTAAAAGGTATAAGACTGTGGAACGGTCTGGAGGATGAGTGAAGGCGTTGGATCAGTAAATTCTCTTAAGAAAATGATTAAGCAAGAATTGTTGAAGAAATATGAAATTGTTTAATTTGTATTAGTTACTGTTTGAGGAGCTAGAATTTTTTGTTTAGTTTTTTATTTGGTTTATCATTGTTTGCAATATTTTGTTTTTTAAAAATGAGCAGATCTCATAAGAATTTTTTCTTCTTCTGCTGCCTTTTTTTGTTTTATTGTTTTATTGTGTGAAATGTCTAGTTTTTTTAATGAAATGAATAAATAAATGAATTAAGAAAATCAATTTTGTCAGTGTCACAACTACCCTAGCATTTTTTTAATGTGGTCCAAATCTCTTGCTGGCCCATGCATGGACCATCTCTGGCAAAACACATAAGGGCCACCAAATGGCTGTTTTTCTTCAAATATGCTAAACAGCTTCATGTTGTTATCC
>NW_013952410.1:4092076-4093309 GCF_001266775.1 Austrofundulus limnaeus | reverse complement strand
TAGACAAGGCAATGTGTATTGTTATGAAAATAATTCACTATATGTATTATATGTACAAGTGTAATTTGCTATTTATTCTGGTCTGAGATCAGACTTTAGCCTGGACAATTTTTTAAAGGAAAGTACTTCCAGAGGCTACATCTACTGTTAACCATATTATTCACTTCACCTCCAAATGTCTCAGAAGAAATATCAGAACAACAAAACTTGTGTTCAAACAAGATGTCTCACGTCAACATAAACTGTGAACGTTTCTCTGGAGCATTTCAAACATGTTTGTTCTTCATTCGAGTAAGTTAAAGTATTTTAATTTTTTTTACTGAAGTAAGAATACTAATACTTCATAATAATATTGCTCAGGTAAAGCAAGAAGTACAGTGTGACTCCTAAACAAACATATTTTTCTAAAAAGTTACTCAAGTAAATGAGTAAAAGTAACTACTATACTCACCTCTGCTCATATACTAAACAAGATGTGATTTAAGTTCCAGTAACGTTTTTTAATTTCATTGTTAATGTCTATTTATAATCRTGTTAATTAGATCAAAGCTGGACAATGAATAAAGCAAAACAAAATTACAAAATACATCGGTTCAGGAAAACAAACAAAAATATCAGATAAAACTGGAGAAATCCTGCAAAAAATGCAGTGTAAATGAAAAAAACCCTGCTAAAATCAATAGCTGAAAAAGTTGAAACTAGCAGAAAAAAGCTGAAAAGTAGCTGTAAAAGCAGAAAAACACTAAAACTGGCAGAAAACTCTTTAAAGAGAACATTTGCCTAATTAAGCAGAACATATGAAATGATAATGATCCATTTTTAAAATTTAAATCATAAAAATAAATACAACAAAAATTCAAGTTTAAGTGCCCATGTTATCTGTTGTTCATGATGTCAATGCTTAAACGGAAAAATAAAATTTATAACACATTGCGAAAAACCTAAATAAAAAAATTATCATGCTGCTGAAATGAACATCTGCAGAAACAGGAAGTGATGACAGAGAGGAATGCTTCCATGTAAAAAGAGCATTGCTGTGTTTATTACAGATAGTAGGGAAGAATCTGAGGTTTCTTCAGGTCATTTTGAGTCACACAGAGAGGTGAAGAAGTGTCAAAGTTTGTATAAATAAAAACCACATTTTTATAATTTCTCTTTGTCGTCACTTCTTGTTTTGCTTTGGTCGCCAAGTCATGTGACAAAATGGGTAAAATTATGCCTGATATGTAAAAT
>NW_013952410.1:4087860-4091027 GCF_001266775.1 Austrofundulus limnaeus | reverse complement strand
AACTTTTGGTATTTATAAATGTTTATCATTAATAAATAGGGTACTGTATTACAATTTACGATAAGTCTCCCTAATGACTTAATAATGCAGTAATACACAGTACAATATTAATATATTAAAATGTGTTTCTTATCATTATTGTGCTTACAATGTAGTAACCTAGTCTGAAATGTTTAATGTACCACCTTTTAGAAAAGTGAACAGATTTGTCTCATTATTTGGTTAAAAACTGGACAGTTTTGTGATTCTTGTCCTTAATTATTGCATAATAAACATTTATTAATGATTTATAAAGTGTTTACAGGTGAATTAGTAGCCTATCTGTAAACTCTGTAAGCCATCTATAAGGGGAGCCTTATTGTAAAGTGGTACCAAGAAAAGAAATAAACTCTCCGGAGACTCAGGAAATGGCGTTGAGCACCACGTGACCCCACAGCTTTAAACAAGAGTCGAGTCCCGCCGTGGAGTCAATGTCATCGTTAACAAGGAAGAGCCTTTAAAACAAGTTCTTCATTCCTGAAATGTAAAACGTGTTTACTCTGCTGGAGCGAGACGTTATGCTAAATAGAGACTTGTAGGTTCTCTTCCTGTTTCAAAGAAGCATGGTTTTAAATCCTTTTTCACATTCACATCATTTAGTTGGGGGTCTATACAAAGTGCAACTGCAATGCTTTGGTCTGAATTCCTCCTTACTGTAACTCCACAAGCCCCTCTTTCACTCCTTTACTGAGATGTGCCTCTGATCAACTCGTTTTGAGGCTGTCTCTTTCAAACGAGGTGCTTCCAGATTGGTTCATTCTAGTTTCATAGAGGGGTTTACGACTATATGGCAGCACAGAAACWTTTTATTTACAAATTAATTAAAAGATGTCAACAAAAGAAGTCTTGACCATCCACCTTACATGTTGGAGCCAGAGTCTGGCCCAGTAGTTGAGTCCAGGCCTTTTTTGTCTGTTCCTGTCGCAAATAACTTGAAGTAATAGTTCAGAAAATATCATGGAAAATTGACAAAACTTTGAAATATTGAGTCTAGATTGAAAGCTRTGACCTAAACAGAATATAAACTTATCTATGCAGCMCAGGGAGAGRCTAAATTAAACTTTTCTGCACTCYGAGAGACTCCMAAGTACACAACAAAATGTGTTTAATGGCTRAAAAAGGTGGATTTTGCATATGTTGCCTTTTAAAGTAAATAATTACAATCGATAAAAAGAGTGTATCTGAATTTTTTTTAACCACAAATATTAACAGATTCCCTCTCTTGACGTAACACAAACATGTGGGTTTGAAGGATTACATGTTGGGGTTCTGAAACGATGCAGTGACTCCACGTGGCCTCTGGGCGGCAGTGATGAGCCACAACAGACCATGACCTCTGTGACCTCGGTGGCCTGATCAGCCTTTCACTCCTAAATTAACTCCACTGCCTCACAGAGGCCRGGTTTGGSTAAATAAAGACAGTTTGTTGCAGGGAAACCTGGACTCTGTGAACCTGATGGAGTCGAGTTAATCTAATGGAACATGATGTCAGAGCTGTAGTTTTCCGTCAGACTCTGGAGTGTGAGATCTGAGGACCCGAGCGGCCTGTTCAGGCTTGCAGCCCGGCCTCCCATCCTCCTCACGGCCGCTCCTGGTGTGTGTTTTAGGAACCCTGGGGGCATTTTGCCTGCTGGAAGCCGAAGTATGCGAGCCACCACGAGACCAAATGAGGCCGTGTCAAAACAGGAGGATCGTCCTCTCTCTCCGTTTAATCCCAGCTGTTTGCGCCTCGGTTTTTTTTTTTTCTCCTTGCAGCTTTTTTGTTCTTGCCCGGTCTGTGTGTTCTCCAGCACAAACACGACTCCGTCCCCGGTGTGGTTCCTCCAGCCCATTCTGGTTTTACGATCCCATTAGCCAAAAGATACATTTGCAAAGCAGCTTCCAGAGTCTGGGACGTGGTGATAAGTCTGCAAGTAGGAGTTCTCCTGACCTTTGACCCAGGAAACCTGAACAAGTTCCTTCCTGAAGTCTTTATCTCGCAGCGGTGATCTGAAAATAGTCACTGCCTGAGCTTGTTTGTTAAATTTAGCCTCATTAGTTCAATAACTGACAGTCAGGTTGTAACTAAACAGGAAGCTTAGCCACGAAAGAGTTCAGCACTGAAATAATACTGGTTTTATACTGAAATTTCAAAAATAAAATGCTTTTTTTTTCTTCTATTAGTTCAATTAGCTCAATTTATAAGCTCAAAAGCAAAGAGAAACACGTTAAATTGTTAATTTAGTTTTTAGAGGATTTGTGTCACCTACAGAGATGTAGAATAATTTGTTTTTTTCCACACGGTTGAGAGGACAAACACAGTGACCACTTTTCTCTTTCCTGTCCCCTTTGCTCCAACATTTGAAACAAGCTGTGTTGTGAAAACAAAAACAAAGAATAGAACTCGAGCAGGCTGCACTTCACATCACTGTCTTTGCTTTTGCAGTGAATAGTGGAGAGAATATCAAATTATTATCGCTGACAAAACRCGCTTTTTGAAACGTTTTACGTAAGCAAACCCAAACCTGGCTGTTGGAGTTAAACTTTTCAAAGTAAAAGACTTTGTGTTTTCTGATCTCTGGAGCCCCACTGCTGATTTTAATCTCCCAGTTTCTCGCCTGCACAGGTGTTCTGGAGGTTTCACAGCTTTCATCTTTGCCGTTACGGTTTTTCCTCCTCGGCAGCAGCAGCTTCCTGAAAGTCAGGCCTCTGGTTGGAGCTGAGGATCAACAGAAAATATCACTTTCCCCTCTCGTGCAGCTTTTCTGGTTTCACTTATGTTTAACTAATTATTTCTGCATATTTTGAGTTATTTTAGCTGTTCGTATATAAAAACATCCAGTTCATTCAAAACTATTGTTCTCTTTAACGTCTCCTTCAGCACAAATGTCTTTTTATGCAGTTTTTAGCTTTCATTCTGCTACAAATTGTTTTTAGCCCACCTTTTGCCACTTTTAGCATTTTCTTGACCTTTTGTTGCTTTTAGCTAGTCTCTTGTTACTTTTAACATTTAGCTTGCTTTTTTGCAACATTTAGCTTTTAGCTACACTTCTGCTATTTTTCACTCTTAGCAAGTTTGCTACTTAGCAATCTCTATGCTATATTGTTTTTAGCCAGCCGTTTGCCACCTTTCGCTAATTTCACCTGGC
>NW_013952410.1:4081211-4087775 GCF_001266775.1 Austrofundulus limnaeus | reverse complement strand
CATTTAACATTTAAATGCACTTCTGCTAATCTTAGTCTATTTTGCTTCTTTTACCTGTCATTATACCACTTTTTATTCTTAGGGAGCCGTTTACCACTTGTTCTGTCTCTTGGTACCTTTAGCGTTTAGCTTGCATTTTTTTTTTTTTTTTTTGCAATTTTTAGCTTTAGTTACCCTTCTGCTACTTTCATCTCTTAGCTGGTTTGCTAATTTTAGCTATCATTACACTACTCTTTGATTTTAGCCGGCCTTTYGCCACTTTCAACTAACCTTTTGATACTTCCAACATGTACCTGCCTTTAGTTGCTTTTAACTAGCCTCTAGCTACTTTTAATATTTAGCTTGTTTTTATTTTCTTTTTGCAAATTTAGCTTTTAGCTACAACTTTCAGCTTTTCACTACTTTGTTACTTTTAGATATCATTCTGCCTTTTCTTATTTTTAACTAGGCTTTTTCAAGTTTAATCTTCCTTTGGTACTTTTAGCTTTTACCCAGTTTTCTTAGTTTTAGCTACAGTTTTTGCTATTTTTCACTTAAAGCCAGTTACTTTAAGCATTTGGCTATAGCTTCCTTTAGCTAGAATTGAGCTAATTTTCTTTTTCTTTTTTTAAATTGAATCTTCGCTATTTTTAGCTAATGTTTGCCTCTAGTCTTGCTCCTTTTACCTTTTTAGTACTTTTTTTGCTTCATTTATGTTTTTCTTAGTTTTTGTTCTGCTTGAATAAAGTTTTAAAAAATGTAATTTTAGTATCTTCAGCATCAACACTTTTTGATTTTGAGTTTTTATTTTGTTGTTTTAGTGTGTCTCCATGTTTGTGTGTTTTCTTATGGCCCAGCTTGGTGTCCACATGGAGCAGGCCRCAGGGCTGAAATGAAAACCTCCCCGTTGGTTTCGCTTCAGTCTTTGATGTGTGGAGCACAGGTAGCTGCTGAGAGAGGCTTAATTTCTTGCTTCTTTGCTCTTTTACATTTGAGAAATCCAGACTCTCCCAGCAGGCCGGATTGACGGCTGCAGCTGGTATTAACCGGGAGCTTTGAGGACACAAGCTGGTCAAACGTGAAGCGGACCGTTTCAGGACAAAAAACTGGATTTCTTGCCTTCAGTGCAGATATCAAAGCTCCCTGGTTCTGTTCGGAACCAGCAGAAGGTTCTCATTCAAGCTTGTCTGATGGCCATAGAAAGAAACGTATTTTACGTGATGGTTTTGAGTTAAAAACTTGTCAAACGCAGCAGCAGCTGACGAGCAGACGTTTTATTATTTTAAATGTTAGCAGAACTTAAACTCAAAGTTTGCATTCAGAACTTGAGACGGGACCTTGCAGGTGTCTTGGATTCGGCACATATTTTTCTTCAAGCAGACAAAGCGCAGACAGGAAGGCGACCTTGAGCGTGAAATCTGTCAAAGGTGCTGCAGCAGGCCTGGAACTCCGGCCTGAGCCTGGGGTTTAAAATCCAAAGTGTGGGGTGGTATTTGTTCATCTGCTGTCTCTGTTATCGTCCTCATTCCCTCAGCAGGTGCAGGACACCTCCTCAACAGACACAGATAGGACACATGCCATTCAAAGTTGTTTTTCTAGTTTCATCACATTTTGAGTTGCATTTTCAGCTCAAATCTGAAACGGTCGTCATTGTGTTGATGAAAGTCTGTGATCCTTGGCTCGGCTGGACTATTTGAGACCAAGGTTTTTGGGCTTTTTTCCCAAGGGTAACTCAAGCGTCACCCATCGGCTCCACACAGGTGGTACGTCAAGGCTGGCCAGATGCTCTGATAAACCGTTAATACAGAAGTGGTACATTTTAGGGAGGGAAAAAATAARATCTTCAAGGTTTTCAACAGCTTGTTACGCTTTCAGTGCAGCCCACATTTTAAAAAAATGTGTTTATATTCTCATGGTAGGAGACWTTCACACAAGCAAAATATATTAGTGTGGTTCCACTACGCTTTAAATCCATCCATCCATTTTCATGCTACACAGTTTAAAACACAGTCTGATTAAAAAAACAGTAAATTAAAAGATTTAAGTACATTTAGCTGATGCTGAAATCTTCCCTTCAAGTTTTTAATTTTTTTATTTTTTGTACACATAGGTGTAAACATGTCCCTCCTCAGTAAGCATGGCTTCGTCCTCAAGTCTCTTTTGGTTAACTTCTTTTAATATTTTTGCKTTAACCTGTTCATTTTAGTTAGCCTCTTGCTACTTTTAAAGGAGACCAATTATGGGTCCTAGAAATTTTTATGGTATGTCTGTGGGCTATCCAGACCATGTTCATTCAATTTAATGCACAAAATAATTCTCAGATAATAAAAKTTCCCATTTTCTAGTTCTGCCTGCTCTGACTTCCGTTCAGAAGAGCTGTTTATGTTAATGAGCTCTRTTRGTAACGCCCTCCAAAAATCTGTTGACATTAACTCCGCCCTCCAAAGCCAGCAGAGTCGTGGTCCAGCTTCTTGCTAGGTAAGGGGCTGAACGCAGGTTCCGGTGGGTTGTTGTACGGCTTGTGACATCACAAAATGACGGAAGTATAAAACTTGTCATTAATCCACATTAAAAATACATTTACAGTAAATATGCCCCTGGGTGCATTTTTTGGTCCTGACTTTTTTTTAAGAAGTACAAACCCAAAGTTGAGTTTAAAAAAAAAAACCTTTAAAAAGTGAATTTTGCATAATAGGTACCCTTTAACAACTAGCTAGCTTTTTGCAACATTTAGCTTTTAGCAACCATTTTGCTRCATTTTGCTGTCATTTTGCTTCTTTTTGTTTTTAACTAGGCTTTTGCTGGTTTAAATTTCCATCCGATACTTTTAGCGTTTAATAATTTTTTTTTAAAATTTTAACTACATTTTTGCCATGTTTAACAATAAGCTAGCTTTTTTCAGCATTTAGCTTTTCTGCTACTCTTATATCATTCTGCTTTTTTTTGTTTTATTTTTAACTAGGCTTTTGTTAGTTTAAGCATTTTTTTACACTTTTAGCTTTTATCTACTCATTTTTTTTTWAAATTTGTTTGACAATTAGCTTTTTTGGGCAACGTTAAGCATTTAGCTTTTATTACTTTTAGCTCTCATTCTGCTTCTGTTGGTTTTGGCTTTTGCTAGTTTAAGCTATCTTTTGATACTTTTAGATTTTACCTACACTTTTATTAATTTGAACTACATTTTTGCAATGTTGACAATTATCTAGCTTTTTTTTTTTGCAACGTTTATCCTTTAGCCACCCTTTTGCTACTTTTAGCTATAATGCTACACAGCTTAAAACATGGTCTGATTAAAAGGTTGATAAAAATAATTACATTTTGCTGCTATTAGACTCTTACCATTGACATTATTTACACCTATGAAAACTACCCTCCTCAGTAAGTGTCTTTATTCTAGATGGGTTTTTCTTTCTTCACCGCTTGTGGGTTCACCTGTTCATGTGAAGGAAAACGGAATTGTCACCCATATATTGAAGTTTTGAATGTATTTTAATTATGTTTCTTTCTTGTTTTACTTATAAATGTATTTTATGCTTACTGTCATGATATATTCTGAATCATTTCAACTGTTGTAAGCTTCCGGTAGAGCACCTTTAAAGTGTCGTTTCTTGTTGTTCCAGCTTAAACCYCACACAAAAACACCCGTAGTTTCTGCACAACTGGATTGCAGAACTATTTACTTTGATACTATTGGAACGTGAACATGTAAGACACGATGAAGTAGGAAGTATAACCACATTCTAAGGTGTTTTTCCTCTGCTTAAGGACCACAGAACAAGTTTTAACTGAAACTAGGAAATTTTGCTGCTCAGAAAGAACCATTCCTTGCATGTCAAAAATAACCAGTTTTGGGACTGGTTTCTACTAAAGGTATAAAAAAAATACTTCTCTGGGGCTGTGTCCCCAGACTCAACTTGCATTGCTGTATGCATGTTGAATCTCATTTTATTGCAATAAAATTACACTTTCTGCATTTTGTTTAACAGACATGGAAAAGTTTTTTTCCACCACATTCACCTCTTCGCACCTGTTTGCCTCCCTTTATCACTGCAGCACCCAAAGAGCAGGAACACTGCAGCCAAATAAAACATCACAGGACCGAGGACACAACCGTGAGGAACCTCAAACTGATCACTTACCAATTTCATGTCCTGTGTTTGATTTTTGGAAGTGGTCCCTCTATCCGGTGATTGTAACTCCTCACACAATTTCATTTCTCTGTGACGGAAGCTGGCAAATTAAAGTTCCTGACCTCTCACAGGTGATAAAGCATGGATGGAACCAGGGAAAAGAGTTGATAACAGTTCAGGCTCAARCAGAGTAAACAGTCCTTATCAGTGAGACATCTCAAAACTCCGGAAACTCATACAAGAGAAAAAAGCAGACAGAGGAGAACAAAGGCTCTACAATGTGTATACTGTATAAATAATCTGGTATAGTTTTGCTTGTTTCTTCTTATCTACTGATTTGTTGCCGTTGTGCGGTATTTTTCTCTTTCGGTTMAAATTTTGAAGTTGTTTCATTTTAGCTAAATCAGAAAAAAATAGCTGAAATTCCCCAAGTGCAGTGAAGTAAACTTTTTAGGGCATGACCTTTTCCAACTTGAAAATCTAGAAACATGTCAACATGATTWAAAAAAAAGAACTGACATGTTACACTGATGTGGTAACAGTGTGTTCCCAGGTGTCACCGGTCTGATCTCAGCCAGCATCCTCCACGAGGCTGGTTATTGTTGCGCTCTGAATATTTATCTCCTAGTTTGTGCATTTTTTTTTTTTTGTGACCTGGCGTTTTATTTATACCCAGTTGACGTGCTGTACTTTCACAGAGACGACCCTTTGTTAGGCATGCACACACACACACACACACACACACACACACACACACACACTATAAGTCATTATATTACAATAGTTCCACCTTGCGTAACTCCAGTTTGACTTGCAGACCTCTCGCTGAACTTTTTTAACGCTCATCCCACTTCCTCTGATCCACAACTTCCTTGTCCCTCTCATTGTGAGAACATAAACAAAAAGTCGTGGCAGTCATCACTCTGGGAAGTTTCGACATAGCCCCCCACACACCCCACCCCCGACTGAAGGTCAGAGAGTAGTGCTGTGGTCAGTCAGGCCTGAGCTGCAGGATGTTGAAGTTGCAAAGCCTCCAGGGCTGAGGCCAGAAATAGGACTTGAGAGGAGCAAATGGTTAATGGTTCCCTGTTTCTGCTCCTCTGGAACGGAAAGGAACACGTGCGCACCAACACACACCTCAGGCTGCTCTGTCAAACCAGTGACAAAGAGCCCAGTTCTTRTTCCACAAGGTCAAAAACTATAGCGAAAGGTGCTCAGTGGGGGAAACTACTTAAGGTTTGTTTGGCGTTCCCGTTGCTTGTWATTTTGTTTAAAGATGAGATTTCACAGGAGGGGAAATAGCTCTGCAGGCGTGGGGGCCAGTGCACCATGGAGAGTAGCAGTTAGGCTCCTGCTTCCCTGTAATTGATGCAGCCACAGAAACTGCGATCGCTCTTTGATCCTCTGCGAAGAAATCGTTCTCACCTTGGATGTGGCGTTCGTATAGTCCAGGATGGGCGGTGTGCAGCGAGGTCCGTCTCCTCTGTAAACACTAATACAATGCTGCTGCGTTTATTCCCAGAACCGCACATCGCTCTGCAGGAAGTAATTAAGTGTTTTCCCCTTTCACTTATTTGGCTTCGGTCGCTCTGTGCGGTAAGGAGAAAATCACTCTCGTGCTTCAGGGTTTAGGTTTCCTTCCAACCTGAAGGAAACAAAATGTTTTTTCGCTCAATGACACACCTCAGCTGGACATTTTTCTTTGTAGTGCTCTGTTTTTGAATGCTGTAAAAATTTAAACTATTTCCTGCTTAGGCCAAAATCAATAAATTTGTATATCTCCCTTCAGGATAACAATCTGTTGTTTGCACCTTGAATGTTCCTATTTTGTCAACATACTTCATTTTTCAGATTTTCAGAATTACCCTTTAGATCTTTGTATGGCTGCTTCACATGTGTAATCAATGAAATATATTTGAATTATTGTAACTAAACACCAAACCCCGTTTTATTCTTAAATGTCCCTGTTTAGACTTTTATGCTTGGCCTCTGTTGGTAAATGGATGTAGTAATATTTCACATATGGGCTGGTTTATAGGGTCCATATTGACCCGCTATTCACACTGACTAGACCCTGTTATCTGGACCTGCCTGGATGGAACACATGGACCGACTCTGTGAGGGTCTGCTTAAACTGAGCAGATCCAGATTAGCTAAACTGGATTAGATGTGGCTGCCATCTTGAAATTCGTTGATTTTTAAAATGTAACAGTGAATGTGCATCCATCCATCCATCCATCCATCAATCCATCCATCCTTCCATCCTTTAATCCATCCATCCATCCATCCTTTAATCCATCCATCCATCCATCCATCCACATATCTATCCATCATCCTTTAATCCATCCATCCATCCATCCTTTAATCCTCCACCCATCCATCCATCCATCCATCCATCCATCTACTCATCCATCCATCCATAATCCTTTAATCCATCCATCCATCCATCCATCCA
>NW_013952410.1:4077237-4080086 GCF_001266775.1 Austrofundulus limnaeus | reverse complement strand
ACACACACACACACACACACACACACACACACACACACACACACACACACACAGAGTGACAAAACACAGGTGGAGACATGAGGTCTGTAAGTTCAGGACATACAACAAGAGATAAAGCTGTTCCAAAGAGGAAGTCAAGCCTTTGCTGTAGAAAATAAACTGTCAAGATGTATGCTTCAGTTTTATCTTTAGGAAGGCTGAAGTATCCACATCAGCATTTAAAACAATTTAACAGACTGTCACRTTTACTGAAACTAACACTGAGTACAAAACATCCACAGCTTGACTTTCAATGAAAAATGTTTATTTTGTTGATGGAATAAATAATGTTTAATGCTCTAAATCTGAGGTAATGGTTCTCGACTGGAAAAGGGTGGAGTACCCCCTCTGGGTCWGAGTTTAAATATCTGGGTGTCTTCTTCAYGAGTGATGGTGAGCTGGAGTGAGAGATGGATTGACARACTGGGTCCTCATCCTCAGTAATGTGGACGTTGCTTCGGTCAGTCATGGTGAAAAAAGAGCTGAGTCAAAAGGCAAAGCTGGTCTGCCTGGGTTCCAACCCTCATCTGTGGTCATGAGRCGTGGATCATGACAGAAAGAACGAGATCCCGAATACAAGCGGTCAAAATGAGCTTCTTTCAGAGGGTTCAAACTTGGATAAGGTGAAGAGCTCCGTCATGGGGGAGGAGTTCAGAGTAGAGCYTGGACCTGCTGCCTCTGCAACCCGACTACAGATAAACAGTAGAAGATGGAGATGTTTGTTTTCAGTTGATAATGRAGAAACATCTGGTATTTGTGTTRAAYCAAGGAGAAGTGCCRTTTTGTTTATTTGTCGTGAAAAGAACACCACTGTTTTTGAGAGACGGTGCAGGAACGTGTCCCCATGCTGCTGAACCGAGGCGCTCTCTGTCTCACAGCCACRCCTGTGTCTCCACACCGTCGCCTCCCTGCACAAAAATCTCCTTCCCCCAAGTTCTGTGACGATCTATATCATTTTTATTTGACKACCTTTATGATTTTATTGCTGGAGCAGTTCTAAAGATGGCTGTATTCTCCAACAACCTCAGCCAGCTGCTCCTCAGCAGAACAGAAACAAACGCACTGCRGCAACTTTTCATCGTCAAAATTTCCCGCAAATGTTCTGACCAATCACAGAATACTTGTGAGAAAACTAGTTCTGTTAGGGGGCAACACACAAGACTGGGTCTTATCACGCAATTGTGTCAGCAAGACACAACTTGTGATTTCTAATGGACTACGAACCAGGYTTATGTGTGTGTGTGAGACAATAATGTTGCAGAAGCAATGATGTAAAGCAGAGGTGCAATGCAAACAGATGTGTCACCATTTAGCAGCACCTGAGTGTTGAAGGGTTAATACACTCTGCAGCTTATTCTATTCTATTCTATTCTATTCTATTCTATTCTATCCCTGATAAATACATTAACAGGACATGAAAAAACAATCCCCCTCCAAAAAAACAGATTTCATTTTAAGATATAGACCAACAACAGTTCTTTTTGTCTGTCTCTGAAGGTCAGCTCAGACTTTACAGCCACAACAGGATCTTATTTTACATAAAATACAGGATCCTGGAAATTTCCAGAAAGGGAATTATATTTGTGTTAGGTGGCAGAGTAATGAAGGCGTTAAAAAGTTTAGAAATCCCCCTCACAACAAATATAAACAGATAATTTAACAAGTTACTGATTAATCTGCAAAACAATTCAAGTGAAACCAGTCAGCAGTGAGTTCAGAGAACTTTCAAAATTCAAGGGTTCCTGAATTTCCTGAAATCCCCACAACTTCTGGCGTYTATGCATTTAATAGTGCAGATCTTTTCAAGTGGGATTCTGTACAAATACTATGAACAATGAATATCTTACCTGTTAAAGATAGCCCTTTTAACTACTTTAGTTTGGACCAGATTTTCAAGCTAATGCAAGGATCTGTTTTTGTTTTTGTGTTTCTGCTCCTCTGTGTTTTCTTCCTCATGCAGACCCTCTCCCACCTGTTCCTGTGTGTCTGACAGGTGTGTGTTTAGGTTTGTTGGTCTCTTTAAATTCACGCCCCTCGGTTCAGTTTTCAGTTCTACATTGTGTTGGCTCCCCGACACATATCCCACTTTGTGTTTTTATTCCTTATGCAAAGTCATTTCTGCTTTGTCTAATGAATGAACATTGATTTTTTTTTAGCTTGCCTGCTTCCTGGGTCCAACCTGAACCCAACCGTGACAGCTAACAGCTAATTGGGGTCCAAAACAAAGTGGATTGATGGGTCTTAAAACAACTCCAGTCTCAAATTCTATAGCTTTTTATGCAAACAGTATTTACTGTGCTGTCAGTTTTGCATCGGTTTACATAAAGTTCTTTGGAATACCTACAAGTACAAACAGTAGCAGCAGCTAGCTGTAGCTCTACTGGTGTATCTGCAGTTGGAGTTTTGTGATATTTAAAGCAAAATTTATTGTAAAAGTAAAAMCAAAAACATAAACACCATTTCCTTGACTTGCTGTGATGGTTTTGAGTCTGCAGGTGTTGTGAGATGGCAGCAACACAATAGTAGTTTTGGGCCCTCTCATACTAGCCATTAGCTCATCAGTCCAATAAGAATTAAATATTTATTCTCAAACTGAAATCGTTCAAAGATTTTTCTACAGCAGGTAAGATATTCACTGTTTTTGACGTTAGAACTCCACTTCAAATGATCTGAACTGCCCCTTAAGAGAAAATATGCTTTAAACCTTAAAGCTCATTCTTGAAAAAATAAAAACAAAACCCTGATGAAAGCACTCATCTTGTGTTTTTTTACTCAAGGACTGCTATTTAGGCAGAAATTAAATCTATCAG
>NW_013952410.1:4075315-4077122 GCF_001266775.1 Austrofundulus limnaeus | reverse complement strand
AAATATTTAAATTCCTTATTTGCAAACGAACTGAAGAATCGCTACACCAATGGTCCTCAATCCTGGTCTTTATCCTGCATGCTTTAGATGAGCACCACTAACAAACAATAACTGAACTCTACCTGGTATTTCCTGCTTAAAAACAGGGTTTTAACAAGTCCTCTTGTAAACACTGAAAACTGCTACATTTATGACTGACTAAATGTGAAATTCCCACTTCCCCATACAACTGGGCTGCAGCAAAATTAGCTGGCAAAACTGAAGTGAAATGGMGATTTTACACAGCTACTTTTCAACCCTGTTGCACTGGCGGCCGTCATTTTGCAGTTAAAATAATCAGTCAAAGAGAAGTGGTTTGTGGTCAATGCTGGCTCTAAAGCAACCTTTTTAAAGACATTTATACATCTTTGAAGCTCTTATGGGCCACATTAAATGCAGTGGTGGGCCACATTTGGCCCATGGGCCTTAAGTTTGACACATGTTTCTCTGTTTCAACACACTTAATTTGAATAAATGAGGGACCAACAGGTTTTTGCAGAACATGAGGACCTGATCAAGGGCAAGGAAACAACTAAGACATGCATGACAGTCAGGATTGAGGACCATAATCTACACTTTTACAATTCAGAGGAAACATTCCATCATGTTCGTTTAAGCTCTGCACATTTTCCTGTTTTTGGTCAAACTGAATCTTATTTATTCTCAACGTTGCATCCGTTTGTCCCCGTTTGACGATTAGAATAAACGATTTGCTTATTATTTTTGGTGCCACCTATTGAAATGAAGCTGTAGTACAACCGAGCTGCATGCTGTGGGGTAAGAAGCCTTTCATTTGACCTCCTCTGCAGCCACAGGAAGAAGAGAGGAGCACCTGAGAGGAAGTGGGACAAGTGTGAGAAAGGGAGGAGGCAAGTAGAGGAGAGGAGTGTGTTTGCCTCCAGTAGTTGGCGTCAGACGGCGTGACTACGACAAAGAGACCTGTTTTGACTAGATTCCACAACCCTTAGTCCTTCAGACCTGTGACATTTAATCTCACCGAGACCTAATTTGCTCTGTTCACTGGGCAACAACATTCCTCAGATTAACAACAAGCCTGCTCAACAGGCTGTGAGCAGAGAGCAGCGTGCACTGAGCAAACTGCGCCTTTACGGGACAAATAATCAATGCTGTTTATTCCATAAGAASTCTTGACTGTTCTACAYGAGCATGGAACTCTTCCAGGCTCTGTTTGTAGTTCAGATCCATCAGGTTTTATTAGGAGGTTATTTGCGATGCAAATTGGAGAGAACTGTGTGTACCTTACTGCAGGCAGGTATTTTCCTCTGCGCCTGGAGGGCAGAGGAAGAGCGCGGTGTTTACACTCGGTTATGACACAGGACGGCGTCTGTTTAGCCCACAGCCTCACTGATCTATAACTAAAGATCTGGTGGAAAACAGACGATGATCGCAAAGGAAAAGTCCCACAGAGTCCTGGTTCGGTTYAARTGATCAACTTGTTTTGTTTGTCAGTTGTTCATGTTTGTTTCCCTTGTGGTACCTGAGGGCACAGATTTAATCTGCTTTTATTTTGATGGTATTTATTTCAAAAAATGCTTGTCCTCCAAAGAAAAGTCTGTTGGTTTGTGTTGAGTAAACCTTTTACAAAGCTCTTAGCAAAACAGCTAAGATTTTATGTAAGATGTAAATAAAAATAACATTAAATAACTGCCATCCATCCATCCATCCATCCATTTTCTTCCGCCTATCCGGGGTCGGGTCGCGGGGGCAGCAGCTTCAGAAGGGAGGCCCAGACCTCCCTCTCCCCAGC
>NW_013952410.1:4057997-4074155 GCF_001266775.1 Austrofundulus limnaeus | reverse complement strand
GATACGAACAGGTGAAATTTACGCAGCTCATTTACACACTTTTCCTGAAGATAGAAGAGTTTGTTGAATCTGACGTGAGATGTTCGTACGAACCCTTCGTACGAACAAAAGTAAGAGAAATTTAGGATAAGAATACGAACATGTTCTTGCATGAGACCCATTGTGAGTAGCTGCCGTCTTGAATTCTGATCCCATTTTCTGACAGGGAATTCCCACTGGAGGGGCGTTCCAATTTTAATTCACAATTTTGTAAGTGGGAAATTCCCACTTGTTGGTAAAACTGGGTTGCAGCAAAATTAGCCGGCAACACTTGTGTAAAATATTCATGCCATCTGAAGGCTAATTTTGAAGCCTGTGCGCCTCCACCTAGTTGTGCGATGCCGTCATTTTCTGGGTAAAATAATGAACACGATGCATTATGGGAGATGTAGTTCATGTCAATGATGGCTTGCTTTAAAGCAGCTTTGTAAACAGTAATACATCTTTGAAGCCATGGTGGGCCACATTTGGCCCACAGGCCTTGAGTTTGACGGGCTGTAGTCCAAACGTTAAGCCAAAACTTCTCATAAAGTAAAGATGGTTTAAAATAAATTGATGTATKTCACTGTAAGACAGACAAGTAGGATTGTTGGAAATTAATGTGGCTTGCAAGCAAGCAAGAAAGAAAAAATATTTGTTCTGCTTCAAGAATCAAACTAACGAACAAACATTGAAATTCAAATTCTATAACTTTATTCAGATAATTGAACATCTCAAATGAAAATAACTAAATGAACACTTCCAGCCTGACAGGTATCATATTTTATAACCCAATCTGATTTAAAAAATGACTTAAAAGCAAATGCATATCAGAGTGTGTATTATCACAATATATCAGGTTATTTTCTCTGAAACCACAACCTCCTGTTTCCCTCCTCCTCTCTCTCTCATATGAGTATCATTTCCTAACTTCGTCCTGTGTCAGTGTGTGTGAAGTGTGTGMAGTGAGTCCGGATCCGGAGCCCGCTGCAGGAGGAGCAGCAGGCGGCAGAGAGCGCCGTGTTTTCCCGCAGACCGTGTGTGGACCAGCTGAGGTGACTGGCAGGAGTTGTTTACTGCTGGAGAGAGACTCGCAGAAAAAGAGACGGAACGGAGTAGGGGGGGGGATACAAGTTTTATTTTTTTTTATTTTTAAACACTTGACCCGTCGTTTTTTTTATTTTACTTTTTAACTTATCTTGGGTTTGTTTACCTCATCTTTTTTTATCATCGCTATCCAAGACGGGATACGTGTTTGTGTGTTTTTAAATTATTGTTCTTTCCAACTCTGCCGCCGAAGCGCTGAAAAACCTCGTTTGTTTTGGATTAGCCTGTTAGCTTTAGCCGCTCTCATCAGCAGCTAATTCGAAGGAAAAGCGACGGGCGGCGCGCGCGGCTGCCTCGAGACTCTCCGCTCGCTTCACAGAAACGTGCGGGTTTAACGAGGACGTAATTCCACATTTTGCGTGCTTCAGAGAAGGAGATAGCGTTTGGTTTCCTCCTCCCGTTCGCCTGGTGGGGACTTGATTCCTTGCTTGTATTTTTTTTTTAATTATTATTATTCTTTCACGGCGTGGTGGTGGTCAAGCAGCGGGGGTGAGGGAGTTCAGAGGAAGGTCGGAGTGTATCTTTTTTTGAGGGGGGGCTGGGAGAGAAAGCTGCACGTTTTTCCTGCCTCGGAGTTTCCTGGGATGTACTCCTCTCATCCGTCTTAAAAAAGGAAGGTTGAGCTCGTGAGAAGAGCTGTTTTATTGCAGAACTCGGGAGAAGAAAAACAGCTCGTCTTTTGGCGACAACTTTCTGCAGGAGTAGCAGAAGAAAACWGTTTTTAAAACCTGCGCAAACGCAATTACAACGTGGATTGCACAACAGTGGACCTTAGCAGAGGACCCCCCACGYTATCTTTTTGAATGTGGGATAGCTTATTTGTCTCCTGAATAAAGCGGAGCCCCAAAATCACTCAGATGAACGTGGAGTGTTGCCTTCACTTGCCGTGGGAAATGACGGGTTTTACACGCACTTGTGCCATCAGAACCCAAGATCACGTTATTTAGTGGTCTGGATGYAAGTCTTTTGAGGGGGGATTTAAAATTTCTTACTTTTTATTGACTTTGTTGACTTTTTTCAAATTGAAGATTGGAGTTTTTCAAACGTGGAAAAGGAGGTGCACAACTTYAGTCCAAAATGAGGCGATTGACGTTAAAGCTGCGTACACAAATTGTGTTTTTTATCATCTGTACCTGTATCATAAGTCACTGTGGACTGATTACCGGTGAAAGTAAGTATTACTTTATGTTTTTATTTTAAATTAAAGCTACGTCACTGTGTTTTAGGAAATTTCTGTTTTGGTGTGAGAAAACATCTTGTTGAAGCTGCAATGTGAATACTTTTTAATCTTTTGTATATTAAAGGGGAAACAAATAGGTATTTATGATCAGGCAAAATAAGTGACAAAAATCCTGGAAATGTGCGATTTATTTGTTGTTTTTCATGTCACGAGACTCTCGCCTACGTTTTCGCGCATGCGCAGTCGGCTCGGGCTCTAATTGTACGGCTCGTAATTTCAGCTGTTGTAATTGATAATCCTCCGGTGGGTGAAGCGGTGGTGAACACATCCCCCCCTCGCGCTGGTTCCACGCACACCGCTCGGTGGTCGCCGCTGYCGGACCCGTGGTGGTCAGCTGCAGCGAGGCCAAACTGGGAGCAGCGGGACTGGGCCCCCCGTGAGCCGAAAGAGGCCTCTGGGCGACACACACACAACAAACCGCTGCTGCAGCCCGGACGTAAACAAAGTGTCCACCGAGGCTACAGAGGTGCAGAGTTAACCCGTGCTGCTCTTCATCATCCTCCATAAGGMCGTCTTCCTCTCTGGAGGACGTCTGTGCTGCGTGGAGTTTTATCAATGAGTTGATATGAGGCGTTTAACGAGACATAAACATCTGCGTCAGAGATTATAATCCCACTCCACGTCTAGTAACCTCAGTAAACAACAGCGYGTTTTGTTTTCAGGTGGAGCACACAGGCAGTACCTCTTTGATTTACTACAGCAAACACAATTTACACTCTCACTTTTCACTTGAAAAGTTACTGCACTGTGCAAAAGTCGTAAGCCGTCGCACTGTGGATTTGTTTTAAATCTGACATGTTTGTTTTACCCAGGGATGTTTTATGTTTGTTTRTTGTTAGTTTGCAGGCAGCCTAAATAAACAAAAAAAATCTAAAAAAGACCAAGAAACTCCTTTTTCTTGGACAAAAACGGTAAGAAAAGAGGGATGATTTAAAACTTAAAATGTAATTAACTGCCCTATAGCTTAACAGAAAGTTCATAGGAATCTTATTATAACGACACCTTCCTAAAATAATCTCTTGTAGCCCCCAAGTTTTTCAGAAAACAAACAAACAAAAATAAAACTAACCAACATGACTTTTTTTGTTTTGTTTTGTTTTTGAGATTCCTGACAAAAAATGATGTGGGTTACCGGTATTATTTAAGGAAGACGTTGATATAAGACATTTTAAAGCTTATATAGCCACCAAAATGATGCACATTTTCTATGTTTTGTCATTTAAATTTTATGCACAATTTCTTAATATGTATAATCATGAATTTTATTACAAATTATGTGATAGATGCATATTTAGTGGTTTTTTTGTCACAGATGTACATTTACAAAAATTAAAATCAAAAACATTGAAAAGTCACGTGTTTAACAGTTATTATGGCTTTAGCACAGAGATCTATTAATCGACATTATTTACCTCYTTAAAAAGAAATATTTATTTGCCCTGTGCCTAATCAATTACCAGCACATTATAGTCCACAATTTATTATTTTCAGCAAAGTTTTTTCTGTATTTTGGGGCTGTGGTAGTTTGATGCTCAATACTGAGCTCAAATTATATCAGGAAGGGCATTTAATGGCCAATTCCTTAAATTGATACATAAACTTCTGAATCGATTAATCACGTTTCGATTAAGTTTGATTCTTTCTGTTCTTAAATAATGAAACTAGTTCAACTGTGTTGCAAAATACAA
Organism: Austrofundulus limnaeus; assembly: GCF_001266775.1. Classification (NCBI taxonomy): domain Eukaryota; kingdom Metazoa; phylum Chordata; class Actinopteri; order Cyprinodontiformes; family Rivulidae; genus Austrofundulus; species Austrofundulus limnaeus. The sequence continues at coordinate 4,070,102 of NW_013952410.1, read as the reverse complement.
ATTTACTTTATTTTTCTCTTCACCGCAAACAACAGGTTTTAAGGGCAAACTTGTAAATTGGACAGTTTAATCGTGAACTGCAAACAAATMTGTCTCAAATTTAAAAGGTTTTTAAATTAAAATGTGTTGTTGGAAACATGAATTTGTAGGAAATTAAGAATAGTTTTCTTGATTAATTTAAATGCAGTCAATCCATAAATCAGTTCTTTTACCCAGCCCTACATGCTCCACACACAGTGTCTGACACTGCTTGTAAGTGGGGATAGTTTTTATTTATTTGGCATAAATAGAGAGAGAAGTTTTACACTTGTGAGTATTTTAGTGATCCTAAATTTAGAGGAACCAAATGTAGTGGAAGTTAATGAGTCCAATAATGGTTTTCAAAGTTAGCCCMAAAAACATTAATTCACTAAAGGAGAAGCTAGTTCTGCTATTAGTGAATTAACGAAACTGTGCCCATTACTACATTAAGGAATATGTTTAGCCAAAACAAACTAATGAATTTTTTGTTTACTTTTTCTCCTTCAAGTTGTAATGTACAAAAATATTAAGAAGYGGAACTAGTGAAGACATCGCCTTTGTTTATATGAAGATTATTTTGACCATGTAATGCTCTACAAGTTTTAGCGCCTCCTCACCTTCAACAACTGTCTGAATTTACGACAAACTCGTTGCTCAAAGTGAACTTYTCCAAATGAAATGATTGCAGATTTTCCTTGTTTGTCATTAGTTTAACCTTTGGTCCACATGTCTCCTGGTGGGATTTGTTTTCAGTGTCGTGGAAAACGGGTTGCACAAGGCTTTACGGAGTGTTTCGGCGCACGATGAGCTCACGTCAGGGCAAATGGRGCAGGTAGTTTGAAATGACCCAGCGTGATGAAATCACGGAGCACGGCTTCCTGGCGCTCGGACTGCTTGCAGATTCTTGCCTTTAATTTAGTATCATGTAAGGCTCCCGGTGGCCAGGTTAAGAGGAAGTGATCCGGCTGCTTTACACGGGTCAGACATGCAGACAGAAAAGAGGCCCGTGAAAGGGGGTCTTTTGAGACCAAGCTGCTGGTAGCTCCCTCCCCTCTTTCCTTTCTCTTGCCCTGTGTCTCTCTCGGGAAGTGCGGTACATGTTTATTGGCTGTTCATGAGGACTCTGGGAAGTGACCATATTTGGAACTTAAGAGATGTTTGCAGCGGGGGTGGGGAAAACAACCAAAAATATTTAAAATATGTCACTCTGTGTCCACAGGCAGCACCGATGTTGCGCTGCAGCAGCTGTGTCCCGCTGACTGCACTCCAGAAAACACACTCAAGTGTCTTTTACAGGTTGTTGATGGGATTGGACAGCTATCTTAGCCATTGTTATCAGTGCATAGTTGTCTGAAGCAGCCCGCTGAGCTGTCTCTTGGTCTTACTCCTACAAAACAAGTTGTGCAACCAGGAGTCCCCCCCCTTCTTGCTCCTCTCAAACTTGTAAGCAGAGCTCAGTATGTAGTGCATCAGTTATTCCATATGGTTCTTTCCATTAWATGTGCTCCCTTCTTTCTCCTTTAGCCCGCTTTTGTTGCGCAGTTTAGCCTTACACGGGTTCCATTCAGACAATGCGAGTCAGATGTCCCACGTTGGTGAGATTTATTTATTTTTGCCAGGACAGCTGTTTGTTCTGCCACCTCTGCTAGAGTTCTAAAATCAGGGCGAGCAGAGCTGCCGTCCGTTTGCTCGAGTGTTCCCAGCCCTTTGGGATTGTCAGGCACTCTTCACTGAAGTGCACACTGGCATTTTCCAACAATGCTCTGCATGTTGTGGAATGTCTTTGAAGTGGCCCACCATGTAGGTGTGTGTGTGTGTGTGTGTGTGTGTGTGTGTGTGTGTGTGTGCGTGTGTGTGTGTGTGTGTGTGTGTGTGTAGCCTAGCCTTTCTGCAGGATCTCATCTCTCAGCTTAGACCACTTTTGGCAAGTTTTGGAGTTGTTGTGCGTATGTTTCCAGATGAAGTCGCCACGCGTAAAAACAGAGGGGATCCGGCTCAAAAGCAGGCTGTCTTATTATTACTATTATTTTTATTATTATTTTAACACTCCACCGATCCAATTCATCAAACAGACAAGTTGTGTCACGAGATGTCAAGTTTCACAAAGGCAGTGAACGAGGTGGAAAAAATGACACAACACAGAGCAGAAATGTTCGTCCACTAAACTTTTATCTTAGGACACCTTAAAGCAATCAAATTAAAAAAGTGTGTGTTTCTTTTCATTCCTTTATGGGGTTGGTGCTGACTTTTTATCCTTGAGGGTTTAAAGAGTTTCACGTTCAATGGAAACTTCCTTAAAATGATTGGTCACTGCTCAGTCTGATTTTCAGGAAGAAGTCAGAAAAAACAAAACTTTTCTGATGCCTCGTTTTTCAGCTCCCAAATAACAGAAACGTATTCTGTTATGATAACACTGCTGATATCTGAAAAGCTGCACTGATAATGCTTTTCGACTGCCCCCAACCAAGCGTGTTTTTATTTTGAAAAGGGACTGTGAATAAATGGTTTCTGGAATTAAATTGTGACAGAATATTGCTAAAATATCTATTTGTGTATAATAAAAGTCAAACAAACAGTTTAGCTGTAGTAAAGGAAGTCTGAGCTTTATTGACGCTTCTGCGTTTTTCATTATTACACTTCATTTGTTAAATAGAAATAAAGTTGTTTGGTGTTATAAACGAGGTTCACTTCTCTTAAAAAAACATCTTGCTTCAACAGTTGTGCCAAAGTTCAGAGGATATCCACATTTTTCACATACCGCTTCATGTGCGAAACGACAGATGCCTTCTTTGTATGTGTATCATGTGTTTGAGTGGAGTGGCAGAGGGCACCGAGTGCATGTGTGTGTGTGTTGTACCGAACCTAAAGAGTTACATTTATTTTGAGGCCTGTCATATGACTGAGAGGTGGCTGTCTGACACTCAGCCCAGTGAGTATCTTAGCAGTTAATTACCACCAAACAAACACACGCGCTGACCCGAACACAGTCGTAACTTTGAGCACAGTGCAGGTTTGAGTTATAATAAAATAATAAAAAGTTGACTGTGGGGGATGAATGGAATAAAAGTCACTCCTCATAGTAAATGTGAAAGTTATTTGCCCATCAAAGGGCTTAACGCCTTCTTCTCAAACCAAAACAAGTACTTGCCAAAACCGAGGCCTTACTGAGTTAGAACTTAAAAGWGCCTGTGACATCAAATTTTTGCAATAAACATGAATGCAGTTTTGGAAAGATAACGTTGATAACACGTCGCAAAACAAATTTCATATCACTCAGATGAACGGTTGTTGAGATATTGGCATGTGAAGAAACAGGAAGTGATGTCAAAGGGGAATGTCGGCATGTAAACAGAGCGTTGTTACAAACGCTAACAACACAGAGCGTAGAGAAGAATCTGATGTTTCTTTACATTATTTTTAGTCGCCATCAAAAAAGACGAAGAATGGTTAAAGTTTAAATAATTTTGTTTTAATGAACAGAGAGACCAGTGAGTTTATTTTATTAATGAGTTCCCCTTTGATGTCACTTCCTGTTTCACTTTGGCTGAGGCAAATTCAAAAGAAAATAGGCCGGTTATGTGACACAATGGGTAAAATCGTGTGTACTAAACCAATTTCCTTACTTTTTGTGCTGAGTGTATTTATTATTTTCAGTTTAATATGAGAGAAAACACACTGTAAATAGTTAAATTGATAAATAGCAGTGTGGACTCCCTCCCTGAGCTGATGCCTCTCTTCTCTCTTTGTTGGAAGAATGAAAAAGTTGGGGCCGAAGCTCCAAACGTCTCTCCACCTCCCCTCACCTTCTTTTAACGTTCAGGGGTAAGCGGGTTTGCTGTTGTACACATGCGTTTTTCTTTCATGCTGCAGATGTGCGCAGCCTGCGGACTTGTCACACACACACACACACACACACACACACCCGCTAATCTGGTCTTTATGGTGTGGGAAAGCTTCCTCATGGTAGACCTGTTAAATTTGTAAATGCCGTGCAGTCGACACCTCGCTCTCTTGTTTTTTTAAAATTTTTGTATCTTTTTTTTTTTGTTAATCCTCTCACAAAGTCTGGTTGTGCAGGTCAGGTGTAGGTGATGCTAAACACGTCCCACCTGCAYGTCGTAAACAACAGAACCCGGTCACGTGATCCGCTCTGATTATGTGTTTACTTATTGTGTGTGTGTGTTTGAGTGTCCMTTTATGAGCGCTCGTACATGCGATGCGTTCAATGACTAGGTGTGTGTGTTGTTTGCTGGGTGGCGGGGCGGACTCTGTTTTCGTCCCAATGAACTAGCCTGAAATGGGTTCCCATGGCGACAGCGCTAGCTGAACTGGCAGCAGGCAGCGGCCCTCTACCCACCTCACCGGCTTAGAAACAATTGTTTTTCTTATGTTTTTTTTTTACATGTGTGATGTCAGGAAGTCACCCGTTTATTTTTCAGGTATTTAGCATGTGATCTGCTGTATTTCCCTTTTCTAATATGAGCTTTTATTACAAACTAGGATCTGATTTGATTTCAGCACATTAAAATTAAATTTTCCCCATTCATCTTTTTTTTACTCACGCTGATGAACAACGAGGCTGACTCTCGCCGCAGTCRCTAAGCTCTGTTTTGTTGTTTCGCTCCGTTCTGTTGTGTGTTGGAATTACTCATGAATTTTGCATCAGTTGTTTACTAACCTCAGGCGTCTTGCTTTGAGACTGCGGCGTTCCTCACCTCCAGTGAGATGGCATGTTTCTGCGTTGACATCATTCACTATGGCACGCTCTTCTACTCCTGCTCCTCAGCAGATGGAGGTGGGAACCACCCATCGCACCTGAAGGAGCGATGCGCGAAGCACCTTCTGTCATATCATATTTTCACCCCCCCCCCCCCCCCCCGCTGCACCTTTTCGCTCACTGTGGTCAAGAAACTGTCTGACTCACAAAAAGAATGACTAAGCAGTGTATTATGTATGGAGGAAATACTTGCAATCCTTAGAAATCATTATCACAATTGAAAGTATCCGTTTACAGACACTAAAACATGCTGAGTGAACATTTTAAGGAAATCATCTAATAAGTTACTTACAAGGTATCTGCTGTTTRTTATCTGACACACTGCTAATCAAAACTATCCATAATAAAAACTGAATATCATAGAAAACAGCTCATTACTCATGATTCTGTGGCTGTAGAGATTGATCATAATAAAGAGCCTTGAAGGCATTGATGGAGGTGTTTTTGGAAAAAAAAAACAGCTGATGTAAAATCCTGTTTTGAAAATGATTGGCAAAGATCAAAACCTCTCTGTTGGGCTGTAAAAACATTAAAACTAGAGAATTAAAGATTTCTGAACTTTGTAATACATTTCAGATCATTTTTTGAGAGTTAAAGGAGACATATCATGCTTTTAAATGTTTCTTTTTTACATTTAGATAATTCAGTTGGGGTCTATATAAAGGGGAACTGCAATGCTTTGGTCTGAATTCCTCCTTATTGTAACTCCGCAAGCCCCTCTTTCACCCCTTTTCTGAGGTGTGTCTCAGATCAACTCRTTTTTAGGCTGTCTCTTTAAATTCACTTCTCTTTAATCTGCACGTTTTCTTCAAGAATGAAGAATTGGTTTGCATGTTTGTTTGACTTATCGGAAGAATCCAGTAACATCAGGGTGGGTTAATGTCAAGGCATTGTGAAAAGAGTTCACGTGGTGTGTTTAAAGGTTCGTTCAAGCAAAAAGAGGGTCTGTGTTGACTCATGCCGCGCTGTGAAACAACAGCACAATGAATGGAAGTAGAGATGCACCATGTACAGATGAAAATTTCAGCCGATATCGAAATCCGATATTATTATTATTGGTGTAATGGCTGATAACCAATATTTATCGAAATTACACAAACATACAAATTATTTACATGCGCATATGCACAAACACACTTGTGTCTTTTTTGATACAGCAAATAAACAACCAGACTAGGGATGCACGATATATCGGCATTCATATCGGTATCGGCCGATATTGGTCATTTTTTAGAATATCGTATCGGTCCGATATGTAAAACTGGGCCGATATTAATATCCGATATTTATTTCCCACTTTTTATCTTTGTGTTTGTGTTCTGGGAGGGGACATGGTTGGTTGAGCAGCATCTGTTTGATCATGATAGTGATATTGATGATGCGCAGCCAGGAATAACTGAAGTAGGGAGCCATGTCAGAGGTCTGGTTGTTTATTTACAGTATCAAATAAAAGATCCAAGTGTGTTTGTGCGTATTTGTATAATATAATTTGTGTGTTTGTGTAATATCGGTAAATATCAGTTATCGACCATAACAGCAATAATAACATCGGATATCGATATCGGCTGAAATTTTCATATCAGTGCATCCTTAAACCAGACCTCTGATACGGCTCTCTACTTCAGTTATTCCTGGCTACACAGCATTAATATCACTATCATGATCAAACAGATGCCGCTCAACCAACCATCTCCCCTCCCAAAACAGAAACACAAAGCTAAAAAGTGGGAAATCAATATCAGACATTAATATCGGCCCCGTTTTTCCTATCGGGCCAATACGATATTCTAAAAAATGACGAATRTCGGCCAAAACCTTTGTCAATGTGGATATATCGTGCATCCCTAAATGGAAGTCATTTTAGCTCTGGTCACAGAGCTTCCACTCAGGAATATGTCTGCAGATATAACAATCAGTGTTTTTTGTTGGCCTAGGGCTTGATGCACGTTAAGGTCAGCTGTCGGCCTTGGATGCTGTATGTTCTGAACCAGTGGGAGGTGGGCAGAAATTAAACCATGTGTAAATCACTGTTGTTGAATTTTTTTTTCTGGGATATCTGTTCTTAGCTACTGGTGTTTCTCACACGGCTGCTTCAAAACCCAAGTTTCTTCTAATGGGTGTCGTGTTTGTGTTTTGGTAAATAGAAGGAAGTTGTAGACAGAGGCCGGAGCAGTGGAAAAGGTAACTAAGAGAGGGAGAGAATTGAAAAGAAATAACAAGAAAGGCAGGGTGTGTGTGTGTGTGTGTGTGTGTGTGTGTGTGTGTGTGTGTGTGTGTGGTTTTCCTGCCGCCACCAGTGAGAGCTGGTGGTCTCACGGTGCAGACAAACGAGCCATTAAACTGACCTGACCCTCAGCTCTCCATTCCCTCAGCTTCCGTTCCGCTCTTTGCTCCTGCATTTCTCCTCTGAAATTCTGCCCGATTTCTTCTTTTCCCCCCACCCGGCTTTTCCATACCCTCACATTTCTTAACAGTTTTGGTCTTTTCCACAGCCACACACATTTACGCAGTATGTCCTCTCAGACAAAAGCACAGTTTTCCTCTGAAATTGTGGGTTTTGTTGTTGCACTCTATAGAGATTTCTCATGCATAGAATGAGCTCACTTATCCAGAAATACCTCTAGACTTGTCATCGAAACTGTAATTTTGACAAAAAAAGRAGTGTAAGAATGCCGAGACAACTTCGTATCTTAGTTTCATCAGATWAGGATTGGAAACGTAGACACTAAAGTCTCTGAAGCACAAAGAAGCCATATTGAGAAGAAGGAGCAGATTTGGCAGAGCCATCGGCGAAGGCGTAGCTCCTCATGTGTAGCTCTGGTTTGTGRCCAGTCCCTGCAGCTGCTGCTGTGTGGCTGCAAGTCAAGTAGGGTAACTGAGTCACAGCCACCTCGCTCCCAGGCCGCCGCTTGCCACACTCAGAGGATGCACCATGCTCCACTCATTTATGTGGAAAGATGAAAAGGAGGATCAGATGTTTTTAGGATTACTCACTGCGCTGTGTGTGAATGCGGCTGTCGGTTTTGTTTTGTACCCTCAGGACTGTCTAGCCGGCAGTTGATTACCCTGCTCCGGTTTCTTTTGTTTGTTTGTTTGTTTATTTATTTATTTTGTTTGTTTGTTTAAAGCACACCTGGTTTTAGCTGTTTTGTTAGGTGTGGCCTGGATTTTTCTTTCTTCCCCCCCTTTTTGGACCTTATTTATTACCAGCAGTATAATTATTTTTCTAGTGAGGAGCTTCGTTGGCTTTGAATGGTCAGTTAACAAAATGCATTGACTGGATCAATGCCTGTTGAAAACAACTCTTAGTGACTTAAATCACTTAAGCTGCAGAAACCTCTGCACTATATTTGAGAACACTTTCACTGCTGCTGCTACTTRTGGTCAAAACTACCTCCTAGTTTTGGCCTTGATGTCAACTGGTGGGCTGATTACTGATTCCACATTCCAGTAACTAATTGAGACATCAACACTGAGCCGACAAAGGACCCAGCACGGTCGATTGGCAGCCGACTAGTCGATACGCACAACTTCCATCGCCCATGAGACATGACGCAGAGCTCCTGGGAAACCTCTCCCCCTGTTGTGCCACAGCACGGGGGTCTTCCCACCGGAGGCCCCTCTCCGATATCCTATGTTACTTTGGCCCATAGGCCTTTAGGTGGGATTTTGGAAGAAGTCATCGATACTTTTCCCCAGCCTTCCCTTTCTGCAGCTTATGAAATTTATGCAGGGATTGTGATCGTGGCAGCAACACACAGCAGCTACTGAAGCTGTAAAATCTCTATCAACCTTTTTTTTAATCCAAGCTGACTTAATTTATTTTTTGTCTTTATCTTAATAAAATATTTGCTGTCACCCCCTGCTGCAGCTTACAAAGTTTTTGGAAGTTTCCAAAATTTACATAGTGGGGAAAAGTTACGTGCAGATGGAAATGTCTGTTAAATCTTGGCATCAAACTAAAGAAGGGTTGAGAAAACCGAACAGGGTGTCCTCACAATGCCACTCTGGGTATAAATGCCTGTTTTGGACAGAAATCTGTCATGGATAGAGCGCCACACTTTTTAGCAGACAGATTCCCACATGCACAATATGCGTTATCTCCATCCAGAAGTTTTTGGCCGTTTGACTACCTTTAAAAGTATCTGCTTGCAGGTACAACAGCARGCTACTAGTTAAAGCAAAATGCTGCCGTTGTTGTCCGAGCACTTTAAAGCATAAACAAATTGCATGCCCGGGCCAGATGAGATGGAAGATAAGAAGCTAAGAACATAATGAAGTCGTTTTTGTCACACAACTGTGTCGGTGAGAGCTGATTTTGCAGGTTCAGATGGACCATACTGAAGCCTTACTCACTTCTAAACAAGCAGGCGTCCCTATTGATAAAATGTTACTATTTTAATGCAGGAAAGGGATGAGAACATTTTTAACTGGTCAGTTCCACTTTTATACAGTTGTAAAAGTTAACATTTGCAGTTGTTTGTTCTCAGGTTTTCTTCAGTTGTTCGGGTGCCTGTGGAAACTTGCTCACAAACTCTTGGTGGTGGTTATGTTTAGTTTGGTACCACTTCTCCATCTTGGGATAGAACGCAAAAATCAGGAGGAGGACAACCAGTTGGAAGGATACCAAAGAGCACAGTGTTTGGGAGTTGTGACATCAGTTTTGGCGCTCAACGCGAGAACAGTGATCGTATAAACAAATCCTAATCCAACCTCCCTTGTTTCCATCCACCCACCCACCTACCCTTTTCATCTCAGTGTTGACGCGGCAGTCGGGTCTAATCAGAATCTAAAACTAATGWGGCAGAAAATGACCACAATTTGTAATTTGTATGACTTTTAGTTGTTTCTTCTGGTTGCTTTTGTCGCAGGTAGCGTCTTGAATCTTCATACCATCCTGAAGCGGAGGCCAAACTTGGCTCGCTGAAACTGAAACATTCAAGTCATTGTTTATTCTAAAACAAGTGCCAGTGGCACCACACTTTTACTTCACCCCTGACCTGTTTATATTTTACTTCTGCCTATTACTGCGCCTCTCCATCTCCCTCATCTTGGCTCTTCTTTGCCAGTGCTGTAAGGTAAGACGAGGGAGGCGAGCCAAAGTCACCGAGGTGATCTGATTTAGGTCCCTGTTCTCTCTCCCTCTCCCTCTGAGCGAGCCACCAATAGCACAGGGTTTGCATGTTGCTCTTTTCTGGCTGCTTCAATCTGCCACAAGCTGGCTCTTTGCCACAGCTGTAACTGGACCCCGTGTTGTATATAAATAGGTTGGACCGGCTCAGTTCGCCATGCTCCTCAATGGGAAGCTGAGGCAATGAAGGAACAGGTGCTTCAACCCACACACTCCTGCTCTCCGGTGAGCCCTTCCCACCCCACCACCACCTCTTATCTGACGTCTTTAAACGTGGAGATGCAAGTCAAATCGAGCATTAGCAGCACTTTTCATGTTGCTTAGTTTTGCTGCTTCTTACTTTTAAGATATTTGGATAATATCTGTGCTTTACCAGTTCACTTTGGGCCTATTTGTACTCCTCCAAATGCCTTCTTCTGTATCTTTTCTTGGYTCGTGCGCTGTTATTCTGGTCCTCACTTCTCTTTGTTTTGGAACTGCAAGTTGGTACACGCTAATCAAAATGCCTTTCATGCAATTTCTCAGCAACATTTTTTTGGCAGTAGGTGTGTAAGAAGCTGGCTTCACCTCTCAGTACTTTCTGCGTTTATATGAACAAACAAAATGTTTCCACTGGCAGTCCACTAGGCACCACAGCTGCATGTCCTGTCTCCCAGGGTTTGTTCAGCAACTGAACTGTTGACAAATCTATAATTGGCAGATAACCTCATCAGTCAGAGAGAGAGAGAGAACGAGAGCAAGAGAGGAAACTTCTCACAGTCCATAGTTAGCCACCACCTGGTTTCGTGCAGGACAGGTCTGGTTTCACGCTAAGCTACAACGAAAAGCTGCGTTGCAGGCCGTAGGGGGCTCCACTCTGCCCTTCTAAAACTGCCTCCGTACTGCTTTTTATCCTCGCCAGCCAGCTATCATTAGTTGATACATATTAAATTCTCTGCAGGRAGCTCAACCCCCAAAATAAGAGAAGAATCTATCTGAAATCGTAGCCACACTATAACCGAGGTTGCAGCTGTGAGCGCTCAGTGAGCGGCGGATACGGCAGCAAATAGTTACATGGGTATGACCTCACTAGCACCAGTCATACACAAGTCATTCCTGAGCTGAACTAAGGATGAGCTTATCATGCAGATTGAGGAGGCAGATAAGACGTGAGTGTAACACATCAACAAAAATAGGTGGGAAAATATTCCTGCCTCACTCTGAGTAAGTCATAAAACAGAATTACAGGTAATTAGAGAGTTTTACCATCATACTTTTTTACAAACAGCAAGTAATAATGAGTGAAAGCCACTGAACCTGTTGTTATATGAGCTATAAAAAGCAGTGAAATAACTGGTGTTTTTGTTCGTAACATTCTTGCTAAACTTATTTTTTCAGCGCGGTCTCCTTCTATGCAAGTTTTCATCTGCTTTTTGTCTTGAAGTCAAAATCCCAGTCGCCCAGGAAAGTACAAGTGTTGTTGCCACAGATTTCTCATAGTTGGACCCCCCCCCCCCTACACACACACACACACACACACACACCCTGCATGTCCCGACACCCCTCTCGTCCTCTTCTTCCTCATTCCTGGTGCCAAATTAAGTGCCAAATAGACCAGGAAGGCGAGCCGATGGCCTACATTTGCAGAGGTCTGCAGAATGACAGTGTGGTACAGAACGTTCCGATCGGGGGGTCCTGCTACTCCACATCCACACCCACCCCAGCCCGTCAACCTGCTGCAGCTCATTAGCGGCTGATTGGGTTGTTATTGTAATTAAGAGATCCTGCACATCTCGTGAGAACTCAGAAACTGTCTGCAACCGGGTGGTCCAGGGCAAGAGGGTGGGCCACAGAGGGCTGATGGTTATTGTCCACTGAGTTTTGATTACACGTGTGCACATCTACCAGTTTTTGTCTTCTGTTTCACATCTTTGAAACTCAGATTTTATTAAAATGTTAACACAAATAGAGGTTCACATTATGTTAAACATTCTTAGATATAATCTGTGCTTTCTTTTGTTTGTGCGACTTTTATGCCATTCTTTCTTCCTGATTTGAACCTGTTTAATATTGTCAGTGCAAATCCGCTATCGTGTTGGTATGTCCTTATCGCAACTCCCCGAACCCCTACCCCCCAACACACACACACACACACACACACACACACACACACACACACACACACACACACACACAC
>NW_013952410.1:4051789-4057007 GCF_001266775.1 Austrofundulus limnaeus | reverse complement strand
CACACACACACACACACACACACCCCGCCCATAACTCCTGCAGGCTCTCGGCAGGGTGAAACTGAAAGTGAAACTTAATTGTCTGCTGAGCTCTCAACATTAGTTCTCACTCAGTGAAGCTCTTTTCAGATTCAAAATACCTTTGAGGAAATGTATTTTCAGATGCCAAGTAAACTGCATCATAGCACCCCCCTCACGTGCGAACCCCCCGTGCTGAAATGGGTGGGACAGAAGCGGAAGGTGGTTCTTAAAGAGACAGAGGCCAATTTCAAGTTTATTTTCTATTTAAACATAAAAACAGCATTTTAATAACAACTAAAGGTGACAGATACTTTATTATGGTATAGTATTTAAATATATGCCTGAGAAACACATAATATTGGCCCTTTAATAGTCAGATGAAATATGACACATGCATTCAGAATGCAATCGCTTTAAAAACCATCACATATGTATTTAATATCACTGAAACGACCTGGGTCAGATTAAAAAAAATCTGATTTRACACATTCAGACCGTTCCGCTATGGGTCGCATGGGGCAGGAAAAAAAAATCGAATTCGGGTCACATTTGCCTGCTGTGTGAACRTAGCCTTAGATTCAAGATGGCTGCCACAGCTAATTGAGACTAGCCAACACAGAAATGCCAACAACTCAGTTTTGCAACCATTGAGATAAAATTTAGTGTGTTTATAGTGAAGAGCAATTCCCAACGCACAGTGTGAGTGTGATATTGAGATTTCATAAAGTTATTGTCAAGGTTTGACCAAAACAACTTGCAAAGATGATCATAGTTTACAGGTGTGGCATGAAATACGATTGGGAATATGCGTTATTTAAAATTTTAATATTTACTGTACCTCCATCCTAATCCCCACTGCCTCTCTCAACCCAGGGAGAAAAAGATGGCTCGTTATTTTAGAGCTGCCCTCTCCCCACCTTTTCCTCTCCTCCTCTCTTTTACGTCCACCCCGATGACCCCTTCCCCCTACTGCCTCCTACCCCCCGCCTCTTCGGCTCCCTTCAGTTGAAAACAAGACTCCATTTTGCAAAGCAAGCACCCAGCAGCGCCCTCCGCTCCCTCCAACGTTTCTTTGTGTCAATAAAGCCTCCAGCAGGAGACACAAACACGTTCACTGGCAGGGCTCACCTCCAACGACCCGCACAACAAAAAAGTACATCCATCCGTGTGGAAAGGTCTTGTTTGTGTCCGCTTTGGTGCATCTTGAAGATCACCTGGCCCCGCTTGGCTGTTGTGTAACCCAGTTTGTTATGTTGTTATGTTTCACAATAGGTATCCGGTTAGTGTTGCTGGCTGACAGTAAGTGGGTGGCCCATAGGCCTGTTTGATGTGTCCAGTAGATAAGGTCGGAGAGGGCCAGAGAGAGAGAGAGGTGTAAGGTTGCCGTTATCACCAGTAATGATACCAGCTGTACGCCACAGTAGAGGCGTGTTTTTTTCTTCTTCGTGTTTTTAGTTTCTGCTACAGTCCGTATCCAGTGGAGAGGGTGTGGCCGAGGCACGCTTGTCAGGACGAGCTGCTGTTATTGTTTCAATGCTGCCTGCCTAATCACAGCTAAAATGGATTTGCTGAGTTCTTTTACAAGTTTGTTTTGGCTGTTGATGGCTCGAAGAAGCAAGTTGAACCATCCATTGAACATCCAGTGTTTGAATTCATCCGCATCTGACAAAGGATTATATTTTGCTTATTTACAATTTATGCATTTTTTGATGGTCAGCACATATTATGTTAGTTTTTTTAAAATCTGTATTGAACAAAATGTACTTTTATAGATTTCTGTAGATGTAGGTTGCATCTTGTATCATGAAACCTTCAAATTAAATAAAAGGAATTTTAATAAACACTTTATTAATTTTTAGTTAATATTATAACCGTAGCACAAAAAGTAAGTAAATTTGTGTTTGTTAGCTTGTTCCTTTGTTGTAACAATGCTTCTTGGCAATAAATCTTAAATTGGACACTGGTATGGTAGCACTTGGAGGTAACAGAAGCTCAAAACAAGTGTCAATAGAAACAGCAAAATAAGCTGTTCAACAGAAGATTTGGCAAATATTTTATGTGCACAACCCACATACTCAACTCCACTGCTCATTCCACAAATGCACGTTCCTTACAAATGTGGCACCTTTTAAAATGGAAATTAACAGACTTTCTGATGGTATAAGATTTATTTCCATTCTGTGCAGTATGAAAGCTGCGTTGTTTTTGCCAGCAAGCAGTTGTAAACAAGGTTTTATTTGGGTGTGCTGGGAATATCAGCAGCTTGTTATTGCAGGAAGTCATTTAAAGCATCTCATTGACATGGTTTGGTTCCGTTCAGAGTTTGTACCTGGTTTGTTGTTTACGTCTATTTAATCATTAACAGAATGAGGAAGTCRTACGCTAGTTTAAACCAGGAAATGGCTTTAGCTTAAAACAGCTCCAATAAATGACATTTTTTTCTGCTAAGTTTTTCCTATTTTCTGTGTGTTTTTAAATGAAAGAGTATGATGATTTTACATGATTAAACTGCATTAAACCCTAAGTTTCAAATGTTTTCACATGCTGATGTTATGTCTGAAGGAGCATTGGTGTTTTTCCATAATAACATTCTGTAACAAAAAAACCTGTTTGTATTGTGTGTCAGCAATTTGTTTAGCATTTAAAGCAGTCACAATGAAGTCACACCCTGCAGCTTTAGGTTAGTTAGTTTTGGCTTCCCATCAGCCTTTCAGAGGAATCAAACAGATCCATTTATTTAGCAAATAATTAAAATGTCTTTGTTCAGATGTTTGTACTTTGTAACTCAAACAAATGGGTGAAAGTGATGCTCAAACATTTCAATTTGTGTCTTAAAGCTAAGCTGTCATTGTATGAACTAAATGACATTAGCTTTAATTAATTCCTAAAGAGAAAATAAAATATAAAATAGCAAATATTTGAACACATTGGATGTTATTTGAAGTCATAGTGGATAAGAGTGACTTCTTCCTTTAATGACTAAAGAAACCAAAGGAAGTTCAAGCATCTGCTGCTCTGGCCTTGCCATCGATGGCTGCTGTATGACACAGCCGTTCCATGCTTGGATTGCTACTATAAATAATTTTTATGGTGATAAGTTTCCATCTCTAGCTTCTACCACTTATCCGTAGTCAGCTTGTGGAGGCAACAGGTCTAGTAGAGAAACCCAGACATCCCTCTCCCCAGTGGCACTTTCCAGCTCGTCCTGGGGGACACTGAGACGTTCCCAGGCCAGAGAGGATACATAAACCCTCCAGCCAGTCCTGGGTTTCCCTTGGGGCCTCCTACCAGTGGGACGAGCCCAGAACACCTCAAGGAGGCGGCAAGAAYGCAGAGGAGCAGCAGCTGTATTTGGAACTTCCCCCCAGGTGACGAAGCCTATCTCTAAGGCTGAGCCCGGCCACCCTACGAAGGAAGCTCATTGCATCCAGGATCTCGTTCGGTCGGTCGTGATCCACGCCTCATGACCATCGGTGAGGGTTGGAACGAAGACAGACAAGTAAATCCAAAGCTTTGTCTTTTTACTCAGCTCTCTCTTCATCATGACTGACCGAAGCAACGCCCTCAATACTGAGGATCTGCTGATCCATCTCCCGCTCCCATCATACCATAACTCGTTAAACTGACACCCAGATACTTAAAGACCCCCACTTGGTGACAAGGGTTATCAGAAAGCTTTGACTAGCTGTGTTTCCATCAAGGTTTTTTAATGCACATTTTCAAGTATTGCATCAGAAAAAGTGGATGGAAACGGCTTGGTTCGAAAAAACTTCCTCTAATTCGCATAAAAGTTGATACGCTTGCTTGAGGTGGTTTTTGGGGTTTTCGTAACGTGAAAAGAATTGCATTTCTTTCTCTACRTYTCCAGACAGCACGTAAAATTGCCAGAACTAGTTATGACAGAATAATTACAACTTTCTCGATAGTAGCAACACGTTCCTGATAACTTCTCTCCATTTTCTTGAGATGCGACTTTTATTTCCTGTTTACTACACGCATGCGTCTGACGTAACTGATTTGCTTCAGCAAGCCAGTTGATGGGAACACGTCTGATTCACATTTATTTATTAGTTCTTTCCTTTTTGTGAAATTTAAAAAAATCACTCAAAATTCGTATTAGAATTGGATGGAAACACGGCTTCTGTGTTGTGTAATGGAAAAATTGTTTTCTCTTCAATTCATAGGACATTTCTGAGCTCACAAGAAGCTCTAATACAAAATAGACTTAAGAATGCCATTGTTATGGTTACAGATTATTTTAAGAGTTTAATGTTGTATCAATGTCTGCCATATCAGTATTGCATTGTTTTGCTGGTCATTAAACTTTTAAGAAATACAGGAAAGATAATTTTGCAACACTTATTAGTAAAAAATCATCAAGTTTTTTATGTTGTGCAGTTTAAACTTGGGCCAAAATTGATATTTGTGGTTCAAATGTATAAACTATTTTTAAATGGCATAAATTAGTAACAAAATTAAAAATGTAGAACCTTCTTGTATCACCCTACACTTTTTCAAAGAAGAATCTATCTTATTATTAAATTGTTCGTCTTTTTTAGGACATAATGGCTGCTGTAACACATTTGCACCATATGGACAAAATAGCCTTATACTGTAATTATTACACTGCTACCAGTCTGTCAAATATGTATACTAAATGGGTGTGACAGCACTGCAGAACTGTTTTTACACAAGCATTTGTTCTAATGTAAGCTGTGGCGTCAGAGTGTTACTCATATCTTTACTTTTTAATCTGTTCACACAAATCAAAGCCAGTCTTCGTGACTGTTACCGACATTTAAGGCAAAGRCAGCAGAAAAGGGGGTTGTCTTAAACTTTCGAGGCATTCTCCCACAAGTCAGTAATGAGCGAGTAACAGCGGTTTGTGCAATATCTCTGTGTGAGCATCTTTTTAAGTAACTGCCTGCTGATTAATTCTTCACTCCAGTGATGTGTGTAAATTTGTGTTTATACATTTGCCAGTCCAAGTGTGTTTGTGTGTGTCGGCGTGCAGAAGCTAAAGTCTATGAATGAGCTTGGATAAGCATTTTGCTTCCAGGCTTCATTTCTGTTTCTGTTTTTCCTTCCTGTCTGCTTCATTCAGATCAGGCAGATCGTACTGTCGTTTCTCTCTGGTGTGTGTGTGTGTGTGTGTGTGTGTGTGTGTTTGTGTGTGTGTGTGTGTGTGTGTGTGTGT
>NW_013952410.1:4049438-4051779 GCF_001266775.1 Austrofundulus limnaeus | reverse complement strand
GTGTGTGTGTGTGTGTGTGTGTGTGTGTGTGTGTGTGTGTGTGTGCGTGTGTGCGCGTGTGTGTGCTGGTAGAACAGAATAAAGAGGGAACTTGCAGCCACCAGCGTTGTGAAATGGGAAATGAGTGAGGGATCTTTATGAATGGCTCTGTTCTCTTTAAAGCAAATTACTTAGTGCTTTAATAAGTTTATATCCTGTTTTATTACCTTGGTGAATTTTGAAGCAGTTTGTTTATTGTAGGTGTGCACCACTTTCCTTAATTTTTGGAGATTGGCCTATACTTAGATGAGATCGGTAGAAAAAATTGACTCTTATCTACGAAAATCAGCCACTATCGCCTTTTGCTCTGCTGTGAGCTCTACCTAATGTCCAGTTAAAACGAGTTTGTATTGTTTCAAGGGTATTGTTCAATGTTTTTTTTAAATAAAATAGGAGAGGAACATTGAAGGTGTATTTTGACTTTATAACATCGAGCAGTGTCCTTTATTTAAATAAAACAGTATCTGTCAAAAATGGAATCTGCAGGATCAGTGATCGGCCAGAAAACTGCAGTCGGTGCACCCCTAGTTTATTGTATTTATAACTAATAGTTTAGTCCCATTTTAAACAATGAAATGCTCAGATTTTATTTTCTAGAAGCAGGACATTTTTCTAACTTTTCTTTTTTTCCAAATTTTTCGTTCTTTCTGCAGTTTGCCAGAGTAAAGACATCCGCAACAATGTGACCAACCTCCAGTCTCTGGAGAACTGCACCATCATCGAGGGCCACCTGAAGATTCTGCTCATGTTCAAGACCAAGACCGAGGATTTCCGGGGCCTCAGCTACCCCAAGCTGAGAGTGGTGACCGACTACGTGCTGCTGTTCAGGGTCTACGGCCTGGAGACCCTCAGCGACCTCTTCCCCAAC
Organism: Austrofundulus limnaeus; assembly: GCF_001266775.1. NCBI lineage: Eukaryota > Metazoa > Chordata > Actinopteri > Cyprinodontiformes > Rivulidae > Austrofundulus > Austrofundulus limnaeus. The sequence goes on along the minus strand of NW_013952410.1, from coordinate 4,050,872 downwards.
CTGACGGTGATCCGCGGCAACAACCTCTTCTTCAACTACGCTCTGGTGATCTATGAGATGCTGCAGCTGAAGGAGATGGGCCTGCACAGCCTCATGAACATAACCCGGGGCGCCGTGAGGATAGAGAAGAATCCAGACCTGTGCTACCTGGCCACCCTGGACTGGTCCAAGATCCTGGACTCGGTGGAGGACAACTACATCGTGGCCAATAAGAACGAGCGGGAGTGTGGAGATGTGTGTCCTGGCACGGCGCAGGGTCAGACCGTCTGCATTCAGACCGCCATCAACGGCCACTTTCGAGGACGATGCTGGTCACAGAACAACTGTCAGAAAAGTAAGTGTTCACCTGTTAATCTTTAATCCCTTGTACTATTACAGGTTATTTTGATGGCACCAAAACATTTCTTAATTTAAACATTTGACATTTTTACTGGGTTTCATTGTAGATAAATGAGTGTGTGACAAAAGTAACTGCATGAAGTTTTTGTTTACATTTGGGTTTAAATAGTTAAACCAGTCATCCAGAGTTTCCATTTATTGGGGGGTAAATCTGTGTGGGTCACATGTGATGATAATATGCTCAGGGGATCTTTATGTTCAGAAATCAATTCAGATGACTGATGTTTTAATGTTAAATGATTCGTTTAATGATTTCTGTAATGTGGAGGGTAGGAGTTGTGGACAAACCCTGCCCTCCTATTAGCATTCATTGACTGGAGATGTGTGGGCCCTGTGATCTTTAATTACAGGCTCCAGAGCGATTCCATGCATGAAATGAGTCAGCCGCATTGTTGAGTCAGGAAGACGCGCTCGCGGGTTGTGAAAAAAAAAAGATGTAAAGGAGGGTGTGCTGAGAGAGCAGCAACAAGCTCGTGATTTGTTAGAAGTTTTCTAAATTTTTATTTTTTTCCTTGGTAAGATTGAGATCAGAGTTTTACTTTTTCATCATTAAACACGGAATGATTTTAAAATTGTTACTTAAAAAAACACTTTCGTGTTTTTTGTCCAAGTGCTTTTAACGGAGACGAAACCAAAATAATTTTGATTTCTGCTTTTATTTTGTTGAAAGAAAAAAAATTATTCTCCTCATCTTTGTTTTTTTTTCTCTTATATGCACACAACCATTCATGTGTAATAGAATGAAAGTGATTCAGAAGTCTTCTTTATTAATCTATCTCTGTACAGGAAGTTATTCTAGTGTCCGAATTTAAAGTCACAGTCAAAGATATTCATCTACAGCTGACTACCTGCTGGACTCAAAAAAATTTACTATAGTTTAGTGCTGTACCAAACGATTATTTTCTAATCGATTAATCTAACGATTATTTTTTCGATTAATCGATTATTCTAACAACAAATCTAAAAGTTATTCTGATGTGAGTGCACTGGATATTTAAAATGTTTTCATCAAATTAACAAGAACAGTTCTTTAAT
>NW_013952410.1:4042140-4049373 GCF_001266775.1 Austrofundulus limnaeus | reverse complement strand
TATATATATAATGTAATGTAATAAATGCTGCAACTGCAGAATCATCATTGAGTTTTCTATTGAAACTTAACACACGTGGATATGAACACTTGCACACAGAGTCGGGTGCAGGACAGAGGCAGATTAGAAGGGCTGTTAAAGTTTATGTGCAAGTGGAAACTGTGGCTTTGTTTTTGTTGTATTTTACAAGGTTCCACATGCCTTTAGGTGAAAGCCAGGGGAGAGCTTGTATTTCCCAGTTTTTATGCAGCTCCGTTTGTACAGAAAAAGCTGTGTGTGTTTGTGTGTTTACACTAAGGACTTTAACATGTAGGGAATCTAAACACAAAGTATGAGAGCTGTCATTCATCAATCAGCAAGGTTTTTTCATTCATTCATACGTATCTGGTTTACATATGTAGTTTGTGTGTTCTTACTATATATTTACATCTCAGTGCAGGTTGCTATTCAGATGTGGTGATCCAGTACAGTAGTTGTTTTTCGTCAAGAACAAGCTACAATTTCCTCAGCTTTTACAAGCTGTCATGAGTCACTGTGGCCTTGCAGCCAGAATGAATGATGCCGGTACTTTGCTCTGCTGTGTGTTTGTTGTGCCGTGTGCTGCAAATCAGAGAGTTTTACTTTCTGCCTCTGAATCCTTTTCTTCTTAAATTCTCTGATCTTTGAATGAAAATAGAATGGATTTTTCCAGACCTGTCTTTGTTAGGCACAACGTATTTTCACAAAATGTATAAAGTATGACAAAGGCAACAATTATYAGAGATGTCTTAATTAACTAACATGTCTAGTCATAAATCAATTTCAGATATCTGGAATTTAAGTGTGGTGAAGCCAAGTTTATGTCGCAACSACCTGCCAGCATTTGCTCGGCACAGCTACCGACGGGCAGGCGGTGAAGTTTTATGGAAGAGCGATTCAACTTTTAAGGTGCTTCGTTTTCATACACTCAGAATGTTCTGTCGAGTGGAACTTTATCAGATGGTGGAACAGATTTGRTCTGTTCCTGCTGCAAGTCAGCACCAGATTCTGGCAGGTTTTACCGCCAACCGAGAGCTGAAGTTTATCAGACCTTCAATGGTAGTTTGAATAGTTGGTTTTATGGTAGTCTTTACTTTCTTGACTATTTCTTTTGCTTCTTTTTCCAACTGTGAACACTTGTTCACTTACAGTTGTCGAGCTGATTTTGCTGCAGATATCCATGGCTTGTTGTTAGTGTAGTGTGAATGGGGTGGYAGCGCACAGCCCTGGCATTCAGTTTGTGTTGTACATCATTGTGCACTGATGTAACAAATATTCAAATTTTTACATTGTTAATAATTCAAGTCATATCTCTGTTATTGAAATGTTTTCTATCGCGTTATATATCGATAGTGAATTATTGTCCAGCTCTCGATGCAAACATAAAGTAGTAGTAAAGTAGTAGCGTAAGGTGTCACATCAACRTAGAGTTGCTGTGTTTTTTTATTCGAGCTACTTCATCTAGATCTTGATTTAGTGAAAAACCATACAAACTATAGTTGTACTCGGAATTAGGAAATCCAAATAAAATGCTGAAACGGAACAGGAGCAAACATTTTGTATCTTGTTTAGCTGCGTCTCTGTCTGCTCCTGAGGTCAGGCACTCTGTGTTCAGTCGTACACACCGGCCAGCACTTAGCTTGCACAACTCACACATAAATATACACACATAACGAGGAGGCGACAAACTTTCCAGGTCAAAGTTTGCTTCGCCTTTGCCTACGTGCTTTATTATAGCCAGGACCATTTTCAAGAGTCAGCTTCAATGTCCAACGAGAGACGTCACAGAGGGGAAGTACTGTTGGTGTTACGTGTCTAATTTCTGAGGTCGTCACACAGGTTTCAAACGGTGGTACGTCTGAACGAGACTTCATGCATCACCAGGCGGAGCTTTCTGGTCCTTTTGACCAGAGGTAAATTTAAGTTGGAYGTCACCCAGCTGTAGTGAAGGTCCATGTGACTGTGTCAACATGGACTTTAAAGACATTAAAGGGGTCAGACAGTCATGATTAAAGTAAATACTCTGCTTTATTATTTTTTTACCATTTGAAGTATTTAACCTAATAAAAAGTTATCAGAAYCTCTCCAGGTTTTAAAATTTGATCTGTACAATTGATAACACTTCAGCTCATGTGCAAAAAACAAATTCCACATTCTCATAAGTTACAGTAAAAAAATCTGTCAGGTGCATCTTTAGTTTGTCACATCCGTCTGGTTAGTTTTTGTCCAATATTTTATATTTTGGAAACAGGGGTTCTACAAATGTTATTGTAAACCTTATGTTGAAAAAGTATTATTGCTTGATTGGCCATTTTCAAATTAGATTCACATCTGTACGTTGTTTCCTTTTGTGCAAAAGTAAAAGTTCAGCTAAAGCTGTTGGAAGAAGTCAGATTGTGTGGTATTTTTATTTTTAAATTAAATTTTTTTTAAACATTTTGAAAACAAAATGCATTTACGTACAACAAAACAATACAAATAAAATAAAAGGAAGCAGAAGAAGAAAAAAAATCTTATATCTGCCCCTATTTGCAAAAATGATATTAATTTCAAACAACAGTAATCAAATAATAAAACTAAACAAAAAATAAACCTCAAACAGTAACTCTTACAAATACAAATTATACAATTTTGTATTACTTTGACAATTTAACTTTTGTCATTCTCTTAAACAAATTAATTGAGCCAGCATTTTTACAGTCATATYCACATTATTCCAAAATCTTATTCCTTTGACTGAAGTACATCTGTCCTTTAAATTGGTTTGAATTTTAGGTTTTACAAAAAATAATTTAGGTTTTACAAAAATTCTTTAGGTTTTACAAAAAAWTTTCTTTTCTTTTTCCGAGCTCTGGTAAACAGTTTCACTGTATTGCTGYTGTCGGAACACATCTGGCAAAAGACTGGTTTCAGTAGCAACACAAAGATTAAGTACAGTACATGAGAGTTTGAAATTTTCCAGTGGAAACAAAAAAGTCTGTGTTCTTGTGAAACAAAAAATATACTATAATTTTCTGCAGTTGAAGGCAATAAYGGACTGGCTTTTGGAGCCAACCCAAGTCAAGATGGCCGCCACAGTTAATCAACCTTAGCAAACACATAAATCGCTGTAAATCAGTGGGTTGTATAGATGGGGAGCTCAAATATGGCGCGGTGGTAGCTGAGCATCATCCACAACACATACTCACAGATCATATGACTCGTATAAAATATAGCATGACGTCGTTTTTAATGTCCGACCAAGCTTTAAACGCCTCAATTTTACCAGTTGCACATCTTTTCAGTGTGTTGAAGGCACTCAGGTGTTTTACTCGTACAGGTATCAAGCGTATCACAAACCTCCGGCTCACGTTGTTGTCTCAGCTGGGCTCAATCGTCTCCGCCGGTGGAAAGTTTCAGGTGCGACGTTTCCATTAGTGTTTTATTTCTCATGCTATCAACCCCTCTGAACCCTCAATGCGGATAAGGCGAGGAGGCCTGGGAGGGGAAGAAAGAGGGTCGAGCAGAGCAAAAATAAACAGAGCAAAACAAGCATGGCGGGGRCTTTTGAAGAGCAGCTCCCAGGTACACAGAAATGCACACACTTTTGCTGGTGTGGCAGCTGGCCAAGTTAAAGGAACTGTACTGTGGATGGTTGGGCTCAAAAGTTTCACCCACAAACAAAAACACTTAGCTTGTCCTGCTTCTTAATCGGGGTTTAAAAGTGTTTTTGCTCCGTCTCCGTCCAGCTTCTCCTCTCCCTGATTCTTTTCCAGCTCGTCTTGGTTCAGTATCTTCCGTTGTTTCTAATAGGAGCTAAATGAAAGAGGGTTTCTGAGGTTGAACGAGCCTTTTAGCTCCATGACATTGAGTCTAAACTCAAACGGATGTTCAATTTTTCTTTTTTACCCACACACCCAAACACAATTATACACTTCTCCGATCAGGAGTTGTGAAAAGTTTAGTACAAGGACCAATAAAAAACCACCTTGATGTTCAAAAGAATGTCCCAACACAGACGAGCTACATCTAATGGCCAGAACTCTGCAGTTTTCACTCATTTAACAGGCCAGCGGTCACTCTTTCAGAGATGAGGATGTTCTCATTCTTGATAGAGAGGAACGTTGGTTTGAGAGAGGAGTAAAAGAAGCCATTTTTGTGAAGAAAGACCGTCCATMATTAAACAGAGGTGGAGGCCTCCGTTTTCAGTTGTCCCCCTCCTACAGCACGGTCATTGCCAGTATCACTCCACCCCCTGTTAACAATAGGTGTTAATTAGGTGTCAACGATAGCCATGTGATGTGAGTATCAGTCACATGGAGGCAGTGCTTAAAAGCCTGAATTTTGCCTGAAACTCTCAGACTGAAGAAGTCTCTTGGCGGAGAGATGAAACGTTTCATTAGAGAAGAACCCGTCCAGAAGACCTAYACAATTTTTTTCTTTTTGATTTTTTACCTGGATTACTGAGATGCATCAGGACACCTTGATGTTTCACCTTTCCTGGAAAATACCACTTTTTATTCGTAACATAGAGCCTTCAGGCCACTTCAACCTTGATCCTTGGAGTGAAAACCTGATACCTGGTAACTATTTCCTTGTGTGGATTCGGCCGCCTGAAACCGAGAACTTGTTTTACAATGTACACAGTAAGACGAACACACAAAGTCAGAAATTTGTCTGCAACGTAAGGAAACAATGAGGCGCATGTGTTTGTWCTTAGCGTGTTGTTTTAGTGTCGTTTTGCTTTACTAATAAAAAATGTTTGAGTTTGTGGATATGTTCTAATCACGGTGCCCAGGGGTAGACAAGGATTTTTTTCAGGTTGTCCAGCGGACAACCTGTTGACAAAATCTGGTTGTCCGCAAAACATTTTGGTTGTCCAAAAAAAAAAGAAAAAAAAGAACTCAATTAAAATGTAATTTAATAGGTAGCCTATAGGGTTGGGAGGTATTGGCAATAAAATCAATCACGATTAATTGTGGTATTTAGCCGACAACGATTAATTTGACGATTAATCCCCTGGAGTCCCTGGACACCCTTATGTCCTAGTCACATGACCAATGCAGTGGGAAATATTTGCTCTTTGTAAAAATCTTTTTCCAACTGTGTCAAAATCACAGACTTCAGGCTATACATCAAATTTTAAATTGTGTTGATAAATAAATTACAGAACTTTTGTTTAAATGTTCGTCATATTTGAAACGGAGAGGAGCATTGAGCGGACTGACCGGGGAAATCTCCAGTCAGTCCGTCTGGTGGCATTAATCGTATTAATCGTCAAGTGCCAAAAAATGCTTGTTTTTCTGACGATTAATTGCAGACGATACGATTATGCCCAAACCTAATAGCCTATATTGTTCTGTATACGAAGTTTACAGTATACAAATGTTCTCTGGAAAAAGTAGTTCCCTAGATTTCAAAAGTGTAGTCACTTCCCACTGTTAATGATATACATTATCTGAAAAGACTGAAGTGTCAAAATATCAATATTTTGATTTTAGTATATATTCTAGAGCATAAAGTTCTGGTATCAGTGGCATTGATATTTCAGTATCAGCGCTTAACTAATTGAATACTGTCGGAGAGACGCAGGGGAAAAGGAAAAGTCAAAAACTGAAAAAAAAGGAAGGAAAAGGAATAACAGAGACAGCTTGAGGAAGACGAGCGGTAGTAATCACACTCTTGTTTTCTTTCCCCGCAGCTTGCATCCTTGTTAACAAATCCAAATTAACTTTGATAAGCTGGCATGGGTTATGAGTTTTCCGTGTGTGGCAGCATGTAGCAGGCAGTGCTAGCTGAGCTKAGCGCCCCAGGGGAGCCGCAAAACTGTCTCCCCACTCCGCTCCAGCTCATCAATAGGCCGGCACTCCCACATCCTGCTCCGAACACACACACACACACACACACACTTAAAAAGCACACACACCCTGCACGTTCGCACAGTTTTTACACACTTCTCTGAAATGGATCCTGGGAGGAAGTGAAATATTTTATTCTTCTTATTTTTGCTTCCAAACAGAATCTTTTTGCACATGTGTGGTTTGTTATGCGTTTCTCTCTGTTCCCTGTCGTTGGCAGACGAGAGGTCGTTRGAGCCTGAACTGTTTGAAACGACTTCCTCATTACTTCCTGCATTTGTCCAAASTACTTCCTGCTGCTGAGCTCTGTGTGACTGAGCTCTGAGGCAAAGCTGGCAGGGGAGAGAGAATTTTAGGAARGGTGAGTTTTATATGYGAGGGAGGGAAAAATCTAAAACTATCATACAGAAACATCAGTCTGTCCGGTGCTGCTAATGTTTATTTCYCTGACGTTACGCTAGCCGGCTAATGTAAACGACTAGCTGTGAACCATGCGTCAGAAATGAGAAAACAGGCGGAGAGGCGAGGTGTGAGGATTGCATGGTGTGTTTGTGTAAGAGGGAGGAAAATAACACGACCCTCCCTCAGGTTAAAGGAAGAGGATTGTTTTCAGGTGTTTTAGACRGATCAGATGACAACCTGCTTCTGACATCAACACCGCTGTCGTGTTTTTGTGAAGAATTCTCCGGCTCCGTGCCTGAAGCTTCACGTTGCAGCTACATTTCTAACCTCCAACTTCTCCTCTAARCCTACTTTACAGAATATACAGTGCTGTGCAAAAGTTTTAACTGCTCTTTCTTWTTCTATGCATTCACGCATTAGGACTTTTTTGTAATGCTACRAAGTGGGTGTGGTTTATTTTTCTTTGAGATTTTTGTGATTAAAAAGCAGAAAAGTGGACAAGCAGTGGATCAGGGTTCGACAAATCCTATTGCCCGACTGCCCAGAGCAGGTAAAACCCATTGTCAGGCAGGTGGGTGTGTCCCAATGTCTGCCCGACCGGGCAAGTAAACAATTTCTTTTATTTTTTTATAAGGCCATTTATTCAAAATATTCTGAAAATAAATGAAGAAATATGGTGTTTTAAACGTAAAGAGAGAATAAATCATCAAAATGTCCCCCTCCTGCTGTAGAAAAGTTACAGCTTACCGTCGTGTCGCAGGATCACAGGTTCCTCCCTCCTTCCTGCTGCACGTCACGCAGAGAGAAGGTTTAAAAACCGTAGCTTTTTTCACACCCGTGTTTTCGGGGGGAAAATGTTTTTTTAATGTATTGTTACCTGCAGAGATGAAATAAATATGTGGAAGTTCGTTCAGTCATAAATCCATCTTGCTAATGTCGGCTTCTGCTCTGATGAAGATGATGATGAAGATGAGAG
>NW_013952410.1:4029470-4040193 GCF_001266775.1 Austrofundulus limnaeus | reverse complement strand
TAAATGAATGAAAGTCAATGCAAAGTCCCCATGAGGATAGAAGAACAAACGTGTCTGTGTGTGTGTGTGAGAAGGGGACAGTCAGTGAGGAGACAAGCAGAGCGCTGGGAGGAAATCAGACAGTTCAGAGTTTTCCTCATGAGTTGTTGGGACAGCTACAGGCTTTTTAGGAAAATGAAACTTATCGTCCTCGTTTTTTTTACCGACCTCAAAATAACTTATCGTGCAATTAATTGATATATTGACTATCGCGACAGGCCTAGTCTTCACCCACCATACTTTTTGAAAGAAGGTGTCAACACTTTAGACTTACGAAGCTTACAGTTGATTCTTCCTCTGGCTTCCTAAAACTTACGGACAGAAACGTCTTAAATTTCGGCAAACTTGAAAATCGTCACAGTGGTTTGAGTGTCCTGAGGCGTCGCCAAGCTAAAGATCATGTTGGAAAAGGCAAACTGATGGCTCACTATCTAAAAGCATGTCATCCACACACACACACACACACACACACACACACACACACACATACAAAACACTACCGTGTAAATACCAGGCCTGTATATGGTGCCATAATTCTGCCACAAAAATACAACCAATGCACAAAACAAGGTGTGGAACGGGTGCACAAAGCTGGCACTCTGGGTGTGAAATGTAAGCATGGCTAGAAGAAGAGGACACCCTCAGGTCATAGGTTAGATCAGAGGTAGAACTATGTTAAATGTTGTGTTTTGGCACAATGGTGGATTTCTTCACTCTTGAATACATTTTAAACCTTTTATTGTGGATGTGTTGTTGAAAAGATGAAAAACTTTTTTGTATATTCACAAAAGCTGTTCCTATTTGGAACGTGCCCTCAGAAAGCCGGACCACTTGATCCCCAACAAAAACACCCATCATTAAATATCTGAAAAGGAGGAAGCTTTTGCGTCTCAACGTTTCCCACCTGCATGTCATTAATTTGGTGTYAAACTGCTGTTTCGATGGAGCCCTGTTTCGGTTCATGTGTGCTTGATCTCAGCACTACAGCAGCTTAACAGTGTCTGCAACAACAACAACTGTGGAATGGGCGAAGGCTGTGATTTATAAAATACTTGGAAAATTATAATTGGCTTTTAGTTATTACCACAAATCTCATGAATGGTTTCTGTCTGAATATTTGAAATTCTTTTAAAAAAGACGTTACATCACCTTACTGAGAAAGGAGCTTTTCCCTCAGGTTGAAGAAAGATTTGTGGCGCTGCGAGGGTTGTTCAGTTCATACTGACCTGACAACTTTTCAATATCCTTCACTAGCTTTGTTGATGATAATAGTTGTTTTTGTGGATTTCTAAAACACATTCGCACTGAAGGACGGAAGAAAACGGTCAGTTTTGGTTTTGTCATAGCTCATTTGCTGTTCTATGACACCCTAGACTATATATCTAAACCTATTTCCAGGTAGCTTTGTCCAGTTTATTCACTTGACTGAGCGCTGTGTCCTTTGGTTTTTTTTAGAAGTGACTCGTTTCCTTGAACTATTTAACAGGTACGAAAGTTTCTAAGGGTAAACATGTCCAGAGTTTCCTCCTGAGAGTTTAGACTTACTGAGAATGAGTTGAGTCTCAGGGAACGGAGCTGGGTTTTTAGTAAGTTGTAGCTTTGATGGTTGACGGTCGGGGACTACCCCAGAGTTCCAGCTATATATAGCTTAGAAGAGTCTGGACAACTGTTGACTTTTCAGAACATTAGTTGTGACACCTGGGATCAGTGAGGTGAGAAGGCAAATAGGGTCAATAGGCAAATGAGGAAAGTTAGGGTTTAGTTTGGAGCTGCAAGTAGAGGATAGGCCATGGATCTCCAAGGGATATTTTGTAACAGTTTCATCAGTTTCTGTTTTGAGCTGAAAGTCTTTTGGCAGTACAGGAAACGGACTGGCATATAGCTTCAGTTTGCAGAAACGGTACTTTCCTGCGACCTGCACCTCGATGTTCRTTATGGCATTTCTGTTGAGACTTGCAGGACTGACATAGAACTTGTGAAGAGAATTTGCTGGATTGTTGGAGGACAAAAAAATCTGATAAGGGATGTTTACATGGAAACAAAAACAGTGTAACATTCACATATGAGTAAACCTGTAAGGAGATAGATAAGCTAACGGGGCCTGCTGCGTGTCGGGTGATAAAGGCATATAAAGATATGAAGTTTGTTTTATTTAATGATCAAAAAAATGCAAAAAATGTTGAATCTACAAAGCTGTTTTCCCCCTTCTTTCTACCCACCTGATTGCTTCAAAGGTAATATATAGTTGCAAACCACATAAAAATGCCCTTTTTTTTGTTGTTTTCTGCATGTACCAGTGTGAAGATTTGCATTAAAATACACACTATGTCTGTCCTTCATGAACATGGCACGTTTTATTGTTAGCACTCGTCAAATGTTTTCCCAGCTCTTTACTATCTTTTCCACTCCCAGCCCCACTCTGACCCGGCTGCTCTCGGAAACACATGAAAGCAGTTAATAATTTTACTAACGTGGCTGGGATTTCGTGCACAGCAAAACCTGGGAAACAAGTCTTCAACCCAGAAGGAAAATCTTTCCTTTTCTCCTCATTTCTCACTCCTTCTCTCGACGTTCCTTCTCATGCGAAAGGTCCTCCCTTTTCCCTCTGCTCCTTTTCTTTGTGCTCTCCCGCTCTGCCCCTCGTCCCCCCCCCCCCCTCCCTTGCATACTTTGGTATGCAGACACGCAGGAATTTCTGGGCCTCAAAATGATAGACCAAACTTGTCAGCCCTGGCTCCTGTTACTAAAGATGGCTGCTTTGGCAGTGTGTGCGCCTGTGATTGGTTCCCATCAGAGTTAATCCTCTTGTGATTGGCTGAGAAGTGTCTGTCCACAATTCATGTGCAGTTGGCAGAAGTAGTTTCAAGTTTTTAGGTCTATGAAACYTCACTTCTGTCTGTAGTATCTCACAAATAGTTTATATAATATTTTAATAACACAACTAAATCTACGGATAATGTTGACATTTGTAATTAAAACAGTTTTTGCAACTGATAAACTTTTAAAGYCAACCTAATTAAAGATGTGAGCACCTAAATGTCTACAACTCAATTTTATAGACATTCAGCTCGAATTGGGTGTAATAGTAGCTGGGAGTGAGCAGCACTAATAGAGCTTCATTTAAAACATTGACATACAAGTGATGGACAATATGCTTTTCTTACAAAGGATGTTAGTTTTTATTTATGCTGTGAGCWTTTAATTTGGACAATGGATTGGTAGTTTTTTATTTGAGCTCAAGTACATTAAATTTGAGCTAACATAAAGTCTTGATAATGTTTGATCATGTTGCAAACACATTTATTTTGTTAAGTTAACTTGCTCTTGCATCATTCAGACAGGTTTTTTTTAACCTGACGGTTCATTCTAAATCTGTTATTGTATCTCCCTTTAACAGACAAATATATCATTGACATAAAGTTTGTGTTTATGAGATATTGTCCTTTGCTATCCTGAAGTTATAGATGTCATTAGGAAAAGGATACGTGTTTGATCTGTTGTACAGCCATAACAAAAACTTTTTTCACAGAAGAACTCAATCATTAAAATTGTACAAGTTTCATCTCATTCTAAGAAAATTATTTATTGTGTTATCTGTGTTTAGCAGCCAAATAAAATTAAAGACTTGGATGTTTACCTTTTTTGTTTCACTTCAGTGATGTGAATTAAAAAAGCAGTTTATTCTTTTTGAGCACATTTTTTTTGCTTCAAAATGAAAGGTTTTTGGAAGGATTTTTTAATGTACATTTTGAGTATAAACTATTGGTTTATAACATTTTAGGTAAAATCCTTAAGACTTACTAATGTTAGTCTGTATAGCATATAAAAATGCAACACATTCACTCCAAAAATGACRTCGTGCACGACATTAACTGCTTTAAAAAGCTTGAGTTTTTATGTTTGTATTATTACGCTGAATTCGCTGCTCATTCGATGGAAAAGCCACAGTCAAATCAAATAGTTTTATAATGACCTTTAGTAGCACTTAATGCTTGTCCCTAATATAGACCATGAGCTAGTGGGTTAGTCTGTTAGGCTCCATGTGTTTGCATGTGTATCAGCAGGCCGAATGACGTCCAACCCTGCAAATATTTAACATGCCTCGGCTGTTTCCTCCTCTTGTCAGAGTCTTCTGCTCTGGGCCTTGTGATTGCATTGTTGCAACTAAAAATGGTCTGGCTCTGCTGAACGTTCTACAGTCACACTGATGACTGTTCCAGCTTTGTTTTAATGATAACCTGGCACACCTGTGTGCCATGTTCCACCATTCATATATCATGTGGGGACTTGTGTGATGTGTGTCTTGACAAGGAGGGAAAAATCTTTAGGAGCTCTAAAAGACCTTATCACTTATCATTATTGCTTTTGCTGCCTTTTTGCAATGAATGCAGGCAGACCCCCAAAGGAGAGGGCCATCCCACGGGCCAATTGCGCAAAACTAATGGGTGTCAAGGGGATAAATGGAAATTTGGGAACCCTTTTAGTTGAGGGTAAAATTGGGAGCAACTGAACTGAGCAGAAACTTGGTTCATTGTTAAATAACACATATTCTCTTTGTTCCTTTGATAAATGGAAAAAAACTCATCATTTTTGCATCAACTTCACAAAGAGATGATCTGTCCATTAATTAAAACTCAAAAGGCTATTTTTGAATAGTTGTATTTTGTGTACTTTCTCACTGACCTGGAGAAAATGACCATAGTGTTGTTGATTTATTGCATAACATCATAAACAACCAGCAGTTTTCCTCTGAAAAACTTGTCCCATAATTGCAAGCTTTATTAATGTATTTCGAACTGGGTTTGGGTGGTATTGAGCTTTTTCATACCAACATCTTTAGATAACACTGCAGTACAGGGTATTACAGGGGCAGAAAGGGGTGGGGTGTGGAGGGTGTATGGTCTGTGCTGTGTTAAGTAAGCTTCTTTCTCCCGCTCTCACTGYCGAATTTCATTCAACATTTGTGCCTTTTTATCTTTTTTTACCTGTAGATTTCTTTTTGCATTTATCAAATTGCTTTGGGCCTCGGTCAGAAAGGAGGTCGGGGCGGGGTGGGGTATGATTTTTTTGGCTCAAGAAGGGTAAGGCTGATGGCGCATTGAGCTGTTTTTCCCATGAGACTACGGTGTTTCCTTTTGGCTGTCGCTGCAACCTGCATCAAATAGGACGGTCATGTTCAGCAAAAAAATGTGGTATATACTTTYTRTCATAGCTCCGGTTTTATATGGCCTATCAAMCCAATTTAAAAACTGATTTAGAGTTTAAAGTCTGTCTGAGAAATTGAAACATAGTCTCAGGGAAGGCGTATCTTTCCGGCTAGAGCAATTTAAATAGGTTGTGTGACTAGGCTCCAGAGGTTTAATACACCGTCATAATTTTAAGTTCCACCACCATATTTCAGTACAGAGGTATAGAACAGAATTGTCATACCACCTAAGCCTATTTCAAAGTCAGAACTGTTACATTCATCTCTGTACTTGTGAGCACTCTCAGGACTGGACGGCAGCGACGGATGGATGGATGCAGATAACAGCTTAGATGGCGAGCTCACTTCCCAGACGTGCAGTATGCCTGGAGGAGTGTCTGGCACTTTGAGACTCCATACTGTGGACAGGATGCTCAAGTCCTTTTGTCTCCTGTGAAACGCTGACAGAGACAAATTAACCAATAAGACTTTTCTGGACTGCAGAAGAATATGTGGTGATGCATGGCACCGCTCACCAGATCTCAGATCTCAACAAGTTGCCGTTTGTCAACTTTTGCTATGTCTGCCTGCAGAGGCTCGGGCAGAACTTGTCGGTAGTTGTTTGTCCCAATAACATGGATAGTTTGGATAAGCAGTTGTCTGTGGGAGTCAAAGTATGTTCATCTATACAACCCTTCCAGACACTTATAAAGATAGTGAAATGGCCTTCAATCGTGGATGGAATGGGTGCRTGCTGCGTTTATAATTTGTGACCCATCACATCGAAATGAGGATTAAGTCAAATTTGGTCAAAATGACCTAATTACATTTTCAGATTCCTGGCTTTAAAAGCTACATTTTGATACATGGATCCTTCTAATATCTTAATTGGCTCTAGATATATGACTTACTTGGTCTGAATCCTAATTTTATGTAAATTTAATGAGGATTTTTTTATGTCAATATAAAGACGAAACTTCAAATAGTATTTGAATATTGAGATTTTCAAGCGGGAAAAAAAAAACAAATTTTTATGGCTCACAGGGAAAATCTCAAAATTTTAAGGTGTTTTTGCTCAAAATCAGTTTTTTTGTTGATACTGCTCAAAAATGCTTCAGAATTTTGTTTTATGATTATATTTCAGACGGTTCATTCAAATGGTACATTTATAAGGCATTTATTGATTATGTTTTGACAAAATGCAATTTTTGCAAACGTTTTAATCAAAACACTATGCCTGTTTTTCTATATACCACTTTTAAACTTAATCCTTGTTTCGATGTGATGGGTCACATTTGTTCATGTCAAGCTCAAAATCATCTGATTCCAGTTTCTGGACAATTAATTGATGCATCACCGTATTGTGTTTTTGTTCATTTTTCTGTGAAACGTAATCAACCGGTCCCTCAGCGAGCACAGCTGCTGATGGCATCAATCACCGCTGCCTGTTTACTTCCTGGTGTTAACTGGTCTTTTCCCCCCGAGCATCCAGGCTCTCCCTTCGGCACTGATTCAATTTAGTCCTCATTCTCCTTTTTACAATCTCATTATAAAGACACACACGACGGTTTACCTCTGTCGATCTAATGTTCTGAGGCAGAAAATCACATCTTTTATGGTGCAGTGCTGCAGCTGGTGTCATGTTTAGACTCCAGAAAGGCGAGTTTGATATACAAGAAAAAGTCCCTGAGAAGTTTTCCATAGAAGTGTCTGAGCACACTTACTGTAAGACAACGTAAGTGTATAAAAGCCTCAGTATGTGCATCATACAGTTATGTGGATGTTTGTCTTCACACTCGCATACACAGCTGTATTTCTTAGAATAATAGGTCTACTGTAGCCAGCGGAGCTATGGACAGCCAGGTTTTCTATTCTGTTGGTTTTGGCAGAATCGAAGGTAAAATTCTTGCTGTGTCTTTCATTGTTTTCTAGATGTGTGTCTTTCTGGTAACCTCAGAAAAGTGACTTATGTGTGTTTGGAGTCACACTCCTTCATTGAATCACTCAAATGCACTAAAAACAATTTAGAGTTCAGAACGGTTCAGAAATAAACACATCTTCACCATCTTATGTGCTCCAGTGAAATAAAATTAAAATGATTAATTTGTGTTTTATTCTGCTGTTTATATCTGTTACATCAGCAGGTAGGGTTCGTCTGTGTTTCCTCTTTGTTTCCTCTTTGTTTAAGGCTTTTTTTTTGGTGCCACACACCCACTCTTTCAGACTTCCTCTTAGAGGGGCCTCCGTTGACAACACCTATACCACCAAATATAAGCAGTACCCTCCTCCATCCCCTGACACCTCCTTTTCCCTGTTTATGCTTTCATTATTCCTTCGTCCTGCTCTATCTTACATGTTTTATTTATGTGTGCACATGTGGTGCCGTGATACATGCAGGAACTCTTTAGAGGGTGGATGATCTCCTCCAGCCGTCACCTACTGTATAAATCTGTCAGCTCAGGTTTGTTTGTCAGTCGGGACGCCGTGTACCTGAACCTGTCGTCCAGCCGAACGTGTCTAAGGCTCAGATCTTCTCACCTTTTTATTGTGTGTCTCCATCGAGCACAACCCCGCAGTCACAACATTGTGTGAATCGCACTTCTTTGTGCTGCCTTCTGTTCAGGAGGTACGGAAGGGCACTTCTCAAAAGGCTGCAGCTAGATCTAAAGGGACTGATTTGAAATTTATGTTTAATTCAAATGTGAAGGTGTACAAATATGATCAACTATAGATAAAAAACAGTCTTAACACAACTCAACGACTTCCAGGAGAAGAGATTTCTTTAGATTTTTGACTAATTTAAACAAAATATTATGTATTTTCTGCTTAAATGCAGTGAATGCTGTGATGTTTGACTTGGCTGAAATATGGTGAAGAAGGTGGAGCTGAGTTGGTAAAGCTAAAAGAACCAGAACACTGAATAAAAGCAAAAAGTAGCAAAAAAAAAAAAACTAGCTGAAAGCTAAAGTTAGCAGAACTTCAAACCTGAAAGTAGCATAAGAAGACAAAAATGAAGTAATTACACTGAAAAAGATTTAGAAGAGAACTGTGGTTTTGAATATATTAAATACATTTTAAAACATTTTTATGGGGGGAAATAAAGTTGAATATTTTGAAAATCAGGGCAGGACACAGTTCCACTAATCCCAATAGTATCGTCTCATTTAGTGAATTCGTGTTTTTGCTACTTTGGAAATCATTAGCGGACCAACTAGCTTCTGCTAAATTAAGTTGTAATAATTTTAAGTCCTCTAAAAAATTTACGTGTTGAACTTCTATTTTTATGCATTTGTCCTGAATTAAATAAAAACTTTCCCCCATTATCGCAGAGCTGGTTGTGTGTGTAGCATGTAGCATCTTTAGCAGCTAAACCTCAAACTAAGAGTGTCAAAAAGACATTTATAATGTTTATTAATATTTAAATAACAAATACAAACATACAGTATGTATAAAATATGGTAGAGAAAGTATTTKCTCTTTGACTAACTTCAAACATTTTTTTATAGAACTATAATCTTTGTAGAAGAAATTATTTTGTTCTGAATGGGGTAAACTGGAAGCATCACGTTAGACACAGCTATAACTTTGGTATGGATTGGCTAATTTGCCAAAAATAATTTACATCAAATTAATCCAATAGAAAACTTAACCACAGGTTTGTGTCAGTCTCATCAGTCTTCAACAGGAAGGAGATGAAGTCGTGTTACACAGACTGAGTGACAGTAGCGGTTAGCATTAGCTTCCGCTATCAGTATATTGGTTTAGTGTGAGTGAAGCTAAGATTCTTGTGTAGATTAGTGGTTAGTGAACAAAGTTTTGGTTAGCTGTGCTTCACAGGGTCCACAAGTGGGTGTTTGTGCCTACCACTGTTGAAAACACCCATCTCCTGAATGAGCTGAATGTTTTGATATGACTAAAATGGCTCATGAACAGAGAAAAATTACAACCAGAAAGACAGTAAGTGTGAATGCCGACTCAGCATTTACCTGGGTATACTTCGTCTGCATTTATTGGGTTCCATGTAAGTCTAAAAAATGCAAGATTTTCTTATTCATATTTGGTTGTTAAAGAGGAAATTAGAAGAGTTGTTGGGTTTAAAGAACCAGCATTTGTAGTGGAAATCAAAGAGAAAAACAAAACGGGAGGGCTGTGAATGTGTAGGAGCCGTCTTTATTCCTTCTCCTTTGGGTCTGGTAGTGAAGAAGCAGCTCCTCCCTGTTACTCACAGTCTCACACTTCACAGCTCCGCAGGCAGAGACGGCGCGGTGAAAGACGGAGAAAGTGAGAAACTGGGGAAGGAGCTTCTGTCGAGAGCAACCAGCCAGTTTACTGCCAAAAATCACATTTAAACCTGCGCTTGTGTTTGGTATGAAAAGGTTTAAAGAGACAGTGAAGTTTTTTTTTTCCTTTTTTGCTTTCCTTAGATACTAAATTTAAGGAGTTATTTGCATCTCACAGTTAATTGATTTAATACAGCCACACACTGTGCATTAACACAAAGTGAGTCAGCTAATAGATTTCCTCGTCGTGGCCATGTGTCTGCACCGTCTGCTCGTTTTTGTGCTAGTTCCTTCCCTCTGAGCTTCACCCCTTCTGCCCGTCCGCCTCATTTCACCCAATGCTCACTTCTGTGTCACTCTGTTCGATTGACGGTCGCCCTCTGGTACCCTCCGTTCCYCATCGTCTCTGCCAGGCATGTGGTTACAGTCGGCTCGTGTTTTAGTGGATTTCAGCTTGTGTACCTCGCTTCGTCGCCGGCACGTCACTCCACACACACGGGCATCGTCCTCCCCTCATTCTGAGCTCGGCAGTTAATAGCGAGCGCTGGCTGCAAATCTCTTTAGCCAGGCGGTTATTGGAACTAAGATTTTAATTAGGGGAGGTTTTAGAGGGGAGCGTGCTGCATTAGCATTACAACAGGAGCATGCTGGATTAGTGGACTGCTTCTGATACATCTTGCAGTTACAGATGAGGTGTTTCTGTGCCTCTCTGACCTTCGGTTCAGTTGAGTTTAGACGTGGCTCGTTTAAGGTTGTKGACAGCCTAATTGTGCTGCTGGTTGGCAGAAATAACTCCTGCTTTTACAGCGAGGGGCTGGARTGATTGATGGATTCATACGAGTGCCTGTCAAATAGGTCTGGATTAGATTCTGATCTAAAATGGAGGYAGTTTGGAAAGATGTACAGTATGTCTGTCTGCTGCTTTRGCAAAAACCACAGCACATTTGTGTTTGCTCAGTAAAATCCTTGATCTGAAAATGTGATGGAGGACAACAGAGCTGCTTCATGGAAGGAGAACCTCAGCTTAGCCTGTTAGCTTTAGCTAGTATGTTTTCTATGATGTGTCTGATATGGAAATATTTATTTAACAAAGACAGAAATTCGTGGTCCAAGAATAAACCTAAAAGTATTATTTCCATTACAGTGTCTACTGCTGTAAGTGTCCTTGGGTGTCCTGAAAGGCGCTTTTTAAATAAAATTGTTATTATTATTATTATTA
>NW_013952410.1:4027130-4028589 GCF_001266775.1 Austrofundulus limnaeus | reverse complement strand
TTACTATTATTACTAAGCTATTAATAGCCTTGTTAGTGTGAAAAATACAGCATTTAGGTAGTAGAGTTTAGTTTAAATGGACACTGTGTACACACATGGTTGAGAGAAGTGATTAGATTCATTAAGAAACAATAAGAATAATTTGTAAAAGACTTTTTTTAGGTCAGTCTCCTGAGCAAAAGTTAATATGATGCAGCTCTAAATTAGATTTTGTTTAAGTGGCACCCTCTGAGTTGTCTTGGTGATGTTTAGATACTTGGAGGCTTCGTCTTGTGTTCCTGCTGTCTCGCAGGGTTGTGTGTGTGTGTTTGTGCGTGTCTGCCTGTATACAATAGCTCTGCTTAGTGCAGTACTGTGAATATGAAATAGGACATCCAGCATCTGCACTGCAGCCATCTCTGCCTCCCACCAACCAGACCCTCGGCCCCGCCCCCTGGCCCCCACAACCTGCCTACTGCTCAGTGCAGCTGGGCAGGAACACGGAACGTGAAGCGTTTGAGTTTTATGTGAGGAAGTACAGGGTTGACTCCCAACAGTCGATGTCAAGATTTTAAGGAGACGTCTCAGGCAGCAGCACTTAGACTATTTAGTGAAAAACAATCATCTACAAATGCACCAAAGCTCAATATCTGCAAAACTGACAGAATTATAGCGATTTTTGTGTTTTCTAACGTGAGATGACTGCAATGATTGATAGATTATTTTGGTTATGATTATTCTGTGTAAGCTTCCTCGCTTTTCTCCACCCCAGTGCTCTGGACTGATTGAAGCCGAGGCCCCTGAAACTCAGTCAGGAAAGAAAGAAAGGAGAGAACCTGAAAGTAGGAGAAAATGATCCGTGGAGTAAGGAAAGATTGAGGAAGGAGAACRAGACGGAATCTGTGACAATCGGCCCTTTGATAAACATTTTTGAGGAAAAGGGAATTTTTTTCCCTCTTTCACTCTTTGTTATTTCTGTGGTTAAATCAGGCAAATCATGCTTCTAAAATCCTTCTTTTTCACATTTAAACCATTCACTTGGGGTCTAGATAAACTGGAATTGCAATGCTTTGGTCTGAAATTCTCCTTATTGTAACTCCTCAAGCCCCTTTTTTACCCCTTTTTATGAGGTGTGTCTCAGATTTACTCATTTTGAGGCTGTATCTTTAAACCCAAATGAGACGCTTCACACCTTGAAAAAGTAAATTAAACTTTTGTTGCATTCCGAGAGACTCCAAGTGCACAACAAAATACATTTAACAGTTAAAAAAAGTAGATTTTGCACATGTCTACTTTAAAATTACGAAATGAATGACCATTAAAGCAGAGATTCTTAACCTATTGGCCAAGCGCCACCTTGAGGGCCTCAAAAGAACAACAGTTTTTAACTTTGGACCGCAGAGGGCCAGAGGTACACTTCGCTGCAGCATGCAGCTCGGGGCGGTGACAGACCTTTCCGTCAGTCCCATACCTTATATGG
>NW_013952410.1:4024121-4025938 GCF_001266775.1 Austrofundulus limnaeus | reverse complement strand
GTGTGTGTGTGTGTGTGTGTGTGTGTGTGTGTGTGTGTGTGTGTGCGTGTGTGCTCCCAGCTTGTTTGTGCATGCGGCCCATGCTTGCCTCTAGATGTCAGGGTGGGAAAAGTGCATGTAGCAGCAATAATGCTGAGGCCGGTGGCAGTGTGTGACAGAATTAAAAGAGGAGAGGGGGACGAGCGGGAGAAGATGGATTGGTAAATAAGGGAGAGGGTGATGATGAACAGAGGGGCGATGCAGAGAATTGATGATATGGAAGTAGACTGTAGGAAGACAGAATGATGGCATGGAGAGCCCTCAGTGGGAGGTTATTAACTGCAGCGCCGTGCTCGAGACCTGAGATCTAGAGACTGTGGCTTTCTGGAGATTTGTCACCTGAAGGTGCTTCAGGGACTCAAGAGATGAAGGTAAAACATAAGAGGGGGAGGGGCTTAGAAGTCAAAGAGAGCGGATGAGTACAAAGCTTAAAGACACACAAAGAAGAAGACTGAGGCTCAAACGATGACTAGGGAATCTACGAAAATGCCTCGTTGGGAGTATCCAGCTAATTACTGCAGACAGTCCATGTCTGGACTCATCTCCATGGTAACAGGATGGGCCAGAACACAGACAATGGAAATCAATRAACAGAGAGACGAAGCAGAGAGCAAAACAAAACTCTTTAGGCCAGAATCTGTCTTTAATGTGTATTTGTTTTGTTTTGGGGTTGTTGTTTTTTTTGTCCCATTTTTTTCATTTGTCTCTCACTCTTGACCAAACATTTGGACTCATTTAAGGAATTCAGAGTTGCTTTAAAGAAGTTAAAACAGTAGTGATCAGATCATTCAATAAAAATAAGACAGTAGCGCACACGTGCATTGTGATGACGAGGCTCAAAGGATGCATCTTACAGCTCTAACAGACATTTGTGCTGATGAAGAAATTTATTAGTCATGTTAGATACTGATTTTAAAAGCACTACACCATTTTCTTAGTTTTCCTTATAATCCGTTGTTTGACTATTGTTATGTCTTGATTAAAATAGTTTAGATCAGGGCTATTCAACTGGTGGTCCGTGGGCCACATCCGGCCCGCGAGTGACCAAAGTTAGGCCCAGCAATGGGTTGATTCATCTCTTAAGCCCAAACCCCCGTTTTTCTACTTTAATTACTCTAAGTTCTTTTAGTTAAACATAGACATTTTTGGTGTCTACAGAAATGTCAGAATCTTGGCTAGAAGCTGGTAAAAACCATTTCTTTAAAAACTCAAGACAGTTAAAACTACAAGCAGTTGAAATAAAACTATGAAAGTGAAAATAAAATTGGTTTAAAAATTTGGCAAGTCAGAGATGTCAAAATATTATTTGTGTCAAATAGGAGGCATAATGTGTTCTTTTTGTTTTTGATAATGTTTAATTATCACTACTTTTACAGGGTTCTGTATTTTGTAGTCATTATTAAATGCAGCAAAATAAACTGATTCAAAGGTAACATATCTTTGTAATACTTGGTCTATTTACATAATAAATTTAATTGCTGGATGTTCGGCCCCTCAGCTGTTGACTGGCTGTAACTGTGGCCCCCGGAACAATTTAGTTGAATAGCCCTGGTTTAGATACATGCTCGAAACACCATCACAACACATAAAAAACCGTCAATCAAACATAAGTACAGGGTTTTTGGTCTGAGTGTCTGCGATTCAGCCGTAGGCCAGTAGTGGGCATGCCAGGCAATGAAGAACATGTATATACAGTGGTTTGCAAAAGTATTCATACCCCTTGAACTTTTCCATATTTTGTCACATTACAACCACAAACATAAATATATTTCACTGGA
>NW_013952410.1:4020181-4022511 GCF_001266775.1 Austrofundulus limnaeus | reverse complement strand
CAGAGGAAGGGAAGGGAGAGGCTGTTTCTCTCTTTATCTCCACCTTCCGGGCTTTTCTGCCTTTTATTATTATTTTTTTCTTTTAGTTCAAGAAAAACTTTTCGCATCAAACAGGTGTAGCGGACCAGGGTGAAGTGACCGCCCTGCCACAGGAGGTCAGAGGTCGTTCACACACACACACACACACACACACACACACACACACACACACATACGCACACGGCAAAGAAACCTCATATCTGTGTCTTGGTGGCAGATCTATGACTGTACAGAGCTGATTACTTTCCTTACAGTTCGTTGTTATCTCTGTTTTCCTGGTTTATTAGTGATTCACAGCACTGCTTCCAAGAAAAGTCTCTTCACTTTCCAGGAATTTATTTTCAAGACTTTTTTTTTACAGGCAGAGCCTTCTATCTTTTTCTGAGCAGGCTCTTGAAAATGAACACATCATCTCTTTGCAACAACTGTCTAAAATAAATACTTTATTGTTTATATTTATTATAGGTTAGACTTAAAAGATGCCTCTTTTTGCCTGATTTGTTCGTCACACTCAAAGCAAAGGATCGTGTGTAGCATCATTTCTGGCGGGGTCGCCTCCCGGGAATCGGCATGTTTTTGTTTACACTCCTCTCCCCTCCACCGCCTCAGACTAAATGTCTTGCATCAAGTTCGGCGCATTTATAGCAAAGCTTTCCAGGCTTAGGACTCCCACTGTGGCCAAATATAGTAAACAGCAGTCTGATGGCTGTGTGTGTACTTTTAGAAGAGGGTGGGTGAGCATGTACATGCATGTGTTTCTGCTGAGTAAATGGCTCCTGGGTGAAAACGGGTTATTGTTCCCAGCACCTTCGCCTGTAGGCAACCCTCCCAATTAAAGAGGGGCTTTTATGTGTTAAGAGCAGGAAGTGTGGCTGCGTGGCTTCTCCCGTGAGCCTCCCCACGAGGATCCAGCAGCTCTTGTTTTTTTTTATTTTTATTTTTTTACAGCCACAGTCAAATGAAAGGTAAACACAACACACCTTTGATCGGGCCCTGCATTTAAAGCCTTTCCTGGAACTGTGTGCGCGTAAGAGTGTGTAGGACAAATTATGGAGTGACACAGTGAGGGCTAACGTTGGTGTGTGTGTTTGTGTGTTTAGCTTAATGAAATATAACCTCTCCAGGATGCTCCTTGCCGCCGCTGCCTCCTGTTATTGAAGCGTGAGTGAAATTATCCGTCCATCCATGCCTCTGTCTCTCCTCCCCTCTCAACCCTCAGCTGCATGAAAACAAAACAAGGCGTTGTATGAATGAAAGTGGGAGGGGCCGGCTGGCCTAGAAAGGCAGGCAGATAGAGCAATAGATAGTGGTGCAGAACTGGGTGAGTGTGGTGGAGAGGAGGTGGAGGGAATGAATGAATGAGTAAAGTGAGTGAGTGAGTGGAGCATGTTTGGCATAGCAGCTAGCTTGTGTAGCCTGGTCCAAGCGTGAGGAGAATTGGGAATAATCCTGCTGCAGTGGTGGTGTTAGGAAACCTGGGACACTTGCAGATTCTGGCCCTATCGTTTAGAAACATACCGCAGCTCATAAATATATTCATTTAAAACACCTGTATTAAAAAGTAGCCTGCGGTTTCTTAAACAATAAGTAAAACCTCACAATAATACATCTACATACATACATAATAACATCTGATCATGTTAAAATGAGGACTACTACAGCTACAAGTGTTAGGAATAATTTAAAATTAGGGCTGTGAAATAAATCGAGTTAACTCTGATTAATTTTAGTGCTGTATGGGTATAGATTAAAAATTTTAATCGTGATTAAAATTTACAGTCACGTTACTCTGGCTGAATATGTAGGTTTGTATATTCCAGTGCACTACATGTCAGTGCATGCCAGGTCATGTTTGTAAATGAGAAGTGGTTCTCAGACAGTTTACCTGGATAAATAAATTTTAAATAAATTTAAAAAAAAAACCCACATGTAACATATTATGTACAGTTTTTTTTCTTTTTGTTTTCTTATGGCTTATTTTATTTTATTTATTTATGTTTTGTTGACAACTGTGACCTTAGTATGATCTATCTTTCATTCCTCATTTACTCATTTGGAATGAAAATCCTTGAATTCTTGATTCAACCTCATTATTCTGCACAAAATTTAACTGACTCACTTATGTTTGGAGCATTTTTAGGTCCTGCTTTATATTCAAAAAATCATGTCTAAGCATCAGTTTTGTTTTCTAAATAAAAACGTTAAAACTAATTAATAACTAGGCCTGTCACGATAACAAATTTTGCTGGGCGATTAATTGTCTCAAAATTTATTGCGATAAGCGATAATAT
>NW_013952410.1:4017520-4019429 GCF_001266775.1 Austrofundulus limnaeus | reverse complement strand
AGAGCGCTCCACTCCTCTGTCCTGTGAGGCGGACAGCTCAGCCGAGGCTGTCACGTTCTCTCGTCCTGGCCACACTTCCGCTCTCTAACGCCCCCTCCCCTACCCACTTTGATGCATTTTTCAAATTTCGCCTTGGGGCGGAGTTATCTTTTCACAGGGGGGTAAGATATACTTTAAAGCTAATAAATTTTAATAATTTTCAAATATATTAGTCAGAGCCCATTCCTTTGATTTTTGGTTAATTTTTGACTCCTAATTTGAAATCACAAGTGGTAATGGTTAAAATATTCAACTATAAAGTGGGACATCATCAGCTGTCACAGTTGCCCTACAGATAAAGTGCTTTTTGCAAAAGTTTCCTCAAACTAAACATTATAATAGTTCAGGGGATCTGCAGCTCTTTGGTCCCTCTGCAGCAGCTCCTTGAAGCTTTGACCAAAGCTAACATGTGATGACATTATTTAAGGCTAGCTTTAGCAGTTTTCCTGTCAATTTGTTTGCAAATATGTGCTCAATAATACAAAGAGTGAAACATATTGATTAGATCATGCTAGCAGCCTGTTGGCCGTTGCCTTTAAATACCTTTAAGACTAGACTAGATAATCGTAAAACTAGGGTGGGGGGTGGGGGGCAATGCCAGCATATTTCGTTTGTAGTTTTTATTTAATTTGGTAAAAATTACATAGAGGTTTTCTCTTATTTACATGAAAATTATATTTTCTTTTGTTCTAAAATGTGAAAATAATAATAA
Organism: Austrofundulus limnaeus; assembly: GCF_001266775.1. Lineage (NCBI taxonomy): Eukaryota > Metazoa > Chordata > Actinopteri > Cyprinodontiformes > Rivulidae > Austrofundulus > Austrofundulus limnaeus. Next base: position 4,018,678 of record NW_013952410.1, on the reverse strand, counting down.
ACATTAAAATTTAATATACTTTTGGTTTTATAATTTCACCCCCACTGGCTGTAAAGGCCCCCATTTGACAAACTTGAAGTTGCCCACAGACCAGCAGTTGATAATCACAGTTGTAGCAATTTTTGCAGCAATCCCCTGTAATAATTGAAATAAATTTTTAACTCCTTTTTTTATTTTTGTCATAAAACAACAACATAATACCACAAATAATGTATTAAAATACCTCAAACTAAAYCTACCAGTTTTTGTGATGATAAAATGTTTTCATATAAAAAAATTCTTAAAATAATGCGTTTCTTTGCAGGTTCAGCTGGTGACATTTGGTTTGAAACATAACTCTGAAAAGTCATCACTAAATTGGACCTGGTCTTGATCACATAAATCCTGGAGTAGTAGTGCTACTTGGTGAAATGGTTTAATTTGACCCCAAGTCTAAACTAGCAAAATCACTTTATAATCATAGGGGCTGTAATGTGATTCCCACAAGTTAAAATAAGCTCCTAAGCTTGGTGTCTAGTCAGGTTTTGGTTCTCATTACAATAATAACAAAAACAAGTTCACACAGTTTTGCCTCCTTTGCCCATCAAACACAGCTTACATCAGGTGGGAGAGCGTTCTCATGACCCTGTGCTACACACACCTGAGTGTTTCCTGCAAGCCATAAAATGTAGCTCATTTTCACATAATGCACATTCAAACCAATAAATGCCTCATTTCTAGATGTTGTCTACTAGGCTGCAGCCTCTAAAGTACATGCACTAGTTTATTATTTAAATATTTCCAAAGGTTAATATTGACAAAAACATCATAGATCAATATATAGCCTTTTCCTCTTGTTTTTTTTCCCCCATGCTCCTGCTTTAAGCTTGTAGTAAAAGCAGCCACGATAGATTTGTCTCCTGGCACATTTGTTCCTGAGCTGCGTCTGCCCCGGCGAGGCCGGGGTTAAAGCTGGGCGTCTCTCCACCCTGACATGGAAGAGGCCACAGAATGGTTGCCTCCCCCAGCCAGCAAACACATTGGCTGAAGCTGAGGGTGGATCTGGGGCTGCCATGGCTCTCCGGCACGGATCGCGGACCGGAGCCGGATCACGGAGGCTCCTGTTACGTGGTCGCGGCACGTTCACACACACACACACACACACACACACACACACAC
>NW_013952410.1:4014171-4017510 GCF_001266775.1 Austrofundulus limnaeus | reverse complement strand
TCGTTTAGCGTAGCGTGACCTCTGATTGAGGCCTCCGCGGCGCGCGCACACACACACACACACACACACACACACACACACACACACACACACACACACAGCAGCCAGACGAATAAGGGGAGGGCTGGCTGAGAGCGGCGCATTTGTCTCTGTGAGACGAGGTGTGTGCTGTGGTGGGTTTACGGCTCGTAATAAAGAATAGTAGAGGAGCGACCCCTGCATGAACTACCCCACTTGGTTAAACATAGTGTTTTTTTTTTGTCCCTCTCTGTGGTCGTAACCCTCCTGTCCCCCTCATTATTGCTATTCTTTAACCTTGTTTTCCCACAGTCCCCCCCCCCCCTCCCGCTTGTCCTCTTTGCCTTTAATCAGGCAGGGCAATGGGCAGAAAGAGGTGGAGGTGGTGGGGCGTCGTAGCTGTAGCCTTGGCAATGAGAGTCCTCATGTGATGTCCTCACACAGGTGGCATTTCACAAAGACTGGCTAACCGTTCCTCCATTACTTTGTGGAGAGGTGTTTAAAGCATAATATCAACCCTAAAAAACTGTTTCATCTGGTTGTAGCTCAGGGTGTAAATCTTTTAACTAGAATAAATCCATTTTTAATCACAGCTTTTTACTCAGAGCTGCAGTGTTCCTTATATAAAGTGCCACAAAGCAAGCCAAACAGGCTTTARATGTTTGTATTTTGTTATAAAACAGGTTCAGTTTCAGTTAATATTAATCTTGCAGTATAATGTGAAATGGATTTTTTATGTTACTAATTGTTTCTGCTGATATTTTACATTTTTAATTTGACTTCCACGATAGAATTTCATTTTAGTTCCTCAGTTAATTACTCCTAATGTGATTTATGGCGTGTCTCTGTCCAGTTTACAGCCAAGCCAGGACATTTATCTGTTAATCGGGTATAAGGTGAGCTCTAAAGGACCCAGACGCACAACACAGGTCAGACCTGACTGCTAATTTGACGGTCAGGCTCTCGAACAAACCCCCCCSCCCCCCTTGTTTCAGTGGGTTAAATGAAAGCAGCGACACGTTCAGGTTGTTTCCATGGCACTGCTGACCGCTGCTGTTGTCCGCCGAGTGTAACCTGCGGTCACTGACTCTGTCCACGGATGTGAGATGGGGCAGGCGGTGTTTGAACGTTTACAGCCCTGAGCTTGTTTGTGTTCCTCAGTTCTCAGAAGTATCTGCTGTACTAATATTCTACTCTGAATACGTGTTGGGTAATACAAGACCTTTTTGTTGGATGTAGTTATCAGTCGTCACAACTCTGTAATTAAAAATAAACAAGCTGTGAAGTCCTGCTGCTTCAGGGGTCTCTGTAACCTTGACAATCAAAGGAGACGTTTCTGCTCCTCGGCTCACTAATAAAATGTGCACCGAGCTGCAAAACGTTCTGTAATTATCAACTGGTGGTCCGTGGGCCTCTTCGAGTTTGTTGAATGGGGCCTTTCTGGTCAGTGAGGGTGACATTATAAAACTAAAAAATATATAGTGAAAGTGAACGTTCGCTATTATTTTTACACTTTAGGACAAGAGAAAAACAAATGTATTCATCAACAACTAAACTATGCATTCACGTTTTTTTTCTTCTTATTATCTAGTCATAAAGGTCTTTAAAAGGTAACCCTGATAGATGACTTACTTTAAGGCTGGAAGTTGGATTATTGACGTGGCCAACAGGCTGCTAACATGATCTAATCAACGTGTTTCACTCTTTGTATTATTGAGCACATATTTGCAAACAAATCGACAGGAAAACTGCTAAAGTTAGCCTTTTCTTTTGTGAGTGTAAAAACAAAAAAATGCTGTTCTTTTCAAAGCATTACCATTTAATCCATGTGCCTTTTGTCTTTACTTTCTTATCTCTAAAAGATATTTCTGTTTTTGTCCCTGTATAATTGAAAATTAACTCTTTTTCCTGTCACTCTTATCTGCCCTCAGTATGCCACGATAAATGCAAACATGGTGCCTGCAGCCCCGAGGGCCACTGCTGCCACGAGCAGTGCCTGGGTGGCTGTTCGGAGACGGGGAACGCCAGCAGCTGCGTGGCCTGCAGGAACCTGCTGCACGGGAGCACCTGCGTGGAGAAATGCCCCAACGGATACTACGTCTTCAACGGCTGGCGCTGCGTCAGCTTCTCCTTCTGCCAGGTTTGTAATCAGGGAACTTCTTTGCTCAAATTACAATAAAATATTTAGGTTTTGTTCAAAGCCAGGTTGTGTGAAGCACTTATGAGGAGTCAGTGTTTTAGTGGATATCTGTCAGAGCAATCTTAGTTTGGAGAAGAAGCTTTATGATGAAGGAACTACGCTAACGGATGCTTTGAATAAAACAAGCCAWTTGTTTTCTAAAACAACACAAAGCTGTAAAATTGCATGGCTCTTTATGCCAGCATCATATCAGTGGTCTGCTACTTCCTTTCTATTAAAAAAATATCCGATACAAATGTGACATTTTCTGAAAAACCCACTATATATGAAATGTTTATTTAAAACAATGCAAAGTGATTTACAGTTAATCATTATCAGTTATCAGAAAACCACCTTTAACTAAAACTAAGTTTATCAAATGAAACAATAAAAGAAATAAAAGATAGTGAATCCATACTAATACACACTATATACACACTGTAACATCACTTCATGGGATCAATAAAGTATCATTCAATTCATTTCAATTCACTAAACTAGTATGAAGTTTGATTTGTGTTAAGTGGCAAAAAATTCTTCAATCAGTCCTTTTTATTGTCTGCTAAGTTGTGTTTCTGTTTAGAAATCAGATGTTTTATTTTTAAACAGAAACCACAATGATCATTTTATGCTGGTTTAACTCCAATTTACACTGCACGAGTTTATACTGCACATGTTTACACTGCACGCGGTTCYGCTGTGAGGTGCTCTGAGAAGCATGCGCAGAAAATGCGTAATAAATTCAGTAATAAATGTGGAAGTCAGAGCAAAACAATGAGTTCTGTGGAAGACAGACTGGAAACAACAGTTGAAACTGAATTATGTTTTAAATTAAAACCCACATGTTTTGTGTGTATGCATATGCTGCTTCTGAAACGATTGTTTTGACAGTGTGTATATATAAATATATCCTTACATTTTTTAATATACCTAGGATTTCAACAAAATGTAGTCAGTCTTTGGTGAATTATTTTGAAAATATGGATGTTGTGCATGTTGCTTTTTCTACTAATGCAGTAGATGACTCCACACGTGCACTTACCTTCTGGAAAAAATAGGATCGAATCTAATTTTGGCGCTTCCAGTGATACTCCAGTGTTTCCCCTACCATTATATAGCCCCCCCCCCCCCCCCCCCCCCCC
>NW_013952410.1:4007896-4012066 GCF_001266775.1 Austrofundulus limnaeus | reverse complement strand
CCCCCCCCCAAGACCAATTTCCTAGGGGAAACACTGTACTCTCATTGATTATGATGGGTGCGTTTTTACTGCGGCGGTCAGTGTAAATTGGGGGTGAGTGAGCATCTAGTTGTAGCGTAACTAAATTAGCGAGAAAACTCAATGTTTTTGTTGTAATCTCACTGATTCTGAGTGTTTGCAACCAGTGAGCCATGCGGTTTTGAACTGACAGTTTGCGTGCTCGGCTTGCAGAACTGCATTCTTGGTGCATTATTTAGTCGTCCACCTTAACCCACGTTGAACCCATCTCAGCTCGTTTGTCCGCACCTTGGCAACCGCCCTCATGTTTGTAGTTTATTCTGCTGGAGGACACTTGTCGAAACGAGGACAGGCAGGTTTGGACTATATTTATTTTACTTCTGATGCCTTCTGTTAAATGAGAACACAAGTGCAGGAGTTAAAATGCATATCTGAAACGAGTTGGAGACCCCTGTGATGACACTGTGACTGTTTTTGAACTGCACACCTCTGCGACTCACGCCAGGAAATGAGAATCCAAGAAGACATTCTGCAGACTCCCTCATAAATGTTGTTTTTGGTTGTGGCAATTGAGATGCCACCTTTAACTCAAAATCACTTAAACCAGGTATGGCTATTGCAAACGTATCCGTCTTCTTTATTTTGTACCCAGAACCTTCGCAATCAGTGTGCAAACATTAAGAAGCAAAAGGACCAGGAGGTCAGCTGTCATGAATACGTCATCCACAACGGTGCCTGCATTCCCGAGTGTCCTTCTGGATTCAGCAGCTTAAACTCCACAAGGTACAGAATAACACACATAAACACACCTTAAATGCCACCGTCAACATGAGAAAAACAAATGCGCTGTGGTCACTGAACACAATAAGGTTTGGACACAACAGATGGTGCCGGGACACTGGTGAGTAGTGTAGAGGTCCACAAAACAACTCTCTGTTAGAAAATGATCCTCTGAAGCTGTTAAATGCAGARAAAACAAAGTTAGTGTGTTTTACTTTAAAAGTATTGCTCTTCTTAATGTTTTATTTTATTCATAGATGACAAAGCCCTTAATTCGTGAAATTAACCTTATTTTAAGCTTATGATATTTTCCCTGGGGCATTTATTTATTAATTTTTTTACATGTCTGATCTTCAAACACAACTTTACTGTTTAAAACTCACTAATTCAATAATGCAACACAATTCCTTTTCTGTTCGACACATTTAACTGAGCAAAAACAGGCAAAAAAAAATTACAGCCTCTCCACAGCAGCTTATAAAAGGCTCCTTTCTTTTGTTTCATTGGAGGGCAAATCATCGCTGTACAAAAATATTTACCTGCAAAATGTGTAGCCACTGAGCACCGATGAGTTTTGATAAAGGATGTGCTGAAGTGAAATAATCAGATAACCAGTATTTTTCCATTTGAGAAGATTCTTCAGCTGTAAGMTTTAAAGTTTGTCCGAGAGCCGTTTATTGAGTCATGTTGAGACTTTTTCTCCTCAAGCAAAAGCRAACCTCACTTCTCAGTGCAAATTGGATTTACCGTATTTATTCATGTATAATACGATCTCAAGTATAATATGATCATCATTTTTTGAGTTTACAAAGCATAATAATCTAATTATCAATAACCCGTGTATTTTATGGATGATTTTTAGGGTTAAATTTCTAGTATTATACATGAATAAATACAGTCATCAAACTGTTGGCCAAGTGCCTTAAATACAAAAGCCACCTTAAAAACATGCCTCTGTGTGCAATAAGCAAGGACATGACCTCTTTTAACGTGTTTACTCAGTTGTGAAGAAGGTTAAAGGAAAATCACTGACGTCTCAGTAGCTGTTGCTAAACAGGGAGAATGTGGAATTGTTTAAAGGTTAAGTCTGTGTTTTGGAAACCTCTCTTGTTATTCTTACTGAATGCATACATAAAGCTTGAGCAACATGTAGTAAAACATATTCAGAAGATGGGATAAAATATCAAAGCTCGGATATATTATTATTGAACATCCGTCTTGTTGTCTTCATCAATAGTTTTGACTGAACATTTGGCAACAATTGTTTTTTATGGTGGTGAAAAATATACTCATTGATTTCCTGGATTTACATATTTAAAAATGTTCATGCACTAAACAGTTAAATAGAAATTTAGCTCTCTATATTTCAACTTAAAGCTCTGTTCTGCATAAAAAATTGCTAGAGGAATTTGACATTTATAATTTCTCTAAATTACTGAGTTACCTAAAGTAGCTTTGATAAATCAGGCAGGACTTTGTGTAATTCTATATCACATTGTTGTGCTTCACCTTTTCAATTTCCTGGTTTCAACATCTCTACCTGGTTCTCCTGGCTGAGTGTTCAACCCTTCTGCACAGTGCTTTGTGCATGTACATTGTGTGATAAACAAGACTTCTCTATCAGGACTCTGCTGTGACATTACAGCCTCTGTTTGTGTTTTTGATAGTGTAGGAACAAATGTCAAAATGTGTAGCCTGGCAGAAGCTACACACAATTCGGACACGCATATAAATATACACTCAACTCACATCAACTAACACTGTTTACGTAAAGATTTGTTTTGGCTTGAACCATAACTACCACTTGCCAAACCTACGTGTGTCTTCACACACTGAAACATMATGGTCTGGGATGGGATTTATAAAACTTGCGTATGCACAAAACGAGCCCAGAAACTTGCGTACGCCACTTTTCACGCAAAGGTTGTGATTTTTAAAATCCAAACTTGACGTGAAAATATGCGGTCCCCCATGCCAGCTCTGACCCATGCGTACGCTCATTTTGGAGACGTGAAACTGCGACACAGGTGGTGAAGTGAGGAATTAGAGCCACACTGTGTAATGATCACTGTCAGATATTTAATTTACCTTCAGAATCAGACTTAGATTTTTATTCAACTTTATCATCAGATTTCTTAACAGTATTGCTTCTGCTTCTGCTGTGAGCCATGAGGATATTTGAAATAAAAAACTTAAATCTTAAATAAAAGTTCACGCATCTCCACCCATCGTCTTCCTCCTCAGATGACCCTGACCCACAGACCCCTCCCCGACAAGAGACATTTCAACAGCAAAAGTCACGCTTTGGGTACCCGCAGGGCGCGTCCACCCTCACCAGTGTGGATGTCATAAGAAGTTGAATTTGATGCCCACAGCTGATTTAGATGATAGCAGATATGATGCTAAAGTGGTCAGAAAGAGTTTGATGCGTTGATAAAAGGAGCTCCCTACAGTCACTCTTAAATATTCCATTGGAGAAATCTTGTATATACACGCATGTTCACAACTGCTCACAGACAGGTGTTCTGATCCGGGGGGTTCTGACTGGTCACTGAGTGTGTAAATATGTCTGTGTGTATATACTGACAATATTTATGAATGTAGGCATGTATGTATGTATTCAATCAATCAATCAAACTTTATTTATAAAGCGCTATAACATCAGCCACTGCTGAAACAAAGTGCTGAACACATAAAATAAAAACTGAATACAAAAACACAATAAAATCACACAGTTAAATAAGTAAAATCAGCACCAATACAGTAAAAGTTGAGTAAAATCAAATCTCAGTTGGGTTGAAGGCCAGTGATAAAAAATAAGTTTTTAAACGAGTCTTAAAAATGGACAGTGAAGGGGCCTGTTGGACATGTAAGGGCAAGGGGTTCCACAGTTTAGGGGCACTAACAGAGAAGCCCTATCTCCTCTGAGCTTCCGTTTAGAACTGGGAATGACCAGGAGCAGCTGGTCAGCAGACCTGAGTGACCGAGGAGGGGTGTAACGGTGAAGAAGCTCTGTTAAATAAGATGGGGCGAGGTTGTTTAAAGCCTTAAAAATGTATATCTTTATATATGTATGGGTATGTGTATATTTTTATATATGCCCTCCATATATTTATCCATTTATTTTTCAGGTGAGCGGACAGATGTTGGGTGTGTGGTCCTGTGTTTTGTTGGTGTATATTTAATATACTTCTAATCTCTATTTCAGTCTTTCTATCTTTCTAATTACTTCTCTTCCCTTTGTGTCTGCTTTCATTTACTGTCTGAGATGAGTTTGCTCCACTTTCTTTCTTTCTTTCTTTCTTTCTTTCTTTCTTTCTTTCTTTCTTTCTTTCTTTCTTTCTTTCTTTCTTTCTTTCTTTCTTTCTTTCT
>NW_013952410.1:4002928-4007792 GCF_001266775.1 Austrofundulus limnaeus | reverse complement strand
TCCTTCCTTCCTTCCTTCCTTCCTTCCTTCCTTCCTTCCTTCTTTTTTGGATCAACCTGACTGCGTTCCACACACAAGCACACGGTCTGTGGTTCTGTCAGGGTTGGGGCGGAAGCTGCTGCCGCCTCTGCTCAGGGATGTCTCTAACAGAACACCGGAGTCACGGAGTTCAGATCAACGCCTGTCGCTTTAAGAAGCCCGCCTGTCTGCCTGTGTGTCTGTGTTTTCAGTACAACAGTCCAAAACATCCCCCCCCCCCCTTTTTCTGCGCCGCAACTAGAGCGTTACTTTTGAATATTCCACTTTCAATCTGGAGGCCAGACAGCCAGATAACATACCCTTCAAAATGTTGTTATTCATTGTTTTGGAGAGCTTGTTACTTTTGTTGGCAGCCCACGAGTTGGCCTTTGATTGAAGTGATTTATCAAAAGTTTGAACTAAGAGGCACAGAGAGCGTAAACGACTGTTTGAGCAGCACCAGCGGGAGTTTTCAGGTCTTTATACTAAGTGACATTTTGAGGACAGCTTTGTTTCTAGAGGAAGAAAGTGGGGGCACAGTTTGGGTAACCTTGTGTCCTGGAAAGAAGATTATAAAAAAAAGAGTTGAATCACTGATTTGATTGCTCCTACATGCTCTCATTGATCTTGCTTTCATCTGATTTAAGGCCTTTTTTTATAAGAAAAATTTGATCCAACTTTCTTTTTTTCCCTTCAATGATAAATCAGTGGCAATTTTTCCCAAAAACTTTTTTTAATTGCCTAAGCAGATCTTTGTGGTTGGAACGTTAAAGGCTTTAGGTGGAATAAAGAGAGTGAACTGTCTGCGCAGCGTGCACCYGACTTCCTCATCGTACGAGACGTGCCCCTTGTGAGCAGATTTCCTGAAAGGCAGTATCAAGRCCTAATGGCACCGGGAGTTAGCATGGGTACGTGAGTCCTTGCATGTTTGCAGGGGCAGGACGTCACGGTCTGAGCTGAGAGACGGAAACAGCCTGTTGGGAACTGCAGCTGGTGCTTTAGCCTTGCTGTTCTGGTTGTTTGTGCCTGCTGCCTCTGTATAACAGCAGGACGGTATAGTCTGATGTTCTGTTTAGTCGTTTATGTATTTATGGTCAGATTTCAAATTAATAAGAGGGATTCTCCGTCAGAAACATGAGCAAAATCACAAAGTAGATTTCTGTGTGTCTTGAGTTTTAGCACAAAATTCATTCAGCTTTAAAAAAAAACTAGAGAAGCAACACGGCAGAGTCAGTTTGTATATTTGTCACATCTGCTTCATAACAGAACAAAAGATGATAGGAATGAGTGGAGAAACTAAATACTTAAAAAATGAATTCCACTGAACAGACTCAGCCTTGTTCTGAATCTCCCATGTCAGCTGTGGTCATGATGAACGTCACGCCAAAACGCTGCCCGGCGTTCCTGCTTCAAGCACGTCGGCTCTGTTTGTTCTGTTTCTGATAACTCAAAACAAACTGCTTAATTGTTCTCTCCTTTCAAAGGCAAACTGAGAAAGTGCTTTGCGATACATCAGATTCAGACACTAATCGCTGAGCTGATTCATTAGAAAGTAAATGATCTAATCTCTGGCCATTTGTGTGTGTGCTTGTGCGTGGCTGTGTGCGTGTGCAGGTTGATGTGTGAACCATGTGAGGGTCCCTGTCCCAAAGAGTGTAAAGGAGACAAGACGATCGACTCGGTGACCTCAGCCCAGGCTTTAAGAGGCTGCACTATTATTGAGGGCAACATGATCATCAAGATTCGAGGAGGAAGTAAGTATTATTACCCATAAACCCCTGCTGTGAAGGCTTCAGGGTCTGTGTTTTAGTGTTTGCACCTTTTAGCTTTTATTTATTGTTTTTAACTTTCAGCTAACATAGCTTCTGAGTTGGAGGCTAGTTTGGGACAGATTGAGATAATCAAAGGTTACCTGAGCGTTCGCAGAGCCTACGCCTTGGTCTCCCTCTCTTTCTTACGAAAACTGCGCCTCATCAAAGGAGAGCAACTCGAAGGAGAGTAAGTCCTTTTTCTCTGCTGTCACACTGAATCAACCAATTTATCTATACAGCAAGTTTAAAAACAAGTGTTGATCAAAGTGCTTCACAAGGAGGATAAACATACAGTTAAAAACTTGAATGGAATAAAAAAGGCAAAAAAAATTGATTTACAATTTTAGAAATTCTTGATTTGATGTTTCAATTTTCATTGCTTATGTTTAATTATGATTTTCTGTTTCATTTTATTCTTTCCACCATTTTATACTGTTGATGATTGTACAGCACCTTGTGAATATATTTCTGTGAAAGGCGCTTCAAAAATAAAACTTTACTTACTTACTTACTTACTTACTTACTKACTTACTTACTAAAAAGAGATAAAAAACGCACAATTCCAAATTTCTTATGGAACTCAAACTGAACTTGAATTCAAAGGTGAGTTTTCAAGCAGGATTTAAAAGACTGCAGAGACTCTGTGATGGAGAAGTGATTGATCCAAACATGGGCAGAGACATCTGATTTAAAAGAAAGATAAATTTGAATATCGTCAGCATAACAACGAACACTGCACTTTTATCTTCTGCTCTATGATTAAACATTTATTTTTTCTCTTACCTATTTTAGTACCTACGGCTTTTACGCACTGGATAACCAGAACCTCCACCAGCTGTGGGACTGGTCCAAACACAATCTGACGATAGAACGTGGCCGCATGTTCTTCCACTTCAACTCCAAGCTTTGCATGGCGGAAATCACMAAAATGGAAGAGGTCACTGGAACCAAAGAGCGCAACCAGAAGAATGACATCGCTCTGCGCACCAATGGAGACCAAGCTTCCTGTAAGAGAACTGAACGAGCACGTTTAAAATATATTAGGGGCGTAACGATACATTTGTTCTTACCATGACATCGATGTTTGTGACGGGTACTGTGCATGAGCTAGTGTCGTTTGTTTTTTTTTCACACACACTGGCCACTTTRAATGCAATGAATTTACATTTTAAATACAAATTCTAACTGTTTTTATCAACAAATTCAAACTGCGTCCGAGTTAAAATAAAACTCCTCTGTGATCTTTTTGGATGTGAACAAAGACAGGTTCTGAGTATGTAGCTGTATTTGTTTCTTAGGTGAATCAAAGACTCTGAAAATCACCTCCGTCAAGACCTCACACAACATGATCATCCTGAGGTGGACCCCGTTCTGGCCGGCAGACTTCAGAGACCTGCTGGGGTTTATGGTCCTGTACAAAGAGGCGTAAGTTGGATTTCTGCTGATTTGTAATAAAATTTACTCACCAGACTTTGTCTTTTTGCTGCTTTTTAGACTTCTCAAAAGAACAGCCTGAGAAACATACAACAGCATCCCAGTTTGTAATTTTTTTGTTTTGTTTTCCCTGCAGTCCGTACAGGAACGTGACAGAGTTTGATGGACAGGACGCCTGTGGCTCAAACAGCTGGGTGATCGCCGATGTTGACCCGCCGCCTCGCCCGACTGATAACAAGAAGGTAGACGATCCGGCGTACCTGATCCGGCCGTTAAAACCCTGGACCCAGTATGCCATCATGGTCAAAACCCAGCTGTCTGCACCCGATGAGCGTCAAGTTTCTGGAGCCAAAAGTGAAATTATTTATGTTCGCACCAATGCTTTCAGTAAGTTAAACGCACTTTTTAAAATATTATTTTAGGGTCGACTTTTCTCATTCAGTTGTTGTTTCACTATTTCCTTTCTGCTCCTCCAGGGCCCTCCGTACCTCTGGACCCCATCTCATCCTCCAACTCCTCGTCTCAAATCATCCTGAAGTGGAAACCTCCAAACAGCCCGAATGGCAACATCACCCACTACCGGGTCATCTGTCGTAAGCAGCCAGAGGACAGCGACCTCTACAAGTTTGACTACTGCCTGCAGGGTCGGTATCTGAGRAGTTCTTTAGAACCAAACTTTGTCTGGATTTTCCCCTCATTTCAAACTCTCACCTGCAGGAATGAAGCCACCCAATCGAATCCCGACCTACCTGGACATCGAGGAGGAGCAGAAGTGGAACCACACGGATGACTCCACCTCGGAGGGCAAATGTTGCACCTGTCCCTTGACGAARGGGCAGATAGAGAAGGAGCAGCTGGAGATCGAATACCGCAAGACCTTTGAAGACTACCTCCATAACGAAGTGTTTGAGAGCAGGTAACCTACTGACACCTCTGTTCCACATTTGCACTCGTTTTGGCTACGAGACGCATTTCTTTCWTCTCTGTCTGCTTGACATCTTAGAGAAGCTACAACATTTATTTATTTCACCCCCAGCTACTAAAATGGATRTTATTTTGAGCATTTATGACAAAAGGCAGAGAATTCACAATAAGAAATCATCCAAATTCATATTAGAATTGTGCATCCGTGTTAAATCATTACAGGATCGGGTTTTGTTCCATATTTCCTGGATCTAAGCCAGTCGGAGTCTAAAGAATATATGAAGAATGATTTTGYGCTGGTTTTAAAAAGGTTTATATTTCACTGGAAATTTGCAGAAAATTTTCAGCCTTTGTAGGAGCAACATTTTGTCTTTGAGTGTCTGATCTTCAGCTAACCCCACAACACACACACACGTTTGTATTTCTATCCTTATTAGGACCGTTCAGTGACTTTCATTCATTTCCAGTCATTTCTATAGCCTAATCCTGACCCTTTACCCTAACCTCCAACCCAAAAAATGGACTGCCACCATATTAGGACCAATTTTTGGTCCCCATAAGGACCATTGGTCTTGACAAGGTAGGTGTGTATAACAGAAACGGTCCTAAAAGGGTAACAAATACAAGTACACTCACACACACACACACACACACACACACACACACACACACACACA
>NW_013952410.1:3999809-4001019 GCF_001266775.1 Austrofundulus limnaeus | reverse complement strand
ATATATACCTTATAGTACAGTAAATAAATGAATGTATATGAAGGTGCATATTGAAGGTGTCTGTTATAACAATCAGTTGTCTGTATGTGTTGGTAAAGAGTAAATTCAAAGTAGTCCAATAAATATAAACTAATTATATCAGTGTAATAAACATGTCTTTTTCTGTTCATCCTTCACGCCATCATTTGATTTAAACTTTTAACGTTTCTGCTCAGGTGAGGCTGAATGTGACGTCTGAATCAGCAGTTATCTCCAACCTGCAGCACTTCACCAGTTACACAATCGAGATCATGGCCTGCAACCATCCTGAAGACCCCAGACGCTGCAGCCTGGCCACTTATGTCAGTGCCCGAACCATGCCTGATGGTAAATGGACCGAGAATCTGCCTGCACGTTTCACACAAACACGCGGATTCATCGCAGCTGCACTTTGAGAAAGAAAGGACTCACGTTGTTTGGCATTTTAAAACTGTATTTTTCATGTTCGTCAGTAAAAGCAGACAATATCCCCGGCCCGGTGACCCACGAGGTTCTGACCGGTGAGACTCCCTCTGTGTTGATTAAGTGGAACGCTCCGCCTTCGCCCAACGGCCTGATCATCCTTTATGAGGTCTTCTACAAGAAGGTCGGAGACACCGAGGTAAATATGGACAAACACAAATTTGCAAGATCAGCATATTTGGGGAAAATAACATTTAGGAGACCAAGTCAAAAAGTATTTAAAAAAAAAAACAGAAATCTGAAAAAGTGAATCTTGAAAAGATTATTGTTTACAGTGTTACTCCTGTGTGCTGACATCTTCTCTGTGTGTTTTCCCAATGAAATCCTGTTGTCTGCGTGTGCTCGCTGTGTGTTGTTCACTTGCTGTAAACGTGAATTGCTGCCGTTCACTGCTGCACCGCATGACCTTAGGAGCCAGCAGCAGCCTTGTTGCTACGGCAACAAAAGCAGGAAGGAAAGGCAGTGGCGGCGATGGAGTCGCATCCCAGGCGACAGCTTTGCTGCACTGCACTGAAAACCCTTCACATACTCGCAGGCTTTGCAGCTCAGGCTTATTTAAAACCATGTTTGAAGCATTTTGGGAGTTCCAGTTATTAGACTTGTTCTGACCCGGAGCAAAACTCAATAACACTTGGAGACTTTTTGTTGTAGCAGAAACTGTCTTTGTTTTTGTTTGTTTTTTATTTTATTTTATTTATTTATTATTATT
>NW_013952410.1:3993740-3998589 GCF_001266775.1 Austrofundulus limnaeus | reverse complement strand
AATCTATGGCAGCAACATTTATAATTGAACCACTTCAGTTTTTTTGGAGGGAAAATTTTTCCCATTCTTGTTTGATGTTGGATTCAAGCTGTTCAATAGTTCCGGGTCTTCATTTCTAGATTTTTCATTTCTAGATGCACCAAATGTTTTCAGGTAGTGGCAGGTCTGGACTGYAGGCAGACCAGGTCAGCAGGTGGTTGAGCATCATCTTGCTGAAACAAGAACTTCTCTGAAAACAATATAATCCAGGGAGCGTATGTTATTTTTAAAACCTGTTTTAATTTTTTTGCCTTTCCCTTGTGCTTGAATCTGCTTATGCCAGAGTCACTAATGCACCCCTATGTCATCAGAGAGGCAGGACTTTCAACTGTGCACTAATAACAGGCTGGATGACCCATCTCTTCTTTTCATATGTAGGATGGATCTGTGGGTTCCAAGAAGAAATTTAAATTTTCAGTTTTTGAATTTGCCTCGGTGTATTTTAAAGCGGATTTGGTCCAGATAAAACAGAGGGTTTTCACATATGGCTTTTTCTTTGCATGACAGAGCTTTAACCAGCAGTTTTGGGTGGTTTAGTGAGCTGTGTTTACATTGATTGTCATCCTTGTCTTTTGAGCACAGAAATTTCTCCAGATTATCTAAATATTTTGATGATATTAACTGTACATGGTAGGTTATTCAAAGTTATAAAATTTATATCGAGGAAGATTATTCTGAAATTGTTCCATAATTTTTAAACATATTTTTCTTCAAACTGGTGAACCTCCGCTCATCTTTACCCTTTATATACCCACTGTTCTAACTGACCTGTTGGTTGGGTTCATGGGATTTGCAGATCTGTTTTTATTTGCATTTTACACCCCTTTTTGTGTTTGTTACTCATGTGAGGATATTTAAAAGAAAAGGTGTTGCACTATTTGTAGGTAGCAGATTTTAGGTCCTTTTGTCTGTTTTTGCGTAGTGTACGTTCCTGATGATTGGGAGGTGCCTCGGGAGAAGATCACGCTGCTCAAAGAGCTGGGTCAGGGCTCCTTCGGCATGGTGTACGAAGGCATCGCTCAAGACATCGTCAAAGGAGAGCCGGACAGTCGCGTCGCCGTCAAGACGGTCAACGAGTCGGCCAGCCTGCGAGAGAGAATCGAGTTCCTCAACGAAGCCTCGGTCATGAAGGCCTTCAGTTGTCACCACGTGGTATGGATCACCCTCTTTTTAAAACTGCATTTCAGCAATAATCTCCTGAGGCAGCTGTCMGTGCGCTCATCAGCTACAGTTTATCAGCGAGGGACTCAGAGGATCATGACTCGACTTGTTGTGTTGAAGCTGCCACATAGACACCCAGTTTGACTCCCAAACACATTTTCACACTCRGCAAGCGATTGTGACTGCCATCACGCTTTCATTACATGACCTACTAAGCAACAATTAGTGCAACATGTTGTGCTGTCGGCAGTGTTGTAGTCAAGACCACCTAACCCGAGACCAACTCAAGACCAAGACCACAGTGTATTGAGACTGAGACAAGACCAAGACTTTTAGGGTTTGAACCAAGTCGAGACCAAGACCAAGGGAGGGCGAGACCGAGACAAGACCAAGACTTTTAGGGTTTGGACCAAGTCGAGACCAAGACCAAGGGAGGGCGAGACCGAGACAAGACCAAGACCAGATAAATAAAATGTTTCCTAAAAGATGGAGTATTGTGTACACATGTACAGTGGGGAGTATTTAGATCTCATAGTTGAGGTCTAACTATGATGTCAATCACAGGCCTCTCATCTTTTTAAGTTGGAGAACTTGAACTATTGATGCTGACTAAATACTTTTTACCCACTTTATGTAGAGCTAATATTGACTAAATCTTTGTGTGAGGGCAGAGAAAATAATTTTGCTACAGAGGCAGTGACTAAAAGTTTGACGTTGCCCCCAGTCTCTGAAAGTGAAGTGCTGCCGAATGTACAAGTTGCTTTATGTTTTCTCCTGGTTGTTATTCTTTTACAATGATATTATTTATGAATAATGTAGCCAAACTTTTTTACTTAAAATTTTGAAGACATCTTCTACCGCTTCCAGAGAACCACAGTTCACTTTCTGGGAGTGCTGCATGTGAGTGACGGCAGGTGCAGATGGGTGACAGCCGCTAACAAAAATACATAAATAGCAATAATTCAGGTTTGGATTTGAATCAGTAGCTACATTTTAAATCCAATGAAAGTAAGATTGTTAACAAATAAATTGGACAATAATATGGCTATTTAGTTATATTTCCACAGYTGTGGTCTTGACTGGTCTTGAAACAAAATTCTGAGTCCTCAATGTCCGAGACCGAGACAAGACCGAGTACAAATGCTGTAGAGTCCGAGACAAGACCAAGACCATCAAAAACTGGTCTTGAGACCGGTCTTAAGACCAAGACTGGTTTCAAGTACTACAACACTAGCTGTCGGCTGTGCAAACTCATGTTGAGATAAGAGAGTTTTATTATTAACCACGTGAAGACAAGAGAATTCTCATTTTTGGTGCGTTGATTTATTCACATGTGAATAGTCAGCAGTGTTGGTGTCACACTGTTCTCTGAAAGCTTTTATATGTAACACATGAAAAGTTACTGACTGTAGAGATTTACTAATCCGTAGTTAGATATAAGCCAACAAACACATCGAACTGAGGATTATGTCACAAAGTAGTGTGTGGAGAAGTGATGAAAATGTTTGCAATAATTTGGCAAAATATAACGAATAAATATTTTATCTACGAGTTGTTTGAATGAAATGTCTGAAATATAATCTTGAAGAATTTTTTTGAAAACTTTTTTTAGGATTACCTACAAAAAATATGATTTTTAAGCAGAAAAGACTTGATTTTTTTTGTCATTTTACCTGCGAGCTAGCAAAGCGTTTTCTATTCTTTCCAGCTGGTAAATCTTTGCCTACGTCCAAATTYAGGGACTGCGTCCTTTGAAGGACCCGGTCTACATGGACCGAGTCTTTTGTCGACCCCAAAGACCGTAAGAAAGTGTCTGAATTTGAACGGTCTTTATTCACGCCATTACCCTGTCGTATGTCCTGTCGTGGAGCAAGCGTGAGGGCACTAAACAGAAGCGACGAAGATTGACATTAGATAAATATTAATATTATAATTTAGCAAAATTACCTTACAGGCAATACTTAGAACTAAGGGACCTGCTGTATGAGCTCGTTTGATTTCTGACATGAATATTTTAATAACTGTTAGCGCAAATGTAAAGGATCCATCAGACCTGTCCCTCATATCGGGGGGAAAAGTAGGATGCATTTGTTGGCTGCAAWTGCAGGAGTCTTTGAATTTGGACAAGTTTTGGTGCATATAAGTGATGTAATTGACCTTCGAAAGATGCAGCCCCTGAATTTGGACACAGTTTTTATATCCGAGAACCGTTTGAGGTTTCTTCTTCATAAAGACGTTAAAAATTCCTCATCAGAAAAACCTAAAGATAGGATACAAACCAAATATCGATGAGTTATCCTGATCAGGAAGACAAATCAAGGCAAGTCTCTGGAACCACTCATGAATGTGCTCAGGTCATTTTAACCAAATTTGACTCAATCCTCAGTTTGCACGATATGCATTCCTTCAAAGAATGATGGTTTCATTTGTTTTGTCTGTTTTCTTTTTTGCAGGTGCGTCTGTTGGGAGTCGTCTCTAAAGGTCAGCCCACCCTGGTTGTGATGGAGCTGATGATTCACGGTGACCTAAAGAGCTACCTGCGGAGTCTGAGGCCAGACTCTGAGGTAGGTCCTTTTTGTTTATCTTCTTATGCAAGGGAAAAAGAAGAGAAGAAAGCCCAGAAAAGCCCTGAAATGATTAAATAAAGAACAATGACATGGAAAAAAATGTCCCGATTGCAGACGATAACCACAGTAAAAGATCTTTACTTGTGAGATTTTCCCACTTAGCTGTATTTCAATGTATACGAGCAGCCAAAATGATCTTCCTTGTCAGTCTCAGTCTTAGAGATGGGATGAGGAGCTCTGTCATCCGGGGGGAGGTTTGAGTTGAGCCGCTGCTCCTCTGCATCAAAAGGAGTCAGTTGAGGTGGTTCATCTGATTTTGACGCCTCCCTTTAGAGGTGTTCCGGGCACGTTCGAATGGTAGGAGACCCTTGGGAAGACCAGGACTCGCTGGAGGGATCGTGTGTCCTCTCTGATGTAGGAATACCTCAGGGTCCTCCAGGACGAGCTGGGAAGAGGGATGCCTGGGTTTCTCTCCTAGACCTGCTGCCTYCGCGACCCGAATGTGGACAAGCAGCGGACATGGAGACTGTATTTATTAATTTTCTTTGTGTGGTTTACAGAACAACCCGTCAGGCTCCCCACCTCCGACTCTAAAGGACATGCTGCAGATGGCAGCAGAAATCGCAGACGGCATGGCCTACCTCAACGCCAAGAAGTTCGTCCACAGAGACCTGGCAGCCAGAAACTGCATGGTGGCCGAGGACTACACCGTCAAGATCGGAGGTACGGGCTATTGTGTTCGCTTTGTTCGCTRTGTTCTCATGTCGTAATCTGTCTGACTCGTGCTTTGTCTCACCCGCTGTCAGACTTCGGCATGACTCGGGACATCTACGAGACGGACTACTACCGTAAAGGAGGGAAGGGTCTGCTCCCCGTCAGGTGGATGGCTCCAGAGTCTCTGAAGGACGGAGTCTTTACAGCCCACTCTGACTGCTGGTAGGTCACACCTCAGCAACAACCATCTGTGAAGGTTTTATCATTCTGAGTGCACACCTGGAACATGTCACCACATCTGTGTGTGTGTGTGTGTGTGTGTGTGTGTGTGTGTGTGTGTGTGTGTGTGTGTGTGTGTGTGTGTGTGT
>NW_013952410.1:3987304-3993176 GCF_001266775.1 Austrofundulus limnaeus | reverse complement strand
CTCTCTCTCTCTCTCTCTCTCTCTCTCTCTCTCTCTCTCTCTCTCTCTCTCTCTCTCTCATTTCTGCCGTTTCCCCAAACCATCACCTTTCAAACCTACTCTAGAAGAATACAGTTGCAACAAAATATTTTATGTTGAAATACTGAGTTTTCATTTAAAACTACAAACGTCAGATCTATTCGGAGGTTAATTTTTAGGGGTTGGTTGTTCAAAATATCTGTTTAAGATAATAATGTTAGAGTTCTACAAATATTTATAAAGRCAAAAATAAAATGAAAGGACCTAAAATTAAAATCATAATGGGCTGAGAAGGGATGGCAATTTTGGTTAAACTTTCKAAACAACGTACACAATCTCATGCAATTGTGCAAGATCTTAACATGATTGTTAGACACTAAGTGTGCGCTGAGGAGGACTTTGCAAAATAAGCTGATGTTGTTAACGTTAATTAACTACGTTAGACTTCTTGATCTGAGTTGACTCCAAAACTAAACAGGGTTTTATGTGATATTTTGCTAACAGGCAAGCAGGATTGTTGACAACACTTAAAGGTACAAATAGTTCTTAAGTAAAAATTTTGGTTAATTTTTGGTTTTTTACTTGAGTAATTACTTCTACTGCTTACATTTTTACACAATTATCTGTACTTTATAAAGAAAATGTAAAGAGTGGAAAAGTAGAAAGTCAAAGCTCCTATTTCAGTCCAAATTTTTTATTTTCAAAAAAAAAAATTAAAAACCCTTTCAAACATGTGACATTTCTCGAATAGAGTGAGCTTAACTGTGGTAGGATGAGATGTATAAATATTTACCATTCTGACATCCTATTGGTTTGTATCAACCCACCTGCACACGACACACATCACATCACACTGCAGCTTGGTCAAGCAGACGTATTGGCAGAGATGCTGTATATGCAGCTGAAACAGAAAGTCTAGTGCATTAATATTTTAATGTAACATTGTAGTCAATAGAACACACACAATTTTTTTGGGGGGGCACCTCCCAATGAATGTAATTTTGGAAATTCTAACTCACTTTTACTCAATATTTTTCATACTTAAGTACATTTGATATCAGAAATTTACTTTTGATACTTAAGTACTGTGAATGCCAGATACTTTAAGATTTTGACTCAAGAAATATCCTYAGAGGAAACTTTAACTTTTGACAAAGTAATTTTATGGTAAAATACTTTTACTGAAGTATCACTTTGAGGCACTTTATTTAACACTAGTGGAAAAAAAAATCCACAATACTTGAGCTACACCAAATATTAGCTCAATATTAGCAAAATTATTCACTTTGGATTTGCTGGCTAATGTTGGTTAGCTACGTAAGCCTTCTTGAGCTGAGTTGACTTCATATGATATTTTGCTAACATGCAAGCAGGGTCGACGCCAACATTTAAGGTCAGCAGCTCTTGAGCCACACTGAGTTTGAGTTTAATGTCAGTGAAGTCGTGTCTGAGTTGTGTAGATGTCACTTGTGTTGTCGTCTTCTTTATGAATCACTCATTCACCCGCCTACTGTTGTTTTTGTTCCTGCTGGAGGTAAAGCCCCCGCTGCCACTAGCGGCTCACTGTTGCGCCTCTTTCCTCCCCTCCCTCCTCCCCTTCCTCCCTCCTCTCACAGCTGAGAGCCACGGCTCCCAGTGGTGAGCGAGCTCTCCAGAGTTCCAGCTCCGCCGCGCTGCTCTCATGGCCGACTCGCCTCTCAATCACTCCTGGCCGTCCTTCTCTAAGCTCTGGATGAAGAGATGGTCCTTCAAGAGAGGTAATCTGCCCTCAGGTTCAGGGGTCAAGGGGTCGAGGCRTTCTGATTGGTTTGTGAGGCAGGATGCTGCACCCACTGAGCACTCTCTGTGTTTGAGCCTCTGTTTGAGTCACATACAGTAACTGCTGTTTACCAGGCTGACCTAATTGTGGTGTGTGGCGGGGGGACGGTTGCAGTCTGTCATGTGAAACCTTATCTCAGAGTTAAGTGTTTGTTGGGACCTGTGTGTCTGCTGTAGAACGTGAGCGTGCAGAAACCTGCGAGGCTTCGAAACAGGAGCCTCCTTCCTGCCTGTTCTCCTCTGCGTGATGCTCTGAACCTTGTTTCGTGCGCAGCTCTGTGTGTGAGACGAGTTTTTCCGACCAAGGCAGGATCTGACAGTTGTTTTGACGTTGGCCTCGAGCTCAGCTCTTGACAGCCTCTGTGATCTGGTTTTATCTACGCTCGGCATCCGTCAGACACTTTTCACTGTCTGCTGCTTGGCCCCCGATGGTCGCCGCTGCCTTTTAAAGGTCCACCGCCTTGTTCCAGAAATGATCACGAACAAGTGGATGTGGGTTCTGCTGCAGAAGGTCATCGCGGCCCGTCTGAAACCAGAAGCTGTGAGAAACARTCAGGTTGTCACATGGAGCTCAGGTTCCTCTTGTGATCATCACGTCGCGGCTAAAACATGAGGCCTCGCTCATTTCAGATCTGCTGCATCCTCTTTTGTTGTCACCAGTAAAAACAATGCTGAACAGTTTATAATGAACAAGTTTTATTGTTTTCAAAAACAGTTTCAGTTGATTCAAAGCTATAGATGTGAGGTTTTATGTAAATGTTATGAATCATTAATATCTTACCTGTTGCAGATAACATTTTGTATCGTTTACCTGGCAGCCACTGAGTTTTTTAAGTCTATTTTTTTAAAAAAAATAAAAAAAACAATAAAAAGATTTTTGGCACTAACAAGTTAAAACACAATGAATTTAAAGTGCTGGTTAAACACTGCTATTAAAACTGCTTCAAATATAAATAGTTTTGCATTGAAAGCTACTGATGTGTTTTTAGGAAGCTCGAGAAATCAATTTATATTTTTATCCAACCTTTATTTATCTGGTAACGCTTTATTTTACGGTACCTTTATTACCATGTAATTACAAAGTAATAAAAAATGAAAAAATGTGTTAATTACTTCCTTATTACTATACAATTATGTGGTAATCACACTAAAAAAGAAAAAATACTATTAGTAAAACTAACTTTATTGGGTTACTATAATCAAATAACTATTCAATAGTAACTCAACACTATATTTATAACCAAAAGAATGCAACTAAATTTTGGGGTTAGTGGTTAATTGCAATAAAATATAACTTTAAAACTGTCCAAATTACCCAGTACTTATTTAGTTGTTACATAGTGAATTGTAATACAATACCAGGTAAGTGCTACATTACTGCAGACAATTAATTACATAGTAAAATTGTACCCTAATTACCATGTAATTACATGGTAATAAGGTAGTAATTACAATTTAATCACATTTTTATTACCTTGTAATTACATGGTAATAAGGTAGTAATTACAATTTAATCACTTACCTTGTAATTACATGGTAATAAGGTAGTAATTACAATTTAATCACTTACCTTGTAATTACATGGTAATAAGGGTACCGTAAAAGAAAGCATTACCATTTGTCCAGGTTAGTTAATTAGAGACTGTCCAGCAGGCAGCAACAGGAGACTGGATATAAATAATTACATATAATAAATACACTTTTGTAACAATTTGTAGAGATTTATGAAAATGCATCACAATATTTCCTGTACATTAAGGAAGTTTTAGTCTTTAATTGCAGCTTATTCCAGTTTTGGAACCAACAAAAAAGGAGAGAAAAAGATGGTAGGTGTTGAAGAAAAGTTGTTGGAACAAAAATGATGTTTAGAAATAAAAAAAGGCACGAAAAAGTTTTGCTGAGCAAACTTTCTGAAATTATTTAACTTTGGAGTGTTTTGTGTTCATGTGAACGTCAAATAAGTGCACGTGCTGACTGTGCTGAACCTTACAGATGATCGGATGAGTTTAAAAAAACTATAGAAGACTAAGTGGAGGCAGGTTGAACATTTATCAACTTCTTAACAAAACCACAGTCTGTCCACTTAGATTAAAAAAATACTGCTTAAATTAAGAGTTTRTTTCATTTGAACTGGGGTTTTGTGGTCGGGTTGTGAACAATCACCATCTTACCTGTTRYAGATGGCACTTTGACCAGCCTGAGTTTTGAGAAACTGAGTTGAATTTTGACAGAACTGATTAGAGAAAAAATGAATATAGACCAAAGTGGATTGTCGTCGTCTCACAACAACTCAACCAACTTTATTTCTRTAGCACATTTTAAAAACCACAGGGTTAATCAAAGTGCTGTACAGTAAGACAGAAATAAGTCAGGACAATAAAAAAGAAACTTACAACAC
Source organism: Austrofundulus limnaeus (assembly GCF_001266775.1). Classification (NCBI taxonomy): domain Eukaryota; kingdom Metazoa; phylum Chordata; class Actinopteri; order Cyprinodontiformes; family Rivulidae; genus Austrofundulus; species Austrofundulus limnaeus. The sequence continues at coordinate 3,988,942 of NW_013952410.1, read as the reverse complement.
ATGGGTACACAATAGGTGTGCTTTAAGGTGCCGTACGAGACAAGATCAGAGTGTGTTAAAAAGCCAGAGGATAAAAGTGTGTTTTAAAAAGAGATTTAAAATCAGGAGGTCTGTCTGACACTCAGGGGTAATTTGTTCCACAACTCGGCTCTGTCGCCTCTGAGCTTCAGCCTTGTTATAGGGACGGTCAGCAGCAGCCAATCAGTTGATCTTAGGGATCAGGGTGGGTRGTAAGGCTGAGGCAGCTCACATAAATATGGTGGAGCAAAGCTTGTTCAACTCAAATCTGAAAAGTTTGTAATRAGTACGTTTAACACGTCCATCGAGACAGAATTGAACAATTTTGTGTTGATTCTTGTGATTTTGTTATGAAGTAAAATACAAAATGTTTATCTCAAGGGGTTTAAATATCCATCATAGGTTTTTATAAAAGCTAGTTATATTTGAACCAATTTTAATACTTTGTAAGAGTTTAATCTTTAAGTTAGATTTATTTGTCATAATATTTCAAGTGTTTCAAGCCAAATACATTTTACTGTTTATTTTTTATATAAAAGACATGTTAGATGTGGGCAGRCACTAAACAAAACAATAATTCACAGATGAATAAAACTAATGYAAAGCATGATATTAAGTGTAATGAATCAGCAGAACTTGAGCCTTTAAATGGTTCATTATTTGTCACTGCTTTCAGTAGCAGAGTGAGGCCATCCTTTTTATGTCGCCAGAACAATTGTGGAGACTGCGACGCACACACCTGAGCACACAAACACACACAAACACACACTGATACTTCATACTCACAAGAAATAAGAGTCCGACCATAAAAGGCCACATCGGCTCCACAGGAAAGCATCCAGCAGCTGCTGCACAGTTTACACTCAGCACAAGTGGGGTTTGGATTCTGCTCCCCCCACCCCCACCCCCACCCCACCCCCTCCAGTCAGGACCCTGCCACCCCTGCAGCCTCAGCCTGTGATTTAGTATTATAGAGAACTGGATCTACTGTTGGCCCGTCTGAATGTTTACATCTCAGCTTCTCTGGCTGTCGGGAAGATGAAAGTGGTTTGTGTAGGTTTATATCAAGGCTGAGTCTGACTGCAGGCCACGAGCTCAGGCCGCCTGCAGCGTCGAATTACACGGCTTTTCTCGCTTGACATCTGCTTTGTGGAATTTAACAAAAAAAAAAATCATTATTCATAAAGTTCCACTGAGATAAGATCAGCATTCCAACAAACAGACTCCAAAAGTTAATCAGCTGTAGAGGGACACCAACAATCACTTTCTGAAAGCTTTATTAAAATGTGCTCAAGAATAGATAAGATATTTTGCTAACAGACTGAGAAATGAACACACACAAGCTTTTTTTATTTATTAATAGACCTTTTGTTGTCAAAGAAAGAAAACTCTTTTTTTCTGTTGGATGTAGAGCTGATACATCGTCTCTACTTTATTAAATTATAGTAAATGTAAAAAAACCTAGATGATGCTGTTTTTATATTTRACTAAAGCAACAGTCTGCATGGTCTGTTAACTTTACATATATAAATACTTATTGTTTTACATTTATTTATTTATATACACATATACTTATACATGTACAGTACCTTTACGTAAAAAATATGCTTACACCTATAC
>NW_013952410.1:3984516-3986293 GCF_001266775.1 Austrofundulus limnaeus | reverse complement strand
GTTGTAATGTGACAAAATATGGAAAAGTTCAAGGGGTATGAATACTTTTGCAAACCACTGTACTTAGATAAATACATGTAAATAGATGGATACTTATACTTATACAGTATATAGACACATTCAAATACAGTACTTATACATACAGATATACATAAAAATGTTTACTTATTCATATACATATACCATATATATTGAAATATGAACATACATACTCATACATATGTAATAAACTTATTCTTATATATTTATACTTATTTTCTTATATACTTATATATTTACAGATACGTATACTTGCCTGAGACTGATTCCCAACACATACTCTGAGTGATAACATAGTTCTCAAGATTTTTGGTTTAAAAATGAGCAATTATCGATTTGGAGTCAACTCTGTCCATTAACAAAGTTTTGTCAGAAAGAATTTGTATACGTATGTAATACAGGAAGTATTTTAAAGTGTGTCTACAGCTGGTTTATATGTGGAGCCAATCCCATTCAAGATGGCTGCCACAGCCAGCTGATATTAGAAAACACATGGTTGGCTGTACTTTGAATAACTTTGCAGAAATTGAGCTGATATTTGGTGCAGTTTTTGCTGAGACTCGTTAACAGTGATTAACATCTGAAGTCTGTCCAGTTTGTAAGAGACGTGAAAGTTTTTGCTGCGTGTTCTGAAGGTGAGACAGGAAGGATACACAGCATTTAAAACAGGACARTGATCAATGACCACAGGCAGAGAATGCAGCTGTAACCTGTACAATGTTCTCAGCAGCTGACATATTTCTGAAGTCAGCAAATGTCGGATTTTACTTTTGTGACGTTGTGTTGAATTGTGTGAATGTTTAGAGAGTGTGTTACATTCTTCACAGATGTATCAGATGTACAGCGGTTCCAATGATGCACCTCCATCTGGAGAGTGTTTTACCTCACACTTTTTAGTCATGTCAACAAACAGGTTTTATGACTAAAGTAAGGCCACAATAAGAGCTCCATYAAAGTGACACTAAAAACATTTAAATTCAGCAAATAGTACAAGAACTGAAGCTTTTTTATATGGTTTTTATCTGCTGCTAAGTGTTGATAATGACTGTTAATAGCTCAGTATTTGTAGATTTGACTGATTTAGTCATTTCAGTGTTTGCTAAGGATGATAATCTGAAGCAGGTGATCAGCATCCTGTCTGCTTCTCTTTTAATCCCAAGTGGTGTTCTAATAATGAAATGTTTGTTGTCTAGCCTCCGAGTGTAAGCCATGTAGCCACTCCTGTGGGAACCCCAGYGGGCAGCTCAGCATCCGGACCCTTGTTCCTGGTGGGAGAGGGTCTTCGACCTCATCAACCCCGGCCTCCATCACAGAGGATGAGTTCTTTTGTGGCACAGCAGATGATCAGGTAAAAAACATTTATTTACATCAGGATAATCTTTATTTTATAATTTCTTTAACTTCTTCCCTCCCCTCTCCAAGAAATCCAGATCCACTTCCAACATATTGTTTTACTTTTAGCTAGTCTTTGGGGGCTTTAAGTTTCAGCAAACATCTGCTAATTTTAGCTTTTAGCTAGTCTTTTGCTACTTTAAGCTTTCATAGCTAACATCTGCTATTTTTAATTTTAAGCCTTCAGCTAAAAATCTGTTGATTACAGCTTTTAGCCAATCTTTTGCTACTTTAAAATTTCAACTAACATCGGCTACTTGTAGCTTTTACCAAACCTTTTGCTTCTTCATGGCTAGGCTTTTGTTAACTTTAGCTCTCCATTGTTTCTTTCTTCTTCTTCTTCTTC
>NW_013952410.1:3975919-3984070 GCF_001266775.1 Austrofundulus limnaeus | reverse complement strand
TAGATAGATAGATAGATAGATAGATAGATAGATAGATAGATAGATAGATAGATAGATAGATAGATAGATAGATAGATAGATAGATAGGCAGGCAAATTCATTGATGAGGGGACCAGGCCGTCTCCATGATTACTGAATGATGCATGAGAGGAAAACCATCAGGAAATTAACTCGTTATCTCGAGAAACGGTCCTCGTAATTTTGTGATAATATGTCGTTGTCGCGAGGAAACCCTGGAAAATAATTCTAAGCAGAAAACGGCCGCTCTCGCCTTCCGTAGATTGTCTGAGTTTTTGCTACATTCCACGTTATCTAGCATTTAACCATTTTTAGCTTTTTAGCTAGTGTTTTGTTCATGTTGGTTTGCGTTGTGCTTCTGTAAGTTTGAAGTTAGTGGTGTTCTATATACAGCTTGATTTAACTTGTGGTTTTATGTTTGGCTTTAAAGGCTCATGTTTACTATCTTCAGTGTTTTAGGTTTCTCTCTACTCCTTCCTGTCTTATTAAAGTCACGTCTGCTTTCAAGAACACTAATGTGACTGTTAACTTCTCAGAAACAGGCTGTGAACATGAAATGTAATATTTTTTTTTCACTTAATATTTCTTGCTCTACTTTATTTAGTGCTTTAAATGAAATCCTGTTTGATTGTTTAGGTTTAACCTCCTCAGTTGTCGCTGCTTTCAGCTCCTCCTCACCTGTGCCTYATCTATAATCAGCACACCTGCTCTCACTCACTAATTAGCCATTCCTGTGTTTATAAGTTCGCTGATTTCACTCAGTCTTGTCTGTTTCCAGTCATGTATTGTTCAGGATGGCCCAGTTTCAGTTGACTTTAATCCTATTATTAAAGGTTTGCTGAGGTCTGTGGCTGTTTGTGTCTTCACAACAAACAAACCACTCAATGTGACTAATGTTACCTTCAGAGGACAAACTACCATCATGATTGATCTCCAACTATTTATCATAAAATTGTCTACAAAATAAAAAAATATACAAATTTAATAAAAATCTTTCCAGCTAAACATAAACACCACAGAACCTGCTTATTACCTCCATCTGTTGAACATTTTGTGCCTAACTTCTCTCCATAAAACTGCAGGACACATGCTCTGTAGTCAGCGACTACGACTGTCTGTTTGTGGAGGAGGGCAGCAGCGTGGAGGACCTGCAGCGCCTCAGCCCCTCTCTCAGAGACTCCGAGTACTTCAGAGACCTGGAGGGAGCCACGCCGACCTCGCAGACTCCTGCGTGGACAGGAATCCCTGCGGGAGCGGAGAGCAGGAGCCAGCGGGCYGTCGACTCACGCCTGTTTCCAAACACAGACCGTCTGAGCTTGGGCCAGACCTCTCTGACCACACGCTCCCCACAGGTCCACGCAGCATCATTTCCTTCCTGTGATCCGCCTCCAGAGGAACTTCCCTCTGACTTTGTTGTCACTCGGCTCAGTCCTGAGCTGCTTTCAGGYTCTGTCTTGGACTCCTCCACGGAGCCTTCATTGGATTTAGGCCAGAGGTTTTCTCTAAATGGACAGCTGGGATCGTCTGAGACAGTAAAACCAATAACGGGACTTGAAGGGATAAAGGACCAAGAAACGATGGATTTGGACGGAGAGCCCGACCGGGACAGTTTCCCCATCCTGGTCAGGTCCATGTCGACGTCTCGGCGGCACAGCTGGGGGGTCCCTCTGTCGCCCCTCAGCTCTGGCAGGAGGTAAGATGAACAACAGGTGGATGGTCCAGGTTTACCTCAGAGCTCTCTGATGTGTGTGTGTACTTGTTTTTGTTACCTATTTAGGACTGGTTCCAGTATACACACCTACCTTGTCAAGACCAGTAGTCCTAATGGGAGCCAAAGGCTGGTCCTGATATGGTGGAACTCCATTTTTGGGTTGGGGGGTTACATTTAGGACTAAGGTGTTAATTGAGTTTAAGTTAGCCTTATGGTCAGGGTTAGGCTGTAGAAATTACTGGAAATGAATGGAAGTCAATGAACGGTCCTAAAAAGGATAGAAATACAAAGCTGCCTGTGTGTGTGTGTGTGTGTTGTCAGGCTGAGTCTGGATACCATGGCTATAGACAGTGATGATGAGGAGCAGCAAAGTAGTCTCTTCCAGTCCACCCTGCAGCAGTCTGACAGCTGCTCAGCATCCACCGGAGAGGAGTCGGATGGCTCCAGCATGAAGGTGATCCATCGTCACACTCACGACAGGAACTTTGTCAAGTTTGTGATCCGTTTAATGAGTATTATTTCAATAGATCATCAGAATTTAACATGTCAGGGAAAACTTGTCTTCCGTTTTGGCAAAATTTTCATGTTGGTATTTAAAAAAAACTTCCTCTTTCTTGACTTTTATTTGAACAAACAGATCATTTTCCAAAGAACTGAATTAGCTAATGCATCTGCTGCTCACACGAAAGTGAAACAGAAGGGGAACTAGTTGACGTCAGTTTTWATGAATTCTGTGCAAACAGAAAACAAAACGTCACGAATTGCTCAGAGCCAACATCTTTCTGGTCGTGTTTTGCATTTATTAATGTTCATGTTTATCTTGTGATTATCACGAGATCACGTGACAGAAGATCTGCTCCAAATATCGGATGGGATCTGCCAATCCTCAATAAGAGTTGTATCATAGAAATACAACACAACGCACAAATAATAATTATTGATGGAWAGATTTGAGGAAGTTTGTAGAGCACAGGTTATGAGTGACCTATAAACTTTGTATATTAAAATATCCACCCACGCACCATCTTCTGCTTGATATGGAGTCAGATCTCGGGGGCAGCAGCTTGATCAAGTGGGCCCAGACCTTTGCCACAGTGTTCCCAGACCAGAGGAGAGACAGAGGCTGTGTCTCAATTCAGGGGTTCTAGTCCACATAGACCTCAGCCCACGGAGGCCATGAAATGAGACGGTCTAGTCTTTGGATGGCCAATGTTTTGWTGTCCAGTAGGGGTGTAAATTAACAGCTTTATCACAACACGATATCGATTTRTTTGGATGACAATACGATGTTTCTTGATATCACGATATCTGTCATGATAAATAGCACCCCCTCCGCCCCTCACCACACACCCCGCCCATGATTCCTGCAGGCTCTCGGGTGAAACTGAAAGTGAAACCTAACTGTCTGCTGAGATCTCAATATTAGTTGTCACTCAGTGAAGCTCTTTTCAGATTAAAAACACCTGAGGAAAGGTATTTTCAGATGCCAAGTAAACTGTATCATAGTGCAGGCGCGAACCCCGCCCCCCACAGAACGGGATGGGACAGGAGCAGAAGGAGGTTCTTAAAGAGACAGAGGCCAATTTCAAGGCATTTAGAAGAGGAAGTGATGAGAAGCTACATTTATTTTCTATTTAAACATAAAAAACATTTTAATAACAGCTAAAGGTGACATAGATACTTTATTATGATATAGTATTTAAATATATGACTGAGAAACACATAATATTGGCCCTTTAATATATTGATGTGGATCAATGTAGTGTTACACCCCCTAATGACCCCTGTTACCACAGTGTTATGTTTTATATCACGTCTTCAGCTGGAACATGTATTCACACATCTTTTCACAGGAACTACAACTTGACAAAATGCAGTGTGTTATTAAAAAAGYTCCAGTATGAGTACTTCTAATTACATTTTATTTAACATCTTATTGCAGTTGAGTTGCCAAACATGCATTTAAAAACAAACTCCTCAGTCTGGGATGAATTTCTAAACTCCACCTTCTTCATTTTCCTTTTTAGTTTGCTGATGGCAGTATGAATACTGGGAAACTGTCATCTGTGCACAATACTCAGATGCAGCTGATGTTTATGGGGTTTATAGGCTGTACGAGAATGTGTGGCGCAGTGACGTAACTGGCCTACAAATATGCACCACATGGCAGCAGTCCCTGAACTGAGACAGCTATCATGTCCTGAGTTTTTGCCAGGGACTCCTCCGAGTCAGGAATGCCAGAAGTACCTCCCCAGGGAGGCATTCAGGAGGCGTCCTTACCAGATGAACCGCTTCAATTGGCTTCTCTAGATGTGGAGGAGCACCCTTCTCACCCTGTCTCTGAGGAAGAGTCCAGCTACCCTGCGGGGAAAACTCATTTTGACCGCCTGTATCCACAATCTTATTCTTGCAGTCACTTCACAGAGTTTGGGACCAGTAGAGTCCAACTCCCACCCTTAAAGGGTCCAACTTACTACCAGCGCTGAATGGCTCGTAACAACGGACCCACAATCCCATACTCACAGAGTGCCCCCCACAGTGTACCTCCAAGTCCACAAAACACATAGACTTATTAGGCAAACTCCCATGACTTCTTGAGGACCTTAGTGAGGGTAAAGAGCTGGTCCAGTGTTACATGGCCTGGACAGGATCCACATTGTTCCTCCTGAATCTGAGGTTAGACCATCAATCAGACTCTCTTCTCCTACACCATTAAATAGACCTTATCAGGAAGGCCTTACCTACGGTGATAAAATGTTTGTAGTGTAATACACCAATAAGTAGGTCTTTTTTTAGGACAGCGTTTTCTAACTCCCGTTCACCAAGGGCCACGTGAACATTATGTATTAACTTTGATGTTTTGTTTAACTTTGACTAAAAACACAAAATCCCATCCTTTGATTGCTTTGGATTTTCTGCTTGATTTTCAGCCCTTACATGATCAAATTAATCCTGATTGAAGGTACTATTTAAAGTTAAGCTTGAAATCATCCATTGGACCCTTGTTTGATGTTCCTGAAACATAATTTGGCACAAATGTGGTCAATGCTCCTAAGTTCATGCCTCCCACTGCTATGAAAGTCCTTATTTTATGATCTCAAACTCAYCCTAAAATATTCTCTTCCACATTTTGCCTCCTGATGTTCTTGATCGTAAACTTGGAGTACCTTCTGAAGCATTTTGTAGCACAAATTTTAAAAGGGTTTTCTACAACACAGCAGGGTCACAACAGAATCTGATACCAAATAAGTCCACGCTCAGAGAAAGAACCATCGTTTATGCCAAACTGTGGACAGCCTCCTGCCCAAAGCAACCAAAAAGAGCTCAGTGTGATGCAGATTGGCGGCTAATAAAGACCACTGTAAGCAAAAATTTATCTCCATACAGTACCTGCTGCATGTTGGAGAAGTGGATGTAAAACAGATCGGATGATGCACAAGATGATCACGTGTGTTTACTCTTCTCTCAGGCCACCGGGGTGCCTGGCAGGCAGCTGTACTCTCGCTCAGAGATCCTCGCCACAGACGAATGTTCCCGTGCGGCGCATATATCTCGTGTGGTGCAGACGTCCAAACAGGCCGCCCGGGCAGCAGGAGGTGGGGGGTGCGCCAGAGCTGTTATTCATGTAGGTTTGTGTGTTTTATTCTTCGCTGTTTTCATACCAAAGTTGTCTCTCTGTGCAGTGGCAGAGGAGTTTGACCCTGAAGAAAATCTGCACTCTAAAGAAGGACAAAGCCACATGTGAGTATCCATAAGAGCTGAGTATATTTGGAGTAAGTCTTTTCCAGAACATGTCTTCCAGTGCAGGTTAAAGATGCTTTAAGGTACGTGTCAAACTCAAGGCCCATGAGAGCCTCAAAGGCGTATTAATATCTTTTAAAGCCAGTATTGACAATAAACTACATCTCCCAGAATGCATGTTGATTATTTTACTTGAGAAATGATGGTATACCACCACTAAGTGGAGGTACACAAGGTTCAAAAGTAACTGACAGCCGGAGAAATTCGCAAACATCTCTATTTCGCTGCATTTTTGACAGCTACTTTTGCTGCGGCCCAGTTGTAATTGGAAGTGGAAATTTCCCACTTGCAAGTTTTAAATTTAAACTGGAATGCCCTGCCTGTGGGAATTCCCTGTTGGAAAGTGAGAGTGTTCAAAATTCAAGATGGCAGCTACTCACCATAACTCAACAGTGAGGAAAAACTTGCTTCCTTTTACTTTTAAAGGGGGCATGCCCTGCAAAATCTACTTTTTACAGCCGTTAAATACATTTTGTTGTGTATTTCTTCCCGGTGCTGTGTAGATGTCTTTGTATTTTGTTTGGCTCACGTTTTTCAACCCACTCAGTTTTCTTTATTTTCTATGATGTTTTTCGAACTATTGCATCACAGTATTTACAACACAACTGCCAAATAAGGTCTGGATTTACCAACTTCAGTTTTATTGTCTTCATTCTCCTCTGGCTCTGGGTCAGACTCTGGCTCCAACATGTAAGACTGGATGGACAAGTCTTCCMTTGTTTACATATTTTAATTAATTTGTGAATAAACGTTTCTGTGCAGCTATGTAGTCGTAAACCCCACTTTACATAGACCCCAAATGAATGGTTAAAATGTGAAAAAGAAATTGAAAGCATGTCTCCTTTTAATAGTATTTATGTATTTTTTTTTATATTTAGTCAGTCATACACGTTTATAAGAGGATGTGTTTAAAAGTTGTTTCCATGCAGGAAATACCAGGTAGAGCTCAGTCGTAGCAATGAGACGAGGAACATGACGTTTCGTGTTCAGTCAAAGTTAACTACAACTGGACCTCTGAGGGCCACCATGATGCTCATGTGGCCCTCGGGGAGTCCGACACCCCCACTTTAAGAGAAGAGGGATGCAGCTCTTGTTTACAGGACAGCCAACATGTTTTGTAAATTATCCCCGCAGCTCTTGAATGATTCGAGCACATACTGTTCTGTAGTTTGTTTCAGTTACCGAACTCCCACTCAACAGAGGGGCTTTCCCCCCACCATTCGTCTCCCTGACATTTCTGCTCCGTGTCATTCGTCTGCTGTCTCCCCCTCCCACAATTCTCTCGGTTTCGCTGCCTTTGCGGAAACGTGGGCACCTGTCATATTACTCTTGACTGTTGTGTGGACTCAGCCGGAGGGAGGATATTCGTTTCTCTAAATCACAATCTGACGCCCAGTTCCCAGCAGTCCTCTGGTCTCCTCTCCCACCACTCAGTGTCAGTGTTTTGTTTGTCTTAGGCTGATGGTACAGAGAGTTCTGCAGGAGCTAAAACTGTACCATGGGTAAGTAAACAGGGGAGGGAGGTCTGCACGCCTCTGCTTTTTTAGACAAATTTTGACAAGAGAATCTGTGTGTGTGCGTGCAAACGGAGAGCATGCATGATCTTTGCATGAATGTTTTCAYGTGTCTGCTTGATGCACGGACCTAAACCGTATGCCTGGAAAGCATCTGCAGAGCACTAAAAGTGAGATCTGAACAGTTCACAGCGACACAAATCAGCTCGTACTGTCAGATTGCATTTGTTTTCCTCATCTGTGTGCACTTTGGTATGACAAGCTCGTCTCTTACGCTCATTTAAGGTTAAGATTTGGACCCCGTCTGCATGAACTTTCTTTAACTGTCCTCCACAGAGCAAAGCGCAGGAGCAACAGTTCAGACACCAAAGATTCTGGAAGTGTCACTTGGTACGAGTTCCTCTCAAACGAGTAAGTCTGGCTCATAATGTCCACCCAGTGATGATACAGGAAGTCTACAAATGGGAAGTAAATGAGTTTTCACATTATTGTGCACGAGTGTTCGATTAGCTGTCCACAAAAGCAAACATGAGGGAGACGTTGAAAGAGTTGGTGCTGTAAAGGAGTTAAAAGTAGTCAGTATCTTACCTACGGCAGACAGCAGGCACAGTGACCCAAGTTTGGAGAATTAGGGAGAAATTCGTATCGAGTTTCACCAACTCAAAAAAATGTTTCTGTTGAATGCAACATTAGTTATTTTTACTTTCAATTACTTTCAATTAAAACATTGTCTGTGTTGCTATGGTAGCCAAGTGCACTGTGCTCATCAGTGTTTCAGATGGCTGATAGTTTAGCACAAAGCTGCTACTACTATAGCGGTGTGAAACTGAGGTTACAAAGACAACTAAACAACTCCWAGCAGATTCTTCTGATTGGTGGTAAAATATGTTTAAAGGGATCTCTGACTCTTTGCACATGTTGCCTTTAATATGTTGTTATTTCTCTGTTCTACTAAAAGTTGTTTATGACATGAAAAACATTTATGGTAATTATTTCAACAATTGTATATTTATCGGTCTGTCTGTCTGTCTGTCTGTCTGTCTGTCTGTCTGTCTGTCTGTCTGTCTGTCTGTCTGTCTGTCTGTCTGTCTGTCTGTCTGTCTGTCT
>NW_013952410.1:3973919-3975822 GCF_001266775.1 Austrofundulus limnaeus | reverse complement strand
TATCTATCTATCTATCTATCTATCTATCTATCTATCTATCTATCTAGGGCCTTTGTGACCATTTTTGCCTGTTCTTTTATTATTTATTATACATTTGTTTTTTAAACAAAGTCCCTCAACCAATGACAGCGTGCCAAATGTGTCAAGTGACAAAGACTAGTGTCAACAAGTGCGCAAAATTTCACCACGTGGAACTCTGTAGAGAAAACCACAAACTTCAGATCATAATAAAATTTGGAACAAAGGCAGATAAAATATTGTAAACTTTTCAGAGTCACCGAAATAAATTCAGGTGATTTATTCGTTTTGAATTTGATGTCAGCAGGGTTTCCCGGAATTTTTGAAATAATGATACAGGAGCAATAATTAGCGAGGTCATCCTCAGTGCAACATTGCACAATCCGGTTAAAGCTGTCTGGGAAGAAAACGTTAGCCGCTGARAGAGTTAGCTCCTGAGCTAATAAAAACTCAGGAGGTAACACCATATGTAGCATATACTGTATGTATGTTAGCTCTGGAGCTAACTCAAAAGCTAAAGCAGCTCTGATGTCCTTCATCCACATTTTCAGCTACAGGCTGAGTCATTTCTACCTTCTCCTCTCTGTCAACGCTCTTCAGTTTCATTTAAAAGTGCTGATTGTCAGACATTGTACAAAATTCTGAAGTCACTGAGTAGGGTAGGCAAGAATAAGCCTTGGCTTCAGCTTTGGTAAATTATTGCTTTGTATTTGTAAAATTGTTTCATTTCATTTCATTTTTGTTTTCTTGTAGTGTAAATTTACTAAAATAAATCTAAATCTAAAATTAATGTTCAAGCTGGATAGAGCTCAGAGCCTAGCACTGGTAAGTGTCAGCATTTACCCAGAATGCTTTGTGGCATAAATAATATGTCTGTGTGACAATAACAATAAATAAATCACTGTATTTTTACAGTCTGGGTTTTAAGGTAAACGTCTATCAAATAATGTAYAATGTTACAACTAGTCTGGGTTTCCTTTTGACAAACTTGGTGTTAGCAAAATATCACAAATATTATTTAGTTGACAAAAAATCTGATAAACTAATACAAGCAATAAATAAAGGTCATCTGAAGGAAATGAACAGCTGAACTGTTTGGATGCATTTTGAATTGTTTTTGCTTTATTTGTGAAAACTAAAAACTGGCCTACACATGTAAATACCATGAGAACATTTTGAAACTGATCAAAGTAACAGCTTTTAGTCAATATAAATGAATGTTCACTGAATGACGCTTATATTATTTTGTATTATACATTCTTTTTCTTCAGGAATGAGGAAGAGGAGGATCGTTTGGAGAAAGCAGAGAAAGGCACCAAGGTGAAGAGAACCTTGAGCTCTCTGAGGAACAGGATGACCGGCTCCTTCAATAAAGACAAGGTAAACAACAACAGCACAAGTGGAGCCCAGGAAATTAGGAGTGGTGAAAGATGCAACAAGCTCCAGAAAAACTGTCATTTCCTTCCCCTTTTTAGTACTTTGTGTTACAATAAAAAATCCTCACGTGTAAAATAATCTTCTTACCCAAACCTCCTTACATTTCCTTCCTCTGACACAAAACGCGATGTTAGATGTATAAATGTGTGCCAGCGAAGCAAAGCACACAGGTCTGAGTTTAACCCCCCCACCTCCTGTGTTTTGCTGTTTCTCGCTCATCTGCAGGGTAAGAAAGAGCTGCAGAGAGAAAAGGAGAAGGAGGCCAAAGAGAAAGAGAAAGTGTACCGCAGCAGCAGCAGCGGCCATTGTTTTGTGCCTGGCTCCTTCTCCAGCTCTGCCACCTGCTCACTGTGCAGCAAGAGCCTGCAGAAAAGGCATGGCCTGCAGTGCATGAGTGAGTAATGCCACAGACGTACACACACCCACGCTGCTTCACAGCCTGACACAC
>NW_013952410.1:3965935-3973768 GCF_001266775.1 Austrofundulus limnaeus | reverse complement strand
ACTCACTGCATGCACACTCACACACTTATGGGAGCACTCGAGCATGCAGTTGAAAACAACCGAGCACACGTGCACACACACCAAAAACTGTCATCAAAAGAATCAGCCATAAAATGATATTTAACTCTCATTATAAGAGAAAATTAATGAATTTAGCTGGKTTATAACTGTGTTATAGTTTCATGTCTTGCTGACAGTTCTTTATCTGGTTAAAATCAAAAAGGTGAAGTTTGGTTTCTTCAGAAAAATGCGAAGTATTTCTAACTTATCGATCTTAATACAACCAGTACTTTTTTAACTGTTATATTCATTGGTATGTTTTCAGACAAATTAGCGCAGATCTTTCAGGATTTCTTTTTTTTTTTTTTTTTAGTTTTCTGTGAAATTATAGTTCTTATTTGCTACATTCTTTTAGTTTTGTGTTGAATAAGTTTTAAGAAACTGAGCCATGTTTTGTCTGAAAGCATTATTCAGGCATTTTAATGCTCCTTTGGCTTTCTCCCCTAAGTGAGTGCGCTGCAGTAAAAATGTTGAGAGATTTCTACTGAAAGATCTGTAGAACTGCTCTCTTGGCAGAAACAGTTGTTACTACAACAAAATGTAAAATGAAGTGCATACAATAAGCTTTAGTGGGAGATTAACATGCTGAAACGACACTAAAGGATCATTTTAAAAAGCTGGATCAGTTAATAATATGAAGTATTTAAGACTTTAATTGGCAGGGACCTAATATATCTTGTTTCTTTTGTTATATTTCCTATATAGTGCATAAGTAAGGTTTGATTTTTTCTTTACAAATAAAAAAGTAGCTAAAATATATCTGTGATGACGAACAGAATTGAATTGTCTAATCTGTAATGTACAGAAACTACACACACATTTCTTTTTTAGGTTTTTAAATGTTCTTTGCTTCCCTGAACACAAGAATTATAAAATGTTGAACAAATCCTACATTTATTACATTTAGCCATAATGAAAATAAAAACACACACAGTGTTTATGCAGTATCAGGATTTTTACTAAAACAAAACAAGCTGAAACTTTAGGACACCTTAAAAAAATCATCATACGTAAAACGCTTATAAATATTTTTAGATAGGTTATTGATTAAACATACTTTAAAAATCCTTATTAAGTGTTTATTATGCATTAAGGACAAGAAAGAGACAAAGCTGTCCGTTTTTTTCTGTTCATGTATATATTACATCTAAAGGTGCTATAGTAAACATTTCAGACTAGATTATTTCCTTATTAGCACAATAATGATTTGTAAACACATATTTACCTACATATAATATTGTACTGCATTACTGTATCATACATTTCCACAACTATCAAAGGAAGCCTTATTGGAAAGTGTAAAACAGTAAACTATAAGTCTCCCTTATGACATTTATACATGTTTATTAGTCATTAATAAATAGTATACGGTTTTACACTATATAGATTTGGCTCACTATTTGGCAAGAAACCAGACAGTTTTATGTCTTTCTCATCTTTAATTAATGCTTAACAAACACTTAGTCTAATTAATTATTTATAAAGTGTTTACAGACTAATTAATTACATATATAAATACTCCTTTAAAGCAGAGGTTCTCAAACTGGGGTCCCAGGACTCCCAGGTGTCTGCGAGAGGTATCTTGGGGGTCCTCAAAAAATTTCACTAAATTTTTAATGTTTTTTATTTTTAAAAATGCATGGAGAACAATGAACTAATGAAACAAACATAATAAACTTAATTAAAATATATACATTCCCCTGGCGTTTAGGGGTTGAAATGACAATAAATTATCTTTTAAAACAACRTGGGGTTTATGGGGGGGTCCCTGGAATTTTTTCACCCTTGTAAGGGGTCCCCAGACCCAAATAGCTTGAGAGCCCCTGCTTTAAAGCATCACACGTGTCTGGTTATTATGGATAATATGGTATTTATTATTAATAACATTATATTTATTTAATATGGATTATTATGGCATAAACATTATGGCAGCTTTAGGTTTCTAAAAAATATTTATTTTTCTGCACTAAAATGACAACAATTCAATTCAATTCAGTTTATTTATATAGTGCCAGGTCACAAGAGCTGTCTTAGGGCACTGTACACAAAAAATCAATAAATCTAAAGAAGCCAGCAGACTGCGCCAAACAAAAGATATGAACACTTATCTTACTTGTTCTTTGGATGTTTATCTGTCTCTTGGCCTTCAGAAAGCCATAATTATCACAAAAAGTCCTTAGTCTGCTGGCACTTGAAACAAGATTTTTGAAAAAAAAAAATCCATACGATTTACTGCTTATTATGTTAAGTCTGTATACATGCAAAATGTGGTAAAATGTATGTAATTTACGAACAATCCGTACAACTTGACATACGAGATAGCTCTGTTTACACAGATTTCTATGATTATTACAAGTGCAAAAAGGCAACAGCAACTAACTATGGCACCTGCCAGAAAACAAATAACGCAGCTTTTAATTTTACAGAAGGTGTTGCTTTTAAGCTAATAATTAACACATATTTGCAAAACGTCTTCCTTGCTGTTCCCACAGAAACAGACCGATGTCTAATCGGCTTATTTGTTGACATTACTGTAACTGCAAAGAGTTTTCTCGTAAGCCACGTGGCACGCTGGTGGAGAATTTCACATCACTTAATGAAAACAGGGAAACAGAACTGCTCTCAAAATTGGTGACATTTTTTTTCTTTCATTTGATTGAACCGATCATGTGGAGAGAAGTGCATGAGGGAACTTTAGTCATCTTGTGCTCTCGTTTCTTCATTTCATGCCTGCGCTGTCTGTTTGGTGGCAGACACAGGAAGGCTGCACTGTGTCCAGAATATTTATACATCTTGCTGTCTGTTAGAGGGCATGTAATGAATGAATGTTTTTTTAAAGCTTTTTCATTAAACAAATGTGTGTTATTTTTACATTTTTGTTCACATGAACTTGAAAACAATAAATATTTCTTCAGTTCAGCAAACATCACTGCTGAATGTGACAGTGTTATGAATAAATTGTGTGGAATTGCTACACAAACAGGCATGTATGGCAGGCAGTTCTAACACATAACCAAACCACAGCTATTGCTAATCGGTATTTTAGATAATAATATTAGCATTACTCCTAGTTAGTTATAATATGTTATAATACAGTAAGTTATAATATAAATACTGTATACTCCTAAAACATTATACTAGTTGTTATCATCGTTGTTGTTGTTAAAATTTAAACTATATTGGAGATACCTGGAAGAGCTTTTTTCTACTAAAATTAAACATGACTTTTTTTCTATTAGTAGATGGGTCACAGTTCATTTGATATAAATGCTGAGGTTGCTATGAAAAGGCCATTGGAATTATACATATTAAATTGGTAAATTTATGCCGTAAAATACAGACCCGGTGTATTTCCTCTAAAATGATCTGTGTTAAACTTTCCTTTAAGATCATAGATAACAGCATATACAACATTGCTCTGTTTGTGCCGGTGCCCTGGCACAAACAGAGCAATGTTGTATATGCTATTAAGTGCCAGGAGGACTGCGACCAGTTATACATCGGGGAAACAAAGCAGCCACTGTTCAAAAGAATGTCCCAACACAGACGAGCTACATCTAATGGCCAGAACTCTGCAGTTTTCACTCATTTACAGGCCAGCGGTCACTCTTTCAGAGATGAGGATGTTCTCATTCTTGATAGGGAGGAACGTTGGTTTGAGAGAGGAGTAAAAGAAGGCATTTTTGTGAAGAAAGACCGTCCACCATTAAACAGAGGTGGAGGCCTCCGTTTTCAGCTGTCCCCCTCCTACAGTGCTGCTATTGCCGGTATCACTCCATCCCCTGTTAACAATAAGTGTTAAGTAGGTGTCAACGATAGCCATGTGATGTATCAGTCACATGGAGGCAGGGCTTAAAAGCCTGAATTTAGCCTGAAACTCTCAGACTGAAGAAGTCTCTTGGAGGAGAGACGAAATGTTTCATTAGAGAAGAACCCGTCCAGAAGAACTATACAATTTTTTTCTTTTTGATCATAGATAAGATTTTTGCTAAAAGCCTGCTTTTTTAGATTTATTTGATATCCTTTTTATAGCCACGGCTGACATCGTATTTTGTTTATTAACATGGGTAGAAATCCCAACTAACTGCTGGATCATTTAGGTCCTGGTAGGGTAGGACCTGAAATATTTAAATATTTATAATATGCCTGTGGCTTTCTCAGCTCATCTATCTGGATAAAATGAACTGAAAGACCAAACAACACTGAAAGCAGTTATTATATTTTATTGGTAAACGCATAAAAATATGTCAATCAAAATCATATCAAAAATAAAGCTGTCACAAGTCACAAAATTATATTTTTACAAAAAAAAAAGTTAGGTGCATTTTTTTAATTATCAAACCCTTGCTTGTAAAAAGTCCCATCATGCATTGACAAATATTTCACCACATTTAGTTTTTTCTCTGCCATGAATCACATGAGACATCAGATAAACAGTTAAATTTAATAGCACTGGTTTGTTTATATCAAATAACCTCTGACTACTACCCACAATGCCTTGCAGAACACTAAGAAATGCTTTGTCCTGGTTTTTATTTGTTTTTTTATGTTGAAACGACAGTCCGTGAAGTTTTTAATAAATATCTACAGTATTTATTTATCTTAAATATATGTAATTATATTATTGCAGGTGAGTATTTTCTGTGTATAACTCGTTGAAGTGCTCGTGAGAAAAGCAGTGAGTGTCCCTTTAATTAGACCCGAGCTCTGTGGGGACTCAGTCTGTGGAATGCGTCGTCTGTGTGCCAGAGATTGTTCCCAATGGATCACACAGAACTGGACTGGATCAATCATGTGGGATACTTCTTACTACCGGGTCTCTTTGGGGAATGTTAGTTATTAGGATTAGTAAGAGGTCTCACTGTTTTCGGATGCGGCTGCCTCGGACCGACTCGGGTCTCGCTGGAACGGTAAGGAGCAGCTGCGGTAGCGGGATCAGGTGGATGTTGTCCCGTTGTTTCCCTCAACGAACTTCCTATCCTGCCGCTCGATAACTGGCTAATAAGCTAATCCATCCCAGCATGTTTTTATTTTCCATTTTCTTATGACCACATTGCATTACGTCTCACGTGAAACACTATGTCGACGAGAACAATGCACGTTTAAAACTTGTTTCTGCACTTTATTTGTTATGAACTATGCTAAATTAGCTCTCTGTTTCTGCTGGCTAGCTATTAGCGTAACGCTAGTACCTTAGCTGCGCCTACATTTGAAAAAACAGTATTAGCTAGGTTWGTAGTTTGCTTTGTATAACTTACAGCGAATTTAAATCACCATTACACGTCTTGTGTCGGACTATAATGATGTTTAACTTAATTTAAGTTTGAATTTGTGTCGTTTTGTTTGACTGCTACTGATGCTGGGCACTGTAGACTTTTGTAGCTCAACAGGTGATTGCTAGCGTAGCTAATAGCTTCCGTGATAACTTCTGTTAATTCACTCGAAGCTAGCTGCTAAAATGAAATTATCTTGCTTGTGAACTGTAGCATGGCGAGAAACTCACCCGCATCTTTTTTACACCAGAAGATGGGGTTTATTTTTAACTGAAAACAATTAATATCGAKGTCAATATTATAACAATAATAAAAGTTATTGTAGAGAATTTTCATTGCGGTTCTGTTATCTATTCTTTTGTGTGTAAGACAAAAATTGTACAGACAAGTTGCTCCAACAACCAGAGTCCACACCCATATTTAAAATGTGGACATTGTCACCAGCTCTGGTTCATCGCGTCCTCTTTTGTGGTTAATATTTTAGCCATCTCATCTGTGCTTGTTATTTGAGGAACTAATTGAGAGCTCTCACAGGTGTGCAGTTCACTCCACAAACCCTCATGCTGACAGTTTTTTTTTTTTTTTGACAAAATAGTCCTAAGCTTCGTTCATCAGAAGCACCTTGCATGCTGGATGTGTGTGAATGAGAGAGACAACAAATCATGAACACAAGCAAAAGTAAAACGTGCTAAATAAGCAAAAAATCATTAGACATATTGCAGGTGTTTTATGCAGCTAGTTAGCCCATCTTAAATACAAACATTTTTTTTATTTTACTCTTAAGTTTTATATGCTGGGTGGATGTTTATTACAGAGCATAAACTCTTTAGAGACAGGGTTTTTATGTGTGTCCTTCCCACCTATCCTGTTTAGTTTTTGCTTTTCCACTTTGACTTTATAATGCCTGATTACTGTATAAATTGGTAATAGTTTGTACTTAAATGTGGAAAATCGCTTGACTATAGATTTTGCTGAAAATTAAAGTTTAGAAATGTGTGGAATTTTGAAATGTTAAATATGTAGTAACATCTACAGGTGCAAATCAGGTCTGTCACCAGTGTGTAACGAGCTGAAGAATTCCCTTCTCAAGTTGAAGTTGTATAATCAAATCAGTTTTCTAATACTTATTACATTCCACAAGCTTCGTGTTTTAAACTCGTGCTTTTTGTGCCAAATTCCTACCATGCCTTGGAGCAGGTGATGCCATCTGCCAGAGCTTAATTAGCCTGAGGCAGTAGGAATGTCCGGGACTGAGGCGTGACCGTTCAGCCCGTCTCATTACACTTCAGCCTCGTTGCTCTCCGACATTGGACCGAGCTTTCTCTCTGACTGAGTCACATGGTGCTAATTGTGCTTGGCAGGTCTGCCGGTGCATAACAGCTCGGTCCTCTGATTCTAGGTCTGACCAACCTCGTCCTGTGAGCACCACACCTTTTATTGACTTTTTTTCTCAGTATGTCTGAGTGTTTTATACTTACAAACTCACCGTACCAATTATCAGAACAGCTGAAACTCCAGTGGTGGTTTTGTATACTCTGACGAAAAGAAGCATCACTATTACCTGTCTAATTTCCTCATTGCTGTTAAGTATATTTATTTATATACTAATAGCTTCTTTTACCCATTGAGACCTGATTGTGTGAACCAGGTTCCTCCAATGTCTCGGTGAGAATGATAAAAAATATATTTTACTTCTTTGTGCTTTGGTCATCACGTTAACAACTCCCATCCTCCCACTTCTTCATACTTCCTGTTTTACAAAATTCAGCCACGAGTTGGCTAGCTACTGAAGAGTTTGTCAAAGAGTAACCTCTTTTGCGTTTATGAATCCATTCATGCATGAAAACATGGGAAGCAAGTGGCTTCAGTTCTGTGGCGGCAACATTTAAAAGTGTCACATTTATAGCAGCGGTTGTGATCTCTCTCGCTTTGGTTTGCTTGTTCATAGGACATTTTTGAGCAGTGTAGAATACTTATTTTTTAGCATGGTTGTATTTWATTTTGTACCCTAACCTTGTTTGGGAATTAACTCTTAAATTAGATTTGTAGATTGTTATTTATTTGTGCCGCTGTACAACCCTGCATTTCATTTGCTTTTGTAGTTCAGAGTGATTCACTGAAGCGTGCGCTTTATACCACAGACGTTTGGTGTGATGGTTTTGATGAGAGTCACATGACTGAGTGACTGGACCTGATCACATTAGAGCAGAGCTGGTTACCAGTCAGTCACCGCCGCTCTCGGGCGGTGGTCAGTCCTTGCCTACCGTAATGTGCTGGTTTTGGTTTTCTTTCTGAATTCAGAAATGAAAGTAGTCTAAAGCTCTGTTTAGCTTTGAGTTGCTTGTTTCTGCTTATCATTAACTGTTTACTTTTAGTAAAACTCTTCTGTATTCAGTTGGAGGATGATCACCCTCACCTATACAAGAAGTCCTACTTAAGTCTGAAGTAGTGCTGTACCAAACAATTATTTTCTAATCGATTAATCCAACTATTATTTTTT
>NW_013952410.1:3936204-3963150 GCF_001266775.1 Austrofundulus limnaeus | reverse complement strand
GTTGGACAGGTGTACCTAATAAAGTGGCCAGTGAGTGTATATTAGATAAGAAAATTGATTTTCTTTTCTGATAGGCTTCATATTGATGGCATGTTTTACACACATGATATGTCAAGGCTGTGAGAAAGATTTTTGTTTTTCACTATTAGTTGGATGTGTAATATGATTGGAAATTATCAGTTTTTTGTTTTGGCTTTTATTTACTGCGTCAATTTTTATATTTTAAGTTTAAAATAAGCATTCAACATCTTAGGCTATCTGATTTGCAGTCTGACTCTAAAAAAATGTTTTGTGTGAATTTTTTATTTGGCAGAATTATCTCTTCTCTTTGTATTCGTCAGCTCAGTTTAGCTTGACTTGTTTCTAAGTGGGACAAATCACTGCTGGAGAAGAAGTCCATTACAGTTTTCTGTTTTGTAACTACTATTTACCAGAGATTGTGAGAGTAATAAAAAGAGAGGTCAAAGATCAGTTTGGAAGAGACAGAGATTGTAAAAATTTTTTTTTAAAAATGAACAGACTAAATTAAAATAAATTACTAGCACTTTTGATATTAAAGACACATATTAGTTTATTACTTGTGGTCTTTTCTACTCAAAATATAAAAAGGTTTTTGTGCTTTTGCTTTTATTGATTAAAAATATACATATTTGTCATTTTCTCAGTTGTCCCAGCACACAGAAGTTCAGAGCTGGTTGTCTGTTTACATTGTTGCTCACAGGCCATTCTGTCTCTATCTTGCCACCTTTAATTGCCCTCTCAGGTCCAGCAAAGGTAATAATGTTGTAGATTAGAAATGAGAGCTCATAAACTTATTGTTTGATCTGSGGCGGCTGTGGCAGAGTGGATAGGGGAGTCGTCCTGTAACCAGTGAGTTCGATCCCCTCGTTCCATCTCTCTCAGACGTTGTGACACTTCACCTGCCTTGCCTGCTGGTGGTGGTCAGAGGGCCTGGTGAGCAGCCTCCCCTCTGTCAGTATACCCCAGGGTAGCTGTGGTTACGATGTAGCTTACCACCATCACTGTGTGAATGTGTTTATGACTGTAGTAGATAGCGATTTGGAGAAGAGTGCAATATAAATTTTAAAAAATTACCATATTATAAATTATTCCAAAACACTTGCAGGTACAAACTGCGTAAAAACTATTAATCTGGCTGATCAAACAAACCCCTGATCTCCTAAATGCTCACATTCGGCACAAGGCAAGTCCTGTGACCACTGTAATGATGCTATCACCACAATATTAAACTTTAATATTATGTTTGTCTAACATCATGGGTAAGGCTGCCACAATTAATCGATTAATCGACGACTAATCGAATAAATAATCAGTGATTAATCGATTATTAAAATAATTGTTTGTGGCAGCCCTAATCATGGGGCCTATTTTAACCTCCTAGGACTTGGCGCCACATATATGGACAAAAATGCATGCTATGCAAGAGTTTCATGTCTTAGAAGGTTAAAGTAATGAATTTTTTTTTTCAATACTGTTTTATAAAAGTGTTGTGACAAATTTGAAATGGCTTTGGTTGTGATCACTTATTGGTGTAGAAGAAAAATAAAAAGATCACTTAGTGATATTTAAACCGTAGCTTTTAACTTGCCAGCTTTATCACATTAAAGTGTGTATAAAAGCAAAGTGAGTTCGGCACTTTACTTAAGTGTTAACACACTTTTAAACAAAAGAGTTAGGCTTTTTCTGTTTTTTTAAACTGCCTACTTAAGGTTGGCCAAGGTTTGCTTTTCCCTTGTTACTAAGTAATGAGAGGTGTTACAGTAGAGCAGCTTTGTGTGAACTGTTGTTGACATGTGCTGGATTTAAATGATGCTTTGCGTGTTGATAACTTCATTTGTTTGAAGCCTTATCCCTCTGAAAAAGCTTCACTTGCTTACCTTCCTTTCTGCTCCTTTACCTATCCGGGACATATGAATAAAACTGGTTGGTTTCATGGTTTCATCAGAATTTTTGTCTTTTTATAGAAACTGATTTGAAAATGATAACAGCCATCTGTTCTCAGTATTTTGTTCCACGACAATGCTGTTTTGTTTTTCTGCTAATAAGCATAGATACAATCTACAACTAAACCGGACGGTTTGTGGTTTGTTTTCCATACAGGCAGTGTAGTGGACATCAGAGGAGACTTATTTCTAAGAAAAAAGAGGCGTTTCTGACCTGCCTTACAGTGGAATAGTGTATCGTGTAAACAAACAGAATGTGGTTTCTGGGCTGCAAGTGCTGCTGCATTTAACAAGAAGTGATTTTTTTTCAGCAAACAATAAAAGGAATTGAATAGAAACAGCCTTTATTGTCTCACATGGGAAATTCAGGTGATCAAAAATCATGACATTCTGATTAAAATATCCTCTAAACTGTTCTTTCTTTGTCTTGTTTAAACATTTACAGTACGTTAAACATTCAGTAGTTTAACCTAAATACTTAGTTTATATTGTCTCAGTTGGTATATTCATGCTGAAGGCCGAGTCTGTTTCCTGACGTGCTTTTTGTTTACTGTCTTCCATACGGCCCGGTATTTCTGTTGGGACACTGACTCCAAGTTCCTGTCCTGTTTTTCAGATTGTGCTGTGAACGTTCACAAGAGCTGCAAGTCTCTGCTGGGTGAGTGCACCAGCAGCAAGAATAAGGTAAACATTACACTCAAGCGTAGATAAGAGGACCAAGGCTAAAAGTTAAGTCACAATACTGTCGTCATGCCCTGATTTACAGGGTTAATTTTTATTTTATTTTATAGTCAGACTGCTCAGGATTTTGAAGCAGAAAAGGAAACTTATTAACATTGGTGTGAATATTTTTTGCCCCATATATAATATAATTATTATTACTGTCTTTTATGTGGATGATCTTCAGAGAATAAACAAGAAACAAGAAAGTGTAAATCCTGGAGAGCAGCTTTGTGTTTTTTATTTGCAGCTCAGCTAGAACACAACTAAAGATTAGATTTCAGCTTTTATTGTAAAAATCTGCCCGAGGTAGACCTTGGCCATCTTGTCTTGTCTTCTGCAGAAAGTACAATAACCGTGCGCTAATTTAAAAGTCCTTATCAAGTCGATGTCCCCAGCTGGCTTTGAAAAAAACATGAGAGCGGCCTTGAATCATCATCATCATCTTTATTTTTCTTCATGCAGAAAGATTGTCTTCCCAAGGCTGGCACATCTCCTAACGCCGGTGAGCAGAATAATATTTGTGTAGCTGAGCACAGTATCACTTTAACTGTAGGAGATCCATTGACTGACAAGGAGGTAGCTTTAGCTTATTTTGCTGTGCGTAGATAAGTTAGATTTTTGTGTGTGTGTGTGTGTGTGTGTGTGTGTGTGTGTGTGTGTGTGTGTGTGTGTGTGTGTGTGTGCGCGCGCACACTGAGTGGGGAGATTGGTCTCCAGCAGTCAGTAAAAAAAGGTGATGATTAGCTGCTGCTAAGAGTCAAGTCAAGCACTTGTGTGTGTCTTTTTATTTTTTGGTTAGAATTTATCTTGAGATATATTCATGTCTTTCCAAGCCAATAGACTTCATTAAATTCTACATAATTTCCCTTTTATTAGTTTTTTTCAATAATGCCTACTTTTTTGCATCAAAGTAATAAAAGACTTGTAATAAAAGTAATACAGACTTAACAGTTGTAAAGCCAAAGCACAAATAATGGTCTTTTGATCAGGTAATAGAGTCTGGCTTCTTGGTAAAATACTAATTAACTGGGCCAATTATATATAGTATCTAACACTAAATAAAGAATCATTACAATTATTGCATGTACTTTACTGTGTTTTATTATTCATTTTGATGAAATTAGAACATTGGTCTTATTGTGTAATGTAGCAGGTGCTGCTGCCTGCGACTGAGCCCACAGGAGACCTGAGTGTCCGCAGCAGCAGCTTCAGTTAATCTCCTGTAGCAGTTGTTATTCCCCTCAGAACAGCTGGAGTCCTGTCAGCCACACCTGATTTCTCCACATTTCCCGTCTCCAGCCAATCAGTGGCTTGAGCAGGGGGTCAGGAAGGATGGCGAACAGAGAGAGGAGATGATGATCTGCGAAGAATCAGAATTCGCTGGAAATATAAAAGGCGAGACACGTTTTCCAGAAGTTACTTTAAGACCCAGGACGTAAAGGTTCCGGTTCTGCTGTTACCTGCGCTGTAATCTCCATTGAGATTAGTGACTTTTCTTTTGGTTTGGGTTGTCAGACGGCTTCTTGTTAGTGTTTGGCATATTTGCGATGGACCTAGCGGTCGCTAAAAACGCTGGTAAAACCATAGACGCCTCCAAAGGTTGCTCCAGGACTGTTAAACC
The DNA here is from genome assembly GCF_001266775.1 of Austrofundulus limnaeus. Classification (NCBI taxonomy): domain Eukaryota; kingdom Metazoa; phylum Chordata; class Actinopteri; order Cyprinodontiformes; family Rivulidae; genus Austrofundulus; species Austrofundulus limnaeus. Next base: position 3,958,842 of record NW_013952410.1, on the reverse strand, counting down.
ATCTTCGCGGTCTTTTCCCGCCTCATCGTGGCGTTTTTCCGGACATGTCGGCGTACGGGTCTTGATGCACCGCGACGTGGTCACCACCCAATTTTTCCGCTCCCTGCCTCGGTCTCGGCTGAAAAAATACTACAGTCGACTCGGAAAGGACTCGGACAAGTCGTCGGCTTCTCCAAATCTCTGGTCATCTTCTCCTTTCTCTGTGTCCCCTCCTCGTTTGTCCTTTCATTCCTCCTCCACTCCCCGTCGCCTCCTCCGTTCACCCGTGTCTCGTCTTTCTTTCCCAGCGCTGAAAGACCGGGACAGAGAGCGGGATCAGGCAGGCACGGCTGCATCTCAGGCCCTGGATGGCCACTGCCACGGCGCCCCAGGCATGACCCTTAGTTTGTGTGGCCCTAGCACTCCGTCAACTGGCCCCCAGACCACCAGCTCCACATTAGCCCCTGCCTGCAGCGTCGGTCACGGTCTTCGTCACAACAGCAGCTCAGTGTAAGTACCTCAGAATAAACAGCAGCTTTGTAGAGTTTATTTTAAATAAAGGTTATAAACAAAGCAACAACAAGGCTGCTCTGATAAATGCACGCCTTTGTTCCTGTTTGTGGGTTTGTGTGCCACCCTGGACCTGCTCTCTCCCCTCAGATCCCTCTCAGGGGAGATGGATGAAACAGACGCTGGCCGTTTCAAGCGCTGCAACGACGACTCCATTTCCCTCGCTCCTTCCATCGCCGAGTCCATCATCGTAGAAGGTAAGGTTCAGTCCAAATACTCTTATGTTGCTAATGCAGCTTTTACGAGCCTTCCTCAGACTTATGAGTCTTTAAGCCTCTGTCGGCTCGAGGGAGTTTTCAGAAAACCGGAGAGGAGAGTGTGTGTAGGAGCGGTTTGCTGAGCCAGGATTTCAGGCTTGTCTTATTAAACTGGAGTGTGTGGGAGAGAGGCAGGCTAAGTGGATACTTTAGTTTTTTTTTTTTACCTCTCTGCCACTCGTTTGTTTAAAGATGCACTCATAACCTGAGAGAATAAAGTGGTTTGTTGTATTTTCTTTAATCCCCAGCATTTCTGCTCCTCTCTAGATGCCAGCTATGGAGCGGTGCGGGCTGACCTCGAGTCAGACGCTCAGGACTTGGAGGCAGACTCGTGGAGTTCGGAGGTTGAGCCACAGTATCTGAAGAAGCACTCAAAGGAAACAGTGAAGAGGCAGGATGTGATTTACGGTAAGCAGAATTTCTCTTTTCTGAGAGATGTGATACAGAATTAACCCAACGATATGGAACCCAGTACAAAACGTGGAATCTGCTCCCTGTACGTTCTGCAGAGCTGATGCAGACGGAGATGCACCATGTGCGAACACTGAAGATAATGCTGCACGTGTACGTCCGAGAGCTGAAGGAGAAYCTGCAGATGGACTCGAGCCGACTGGACTGCCTGTTCCCCCGACTGGAGAACCTCCTGGACCTTCACACACAGTTCCTGTCTCGCCTCAAAGAGAGGCGGCGAGAAAGCCTTGTCCCCCACAGCAACAAGAACTACACCATGAACAGAGTGGCAGACATCCTGATCACACAGGTAGGGAGGAGCCATAACATTAAGACCACTGCACTGGATAAAAAAAGGCCACTCCAAAAATTAGTAAAAAATAAATAATTATATAGTTTGAAATAAGCAATAAAGTTTGCCTCTGGAACAAGTGAAGACTAACTTGACAGGATATCTAGAACTTTCCAAAATTGTATAGAAGACAAAACAAGTAGGGATGCAYGATATATATCGGTATTGATATCGGTATCGGTCTGATATGTAAAACTGGGCCGATATTAACATCTGATATTGATTTCCCACTTTTTATCTTTGTGTTTCTGTTTTGGGAGGGGAGATGGTTGGTTGAGCAGCATCTGTTTGATCRTGWTAGTGATATTGATGCTGCGCAGCCAGGAATAACTGACGCAGAGAGCCATGTCAGAGGTCTGGTCATTTTTATTTACAGTATCAAAAAAAGGCCCAAGTGTGTTTGTGCGTATTTGTATAATATAATTTGTGTGTTTGTGTAATATTGGTAAATATCAGTTATCGGCCATAACAGCAATAATTATATCGGATCTCGATATCGGCTGAAATTTTCATATCGGTGCATCCCAAAAAACAAATTAAGCTATTCTTGCAATTAAAGACATTTATGTTTAGTATCCAGTGCAACAGCCAATACTGCTATGCTGCCTTTTACAATTGCTTAGTCAGGTAACTCTTTGACATAATTTAAATAAAAAATAAAATAAAATAAAACACCCACAATAAGCAGATTTGTCTTAATTCAAGTTAATTATTTTCTTAAAACAAGATTTTTTAAAAAAAAATCCTCACAGCAGTTCTTATAAAATCTCAAAAACAGCTTGTTTCTTTTAAGAAAAAACTCAAAACGAGATGTTTTCAAGACAATTTCACTTTTCAAGGTTTTCAAAATGCATAGTTTCATATGTGTTTATCTCACTTGCATTAAGTGTGATGAGAGGTTTTGACTAAAAATTAACATGCTTGATAAGATTTTGTTTTTGCAGTGTGACTGATGAAGTGAATGATATAAATTTAGCACAAAAAATAAAGAAATGTGTGTTTGTATATTATTTCTTTGTTGTAACAATGCTTCTTGTCAGTAAACCTTACACTGTTAGAAAGTCTGTTAATTTCCATTTGAAATGGGGCCACATTTGTAAGGAACATGCATTTGTGGGATGAGCAGTAGAGCAGAGTTGGTTGGTTGAGCAGTCTGCCAACAGCTTATTTTGTTGTTGCGACTGACACGTTGTGATCTTCTGGTAYCCCCAGGCGCTGCCTGTCATGTGCCCGCTGTAAGATTTATTGCAGAGAAACATTTTTACAACAATATAATCTACCAAACACACATTTATTACTTCTTGTGCTCCATCCATCCCACAAGCTTCTGTCCTTTTCTAGTTCTCAGGTGAAATAGGAGAGAAGATGAAGGAATGTTATGGAGATTTCTGCGGTCACCACACTGAAGCTGTCAGCTACTACAAAGATCAGCTGCAAAACAACAGAAGGTTTCAAAACCTCATAAAAGTAAGACACGTGAGCACATTTTAAAAGGTTTGTTTTTATTTTCTATAGATGTTAAATCATCTCTTTTTGTTATTTATTTTAGAAAGTCAACAACCTGTCCATTGTGCGAAGGTTAGGAGTGACAGAGTGTATTCTGTTGGTGACTCAGCGGATCACAAAGTACCCGGTCCTGGTGGAGCGCATTCTGCACAACACTGAAGGTAACGCTCTTCAGAAACGTCCTAATACAACAAAATGAWCCCAGTATTCAGAACCAGATTGACTCTCTTTCTGGTCTCTAGTGGAAACAGAGGAGTATAAGGATCTGACCCGGGCACTGGGACTGATTAAAGACACCATCGTACAGGTGGACGCACTGGTTAACCTGCACGAGAAGAACTCCAGACTTCGAGACATACGCAACAAACTGGAGCCAAAGGCTTCTGGGAAATTTAAAGATGGCCGAGTGTTTCGCAGGGAGGACCTGACGCAGGTTAGGAGACGGCTGCTTCACGAGGGCACGGTCAGCTGGAAGGCTGCGTCTGGCAGACTCAAAGGTACGGAGCTGCAGCCTATTTACCTCAAAGCCCCTCTTTCTCACCTCCAAACCTGGCTGAGCGCCCCAGCCCTCACTACTTCCCACCACTCCCAGATACGTTCCACCATTTACTCTTTATCATAATAGTGCTGAGCATAGATTAAATTTTTTTATTATTATAAATCTCATTAATATGCTCAAAATTTAATAATGATTCAAAGATGTGCAGGACATTTTTCAGGTACTGTTTTATATAAAAATGGTTCAATGCATTTTCAAACCAGGACAATTTAGTGTTGCAGTTCTTACAGATAACTTTACTTCTGAGTTCTTTACAGCCCGCTGTCAGGAACACTTAAATTTAAAATGCCCAAAGTCGGGTGACTTCATGTTTCTGTCCATGCTGCTCATTTTCTGAAAGGTCAGTGTGAGCAGCTGGCTTCGCCAGGCAACAGTTCAACAACAAAACCTCTCATTGGTTGAGACACAATGATGGTGATCTACAGCCAATAGAAAATGATTTAAAATAATTATCACCATTAAAGAACTGCTGCATTACCGCAGTAATAACACATTAACATCACTACAAAATAATAAGAGTAAAGGGAATACACTTTTTTGGAAAAGGAAACAACTGAGTTATACAAAGTTTTAATTATTCAAATGACTTGTTTTGGTGATTTTTTTTTAAATAAAAACAAAGTGATATTTTTACAAACTCTCCTTATGCTCTCTGGTGCCCCCTGGTGAGGAACCACTGGTATACAGCATGATAGATTATTTTTTATAATAATACGTAGTCACATTTTGTTTCAGTGTAATGCATCAGGTATTTTGTAAAATAGCTGACTGTATTTCTGAGATTACTTTTGATTATCCCTCCAGATATTCTTGCTGTTTTGCTGTCGGATGTGTTGCTCTTAATGCAAGAGAAGGATCAAAGATACGTGTTCGTTACAGTTGTGAGTGATTTTTCCTGGTTTCTATATCCTTATAAACCTGCATTGTTGTTTTTCTCCTTGTCATTATTAGATATATTGATGAAACATTCTGACTTTAGTTTTTCATGCGTCGAACAAACCTCCTTGTTTTATTTCACTCAGGATAACAAGCCATCAGTTATCTCTCTCCAAAAGCTGATCGTCAGGGAAGTGGCTCACGAGGAGAAAGCCATGTTTCTTATCTGTGCTTCTTCCAACGAGCCAGAGATGTATGAGATCCACACCAACTCTAAAGAGGAGCGCAACACTTGGATGACGCACATACGACAGGCTGTTGAGAGGTAACTTATTATTCTAAAGCTTTTAGAGGAAACTCTTCTTTGTTACCCAAACACATCCAGCATCCTTCAACTGGTTTTATTGTGGAGAGGATCTACAAAATAAATTGCACTTTTCACACAAAACCAACAAAAAGGTATGTACTGTATGACTCAGTCAGCCTTCTTTTGTGTTTTCACCTCTTCACTGGCTCCGTTAGCTGTCCTCACTCTGAAGAGAGGCTGTTCAGCGAGGAAGAAGAGGCTCGAGCTGTCAGGCTCAAAGAATTCCGAGGTACCATCAAATCACAGAAATACTGAGTATAAAGAGAAAACATGGTCCACCACCAGGGGCTGCTGTTGTCTCTGAATACTTCAAAGTTGACTAATTTTTTGAGAATCAAGGCAGTTGTAGAATTGCTTTGCTCCACTGCTAATAAAAGACTTAAAGTAAGTTTTCTGCCTAGTTCTGCAGAAGTATTTTATTTTATTTTATTTTTTACTAAATTTGAAATGATCACTTTCTGATACGTGGCTCTTGTTTTGTGTTGCAGAGCGGCTGAGTCAGAAAGATGCGGTGATTGCTCAGGCTCTTACCGAGAAGCTGCAGCTGTTTGCAGACATGGCAGAGTCCGTGTCAGGTCTGGAGGACACGGCCTCTCGCTCCAGACTGCTGCTTCGAGGAGACACCTCAGACCTCCAGCAGGGGGAGACCCTGCTCAAAGGAGCCATCACAGAGGGTAGGATGATGCTGCACAACCATGTGCATCTGCATATGGCTCTTCATTTCATTCCATTTTATTTTTATTTATTTATTGCAGCTCTTCTTTGCTGTTTAATCTTTTTTTTAATCTTAGTTGAGAACCTGCAGAACCTTCTGCAGTCTGGAGTGAGGGAGGAAGCTGAACCCCCTCGGATGGAAGAAGGTGGTGGTTCTGGGGTTCTTCCCAGACGAGCAGACACCTTTGGGGGCTATGACAGCAGCCCCACCATCTTCATTAAGAGTGAGTCCAGCGTACTAAGTACTTCATGGAAGTATTTTTTCTTAAATTTTTTTTAATCCAGTGCATTTATTGGTTACATTTTCTAGCAAACCAAATAAAAGTTTAACACACAGTAGCTATATGTGTGGAGGTTTTAATGAATGCTTTATTCCAGTGAAGTAATTCTGTTTGTTCGTTCCTTTTTGTTTGTATTTCTTTGCACATATTTGTGTGTCTGCCAGATGGCAGTGTGAAGAAGAGCTTTCCTGGCGAGGCCAGAAGCCGAGACCGAAGCCAAAGAGCCAGCTCGGACCCTCAGCTCAAAAACCTCTGTGGCAGCCAGACTCTGGAGCAGACGGTAGGAGCTCTGCAGACACAAACACTGTCTACCTGCGACTGAGTCAGTGTTTGTGTTTTTGTTTTGTTTTTTTCCTGTAACTAGTCAGAAACAGATGAAGTCATCTGTAAAGTTTCCACATGGTCATATTTTACAGGAATGCTGTTTACGCAGATTTCTAGATTTGTTTGGAAACAGATAAAAAGCTAGATAAACGTTGTACTCAGAAGATTCAGGTTAATTCCAGTGAATCCTTGTCCTTCACAATAATCATAGACTAAACATATAAAATACAGTGTGCAGCACATCTGAGAGGCTGTGCTGTGGAATGGGCCGTTTAGATTTTGTGCATTATCTTTTTGCTGTTCAGATATTGAATTTAATACATACTTTTGCTCAGCTCTCCTGTCTTTTTTATCCTGGTTTGAGTGAATGAATCGATCAAGACTAAAATTCACTTTTTGCCACAACAAAATAAAAGCTTTTGTTACTTTGTTTTATTGTGATGTGTTGTATGTTGGCTGCTGAGACAGAACAGAACTGAAACCAAAACTTGAAAAAGGAGCAAAATGCTGAAATGAAAAACACTGAGAAGTAGAAATTTAAACCATAAAACAAGGAAAAAAACATGTTTGAGACGACTTTCTGAAATTTCAACACATTTGGATGTCACCTGGAGGTTTTAATGTACCTTTTTTAAGATTAGACATTTATTCTGCCATCACTGAATAATAATCACATTTTGTTTGATGGTCTGTTTCTGTGGCTCAGGTTGATGAGACCTGCCTCTCTCCTCCTAGATGGAACCGCATTTGGTCCAACTCGTTTCCTGAAGCTGAGGTAATTTTTATTTTATTTTATTTCATCACCATTATTTTTGATCTTTTGCAGGAATTCGGTCAGTTGTATTATTTTGATTATAGTGCTTATATTCCTAGTTTAATAATCTTTTTTTGGTGTTYTAGTTCTTTGACAAAGTTTTGATGCTCTCCCAGAGGCTTTATAGTTTGCAGGTAATGAAGTCACTTTTATTTTCCTTTATAATCCTTAACTTTTCAGAATCAGAAAGCCTTTATTTGTCATTGTACAGAGCACAAGGACATTTTGAATCTTATATTGTTGACATGTCCATAACTGTGTCTCTCGCTCGTCAGGCCATCATATCCCAGCAGGACAGTCAGATCGAGCTGCAGCGGGCCTCGCTCACAGAGCGGGTGTCRTTGCCGGGCCGCCACAGAGGAAGTGTGCTTCTGGAGCAGGAGAAACAGCGGACTCTGGCTCTGCAGAGAGAGGAGCTGGCCACCTTGCATAAGCTGCAGTCCCAGCACAGACAGGMGCAGCAGCGCTGGGAGAAGGAGCGTGAGCGGCACCRCCAGCAAGTGGAGGCTACAGAGGCCAGGCTTCAGCAGAGAGAGGAGGAGTGCAGGAGGCTCGAGGTGCKCAAGTCATTAAACTACTCCTGCAAATATTTTGCACTCTTTTGCTTTACAACATGTAAAATGATTTTTTTTTTTTTTTTTTGAGTACAGGAGCAGCTGGCAAAGGAGAGAGAAGAGCTGGACATGCAGAGAGAGACGTATCAGCAGGACTTGGAGAGACTGAGAGAGTCCACCAGAGCTGTGGAAAAAGAAAAGGAACGCCTGGAAAACCTGAAGAAGTTTAAGAGGAAGACAATTGAGGTCAGCTGTTAACTGTGGAAACATATTAAGACAAACCTCAGTTAAACACAATGCTGTATTGGCTGATAGATGAAAGATAAAGTGGAACAATGTTGGAGCGTATTTAAACTAGCAGGATGTGATCAATACGTCGTTTGCTCCATTCAAAAAGTACAGTTCTACACCTGAGTCGGCAGGAAGTGACAAAATCAAATGTGAACAGACAAAACAAGCAGAGCAGACAATAATTTAGTTGTCCTGATTGCATAACAGCTTCAGAAAGGATCTACACATGCTAACACGTGTAGCATCCAGATTTACTTTCATTAACACTTCAGAGCCGTGGACTGTTCACACTGGAGTCTGATGGAGATCACAGTGAAGTTAAAATGTGTTTTACTCACTATGGATTTGTGAGTAACCGCCATCTTGAATTCTGAACTCTCCCACTTTCCAACAGGGAATTCCCACTTCCCAGTACAACTGTGCTGCAGAAAAAGTAGCCGACAAAGATGCAGCAAAATGGAAATTTTGCACAGTGAATTTTACCTTTCATCCCTGTGCACCTAGTGGTCATTCTGCTGGTAAAATAATCAACATGCATTATGGGAGATGTAGTTTATGGTCAATGCTGGCTTCAAAGCAGCTTATTTTAAGACATTAATACATCTTTGTAGCTCTTGCGTGCCACACAAACTGCTATGATGGGCCACATATGGCCCGGTGGCCTTAAGTTTGACACGTGTTCCAGGTGCTCTTTCTTGCATCTGTCTCTATCCTTGCGGCACAATGCGGGCCATTGTTTSTGAATTTCATGGGAGAGAAGTTTTAAGATCTGCTGGCTGTAATTTCATGCCTGGTGTTAACATGTCTGTCAAAGAGTTACAGTAAAGTTGCCCAATAGGAGCTTTGTGTGTTTTCAGAAGGATGTGTCACCCAGTCGTTGCTTGGCTCGTCTCTCTGTCACAACCTGAGGAAATATCGCACAATTGTTACTTTCATGCAGACTTTGTCTTTGTCTCAAGCTAATAAAATCAGGACTGATAAGATCAGAACATCAACAGGAACAGTTCTGATTCACATGACTTTGTCTCCAGGAACCTGAATAAAACACGTAATGATATGTTTACGCTAAATAATGATCCCACAAATAAGTAGAAGGCGTGAGTCATTGTCTCGGGTTTGTGATGACCACTGAGTTGTTTCAGTGCAGCTGATTCATGCTTGTTTCCCATAATATCATCCTCTGCAATAAGCATGTGTTTCATCTTACATAATACACTCAGTAACTGAAGGGGACAGTTACCTCAAAAATGAAGTAAACTTACAAATAACCATTTTAATACTTAGTTGACAACTTATCTGCTGTTTGTTTTTGTTATCCTAAAAGTCATTCAAAACTGGTCAGTCAGTTCACTGGGAACTTGGTCACAAAAGCTCAGAATTCAGGGACTTAAATGGAAAATTGACCTATTTTATCACAATTATGAGTCGCCGGCTCGTCTCAAACCCAGTCAAATKCTTTTCCACATGCATGGGTTGCAGCTCTGTGCTAAAGGGACTTTCTTGGCTGCGGTTTAGGAGGATTTGGAAGTGGTTTGCATCAAACAACATCAGACTGTCTTTTCATTAACAGTCTGTTCCAGGCTCTGAGCCAACCTGATATCAGTTGACATTTAATCATCACCGCCCAAAATTAAGACTCATCAACAAACCTGGAGACCTATAATTAGACCTTGTAAAAAGAGAAAAAAAAGAAGATGGTGTGTGTTTCTAAATATCTGTGCAAGCTGGAACTTGTCTGGATTTCAGAGGAACTTTTCTTTCATCTTTTATCTCTCCTGATCATGTTCGGCTTCATGGATTTTTTTTTTTCTTTTCTTGATTGCGACCCAGAATAGAGACATGTGTCAAGTTGTATAATAGTCTTGTGGATTAAGCTCATAAATTATAGCCAAAATTAAATTGACAGGTAGATGTTTGAATGTCACTAAAAGTCACTTAAAAACTAATAAACCTGAAAGGAAGAAATTAGACTCTGTCCCACCAAGTTGCCAGTTTTTAAGAAGTCAGGAAAACTTCTTTATTTTTTACTTTACCCTGAGGTCATAAATTGGTACAATTGGTAAATATGAGAAGACATTTTGCATTGAGACACACTGATGAAGCCTTTGTTCAGCTAATAATAATAATAATAGTAAAAATAATAATAATAATAATGAATTTAATTTGTAACACACTTTTCATTAGCAAAAATCTCATTGATTGTTGGTAGTATAAAAAATATTGTGCCACACAACCTCAGATCAAATGTAACTGCAAAAAAACTAGACATTAGAAACTTTAACATGGTTAGATAGCAAATAAGAGTGTAAATTTCAGGAAATGACAACCTAACATACCCTGTGGAGAGATTTTAAGCCACAATGAGAGTTTTTATTCTTTTTTTTTACAAATCAGGTCGATCTACAGCCATTATAAGCAGTGTTTCAAAGACATACGCTACATATACATGTAATTATGTGCATTTATAAAACATTTCATTTTTTTTCAAATCAAAATTGCTCCTAAACAAAAAAAATTGCCACTTTGAATGTTTTAGATTACAATTGGGGGATTGTTTGATTTAATTTGAGGAAAGGTCATGTGATCCACAAGCTCAATTTGGTAGGAAAGATCAAATGTTTAATAGACCCAAAGATGCTCAAATCCAAAAAGTAAAGGCAGTTTCGGAATCCTTATCAAATTACTTTTCCCATGATACCAAGTTTGTGAAAGTTGACTCAGTAGTTTCTGAGATAACTTGGGTTTAAAATGGGCAGATGCCCCCAATTTTGCAGAAAATCCTAAATTTTGGTGGGCCATATCTCTGGAACCAGTGGTCCGATACTGGGCTGAGATCACAATAAACAAATATACCAATTTTCATCAAAATCTGAGACGGTCAGGTTAAAACCATTGGTTGATTTGTTATAGAATGACCCTATTAGCTGATGTCATCATCCGTGCATTTTTATATGACGGTGTTCTTTAAATATAAGAATTTGGGCAAAAACAATCTAGGAAATTAAAGATGTTCCACATCAGTTGTTTCAACAGGTTAATTGCTGTAACCTGAGCCTGCTGGCTTATTGACTTTTCCTGGTGTGTTCCCCTGACACACTAATGTATTGATTTTCTGCAGGCCTGACCACACAAACACACAGGTTTTTATTTCTATCCTCCTCTGGACAGTTCATTGACTTCCATTTATTTGTATTAGTTTCTATAGCCTAACTCTGACCGCTTACCTTAAACCTAAACCTCCCAGCACATACATAACCTAACCTACATGCAATTCACACTTTGGTCCTAAACCTAAACATCCAAAAATGAGGTTCCTCCACATCAGGACWGGTCTCTGGTCCCCGTAAGGACAACTGGTCTTGACGAGGTAGGTGTTTTTACCATACAAGTGTATACACGCAAACACACACACACAGATGACYCACCTCTGTCCTGGTTAGTCTTTTAGTTTTCAGCTTTGTTCAACTAAAACAAAGAAAAATTCGTATTTATTTAATCATTTGAATAATTAATGTTTTTAACCCACTAATGCTTCTAATCTTAATCTTAATGTAATTGTGTTTTCTAGAGAATAATGTGTGCAGATTAAAGATGAKATTTTTTGGGGAAAAAAATGTAAGGATTCGTGAGTTTGTTTAATATCGTCTTATTTTTATTAGATAAATAATTGCTCAAACATACATAACACAGAGCAGATAGCAGTGTTTGCTCAGAGTAATCCTCTAATTTATAAACCGTGTGATTACTTAGGCTCAGCTTGATTTAGTATTAGATGTGTTTATCTTGACTTGTTGGCTAATCTTAATTCAGCTCAGATCCGAGCTGCAGATGACCCATAAAAGTTAGATTTATTACACTTCATGCTGTTCAGGTGAGATATTAACCTGGAATGTGGTTCCAGGTTTGAGTCCATCTCATCCCTCACAGAGTGAAGGATTCTGGGTATTTAACAAACAGAAGAGTCTGTGTGCAGTAGTGTGTAGGCCTCAGGGATGATCTGCAAAGTGGAAGGAGAACTAACCAATCTGTAGTTGCCTCTAAGTGGTGTCCATTTTCTCCAAAGCAACTTATTGTTCAGTGTTGGTAAAGATAAACACACAGAAAGATCCAGGCTGTTTTTAGGATGCGGGGACCTGGCTGTGTAATTAGCTACCCCAAACCTGTTATTTCCCTCTGGAAGGCAGCGAGTGCTAATTGTTTGTGTTGTCACTCAGATCTCTTTGTAGCTTCTGCCGCTTCGGTGACTGGATACCATTATTTTTTTCTTTTACGTCACTAAAACTGATCAAGTTGTCCCAGGAACAATTGAACCCCTGTGTGAAGATGACTGAGTGCTGAAAGATGAGAAGTGATGCAGAGGAAGGAGATCTGGAGCCTCAGTCTGACTGAAGGCATCACGTTGTGCTTTGTGGTCACAGCTGGAGGAAACACTGTTAGAACGTCATCAGTCATGATGAATGTGGGCCTCGTGACAGAAAAATCTATTCTATTGACACACAACCTGCAGTTGGTTGGGACTATTTTATCACTGTATTTTGGAAGTGACTTATTTTTAATAATTGTAAATAGTACCAAAAAATTCAGGTGGCCTCTCTGTTCTTATCTCATATATTAAAAGCAAAGATGTGCATAAAAGATGTCCACAACACAGAGGAGAAAAAAGTGAGTGTTAGTGCTGTGTTCAAGACCAGAGAGCTTAGATTGTTGGTTTTACGGTTGGAGATTTTGAGGCRGTTGTGGCAGAGTGGTTGGGTTGCCGGTTCTGTCCCCTGTTCCTTTCATCTCAGTTGTGTTCTTGGGCAAGACCCTTCACCCGCCTTGCCTGATGCCCTGCCTCTGTCAGTCTGCCCCAGGCCAGCTGTGGCTACAGTGTAGCTTACCACTATCGGTGTGTGAATGACTGTAGTGTAAAGTAGGGCTGGGCGATATGAGGGAAATCTTATATCCCGATATTTTTTGGCTAAATCACAATACACGATGTATATCACAATACCTCCAAAATCAATGTAAAAATTATTTAAAATTTATCCAAAAAATTTGAATACTGAATCTGAACAAATATAAATGTTTTCTTTTAACAAAAAGAAAAAAAATAGGTCCTCTGGATGGGTTCTTCTTTAGTGAAACGTTTCGTCTCTCCTCCAAGAGACTTCTTCAGTCTGATGAGTTTCAGGTGAACTCAGCCTTATAAGCACTGCCTCCACATGGACAAAAAAGTTAGTCACATGGAAAGGAGGGCGACTAAATGCAGCTAATCAAGCCTATTGTTAGGCAATGGCCCTCTTTGGCACGTGACTAACCAGTTTGTCATGTTATAAGGCTGAGTTCACCTGAAACTCATCAGACTGAAGAAGTCTCTTGGAGGAGAGATGAAACATTTCACTAAAGAAGAACCCATCCAGAGGACCTACTTATTTTTTCTTTTTGATTTTTTTCTACCTGGATTACTGAGATGCATCAGAACGTTTTATTTTAACAATCATTTGCGCACATAAGATTTTTACAAATGGAATTATTGCCACTGTAAGCCATTTACATAGCAGCAAAAAAGTACACCAAGCAAAAGGGAAAAATTAACCATCCATCCATTTTCTGTACACGCTTCTTCCTTTTCAGGGTTGCGTGGGTCACTGGTGCCCATATCCAGCAGTCACAGTGCGAGGGGCGGGGTACACCCTGGACAGGTCACAAGTCCATCACAGGGCCACACATAGAGACAAACGAGACAAACAACCATTCACTCTCACCTAGGGACAATTTAGACTTGTGCTTTTAACATAATTGTAAAATTAAAAAAAAAATGTGATGGCTTAAAAATACAAAAACAAAAGTATCAACAGTGACAACAAAATTGACTGACCCAGAACGGCATGTTTTACAATTTACCGCATTTTGATCGACGTCCTCTTTATGAAATCCAAACCACTGCCAGATTATTACTCCAGTGCTGTTTCTCTTTGGAACTAGTTTATTTGAGTTTTCTTCAGTTTTATTCCCATTCACATGCTCCTGAATCTCCCACTGCGGCCATGTTTTCCCTACGCACACATGCTCCTCTCTCTGTGTCCAAAGGGGAGGGGGCTAGTGATGCATTCAAGTGTGTCGGAAAAGAAAAACTTGCAAGGATGCAGCGTGTTTGCATGATAATTATACTCGATGGTTACGATAAAGCCATTTTAGCAATCGTACATTGAAACGCTCATGATACATCGAGTATATTCGATACATCACCCACCCCTAATGTGAAGTGCTTTGGAGTCTGTAGCGCTACACCATTTACCATTTTARCCAACTGCGCTCAGACGTTGAGTTTTAATTTTTGTTTCACGATGTTATTGTTGGTGCGATGATGAGGTCGAGCATCCGTTTCGCTGCGGACCGCCTCTTCAGTTGCAGTCGATTTGTTTTAAGAACAAAAAACCTTTATGTGCAAAACAAAGAATTCAGACCAAAACTATAAATCCCACAGCTGAATGATTTCAATGTGAAAAGGGATTAAAAGCTTGATACGTCTCTTTTAAACTGAACAGCATTTCTGTTCACATTGTAGGAGGTCTTTTGTATTTTTTGTAACCCGACATGTTRGGATTACTAAAACAAACAGCAGATTCTCTGTTGATGAATCCTCCTGGCTGACTCGATTTTTCGACGATTCTTTGATTCATGCCAGTGTTCTTGCAAACAATGCAGTTTCTGTCTTTTATCTCCTGATGTCATGAGAGCTGTGTTTGTTGCCCTGCTTGTCCGACTAACCTGTCTTTTGTTGGACGCACCTTTATGTGCACACGGTGGTTTGATGTTTCTTGTTCTGTGGGTCCTTATCAAAGTGCACGCTGAGCAGGAAAATGCTCCTTTTTTAGGTTCATAAATACTCTGCCTCTGAACAGATTGTGTTTGTTTTCAAGTTGAAAGATGTCTGTGCAAGCTAGTTATGATTAAAAAATAAATTCAAACAGGATGTTCTGCGACTCTGACTCCAAACCGAGTCAGACCACAGAAACAAATAATTAGAGGACAGAGTTAGGAGGCTGTTCTTTGAACTAAAATACAACATTAGACGTCTTACAAGATACAAAATCACATCAGCAAACAATATTCAGTCTTTTCTCTCCTTAAGGTGGCTCCTCTRTCTGGGAGTTTAAATGGAGATCTCCTCTCCGGCTCCACCGGCGTGTCCGACTCGTCTCTGTCCCATAAGCCCTTGGCTCGGACCAGCCTGTCCGTCGCTCCGGCCGACTACCCCGAGCGCCCCGAGGTGACTCCGCGGCGCGACGCGAGCGCCTCCGCTCTTCCGCTGAAGACCGAAGTGCCGCTGCATCTCTTCAGCACCACCAACCAGCAGCACAAAGCCGTGGGGGTGCAGCAGCAGATCCCCACCAAACTGGCAGCGATCAACAGCGGCAAAGGGAAAGGCGGGAAGGGCGGCAAGGCCTCGCATCGCACCGACAGCACGGGTAAGAGCAGACTTCAGAGGGAAGCCACGCAAATCAAAATTCACAATAAAAAACTGTTAGAAAGTGAAACGAGAGCAACTGAAGGAATTACAAAGAAACTCTGATTCCGTTGCAGAAGTTTTGCTAACAATGCAGCTGTCAAACTGTCAGCCTCTGGGGGAAATAGATGTTTATCTCAGGAGCCAACAAGTTTCGAGTTGCTCTTTGAAACGATACCAAATATGCGACAAAGTATGTGAGGAGATGCCTCCGTGCTTGCCCGTGCTTGTTCYGGGTCACACTCAGACTGAAATCTTATTTTCCTTTTGCTGTTTTTTTTATTTGTTTTCTGAGGAGAAACTGATGCCAAGATTAGGAGATTTAAAACTACAAGTGATGTTAAAAACAAAGACTTTGTTCCTGTTTCTGCTGATTTATTTGCATTCTSTGAAAGATTTCCCAGCTCTTCGCCTGAGCAGATTACTCTTATTATCTGTCTAAATTAGTTTAAACCTGCTGATTTATCAGATAGTGTCCTGCTGTGGTGCTTCAGTGTGATCTAATATTCCAATTAAATCCCTCTCTGCCTCTTTTTGTGTGTCTCCTCTCAGCCTCAGTGGACATGAAGCAGATGCTGCCTTTGAAACTCTCCTCCAAAGAGGACAACACCCTGAAGGCCAAGCGCTCCATCAGCCCCCACCAGCAGCCCCCACCTCAGTGCCTGTCCCTGCATCACCACATAGGTATCTTTTTTTTTTACGTTTGTCCAGATGTAATCAGAAACACCTGCCTGCTTTGTTTTTCTAATATTAGCCCTCACAATAACGCAATTTTGCTTGATGATTAATTGTCTCAATTATTTTTTGCAATAAACAGTAATATTGAGACCATTTTTAAGTTAAAATACCGATATGCCAGAGTTCACTCGTCCCTACACTGAGGAGTAGAAAAGAGGCGAAGAAAACAAGCAGGCAAATGAAAACGATCAACCTCATTTTAGTTTTATTGTGTGATAAAATTTATCACAACAGACCCAGAGATGGGTACTCGTTACTCAGACTTGGACTTGAGTTGCACTTAAGTCTCTACTATTAGAGACTTAGACTTGACTTGGACCCTAAAGAGTCGAGTCTTTTCACTGCCCGGCTCACGATTCTCACTCCCTCAATACACATCCACGCTCCAATCCTTTGAGAACAAACACATAAAGTTTTAAGAGCAAAGACATTTACTCCTGCTCTCAAATTGAAAACGCTCTTGATTAAAGTCAGAATAATTCTTCCATACACTCCGCTCCCCCTCACCTGAGAATGGGAGGGGCCAGCGCAGTCCAATGTTATGACGTGTACCCTTTGTGATAAACGGCTTCAGCATGCAGGTGCATTGCAGTAGGCAGCTCCGCTGACATTTATTATAAGCTTTGCTTATAGAGACTTTATTCAACACCATGACAAGAGACTGGCAAAATGCAAAGTGTGTGGAGTCCAAATCCAAATTTTATTTTATTTTATTTTATTTTTTGTGATGACTTGTGCAGCCCTTTTACTTTAAGGATTCTGGTTCACCATCTTCACTAACATGTTTTTATGCATTTAAAATATTTTTCAGGTATATTATTGTAAAATCAGCAGCAGACTTGTTGAATTTGTTCTTTGTCAATGAAAAGATATAATTACAGTATCTTTTTGTAAGACTACAAGTGCAAAATACAGTTAACAATACTAAATGCTTGATTGTTGTTATTTCTGTATTTTAAAAACAGTATTATGTTTTGATAGTATTATTAAAGCATAATACTATGTTTTAATATTTTATTAAATATATAGTATTATAGAATATAATCTAGTATAGTTAGAATACCTTTGATCAAACTGCCAGTTAAGTGATACACGCAACGAGACTTGGACTTGTGGTCAAGAGACTTGAGACTTGACTTGGATTTTTGGTCAGCTTGGACTTGCAAAAAACGACTTCTGCAGCAGGCCAAGTTCCCACGGACACAAACACGGCGTTGCATTCTTCACCTGGGCAAAGCTGACCCCGCCCTCTGACATTCCTCTGCGGAGCTTCACGCCGGCCTCGCCCTGTGTAAACACCTATCAGTTTCACACGCTTCTCTTTGATTAATGGCCGGCTCGGCTGCTGACACTGCCGTTTTAATCCCATTTCTTTTAACAGTCACCTCCGACACAAAAACMATTGGTGAGAGTTTGTGTGACTGATTGCAGTTTGGATAAATAATCCAGCTGTTCTGAGCAGCAGAGACTCTCTAATGCTCCGTTTGTCGTTTCTTTTSTTCCCTAATGACTTTTCTTTTCTGTTTTCCCACAGATCAGCTGAGTCCTCCAGACAGCGCCGGACCCGACCCTCCGCTCACCAGCTCCTCCCACCCGTCTCACTCACAGAAACCCCCCATACCGACCCCACATCCCACCCTGTCCCTGCCCACCGAGCCGCTCCAGTTCCAGCCCCACGGGCCGAACATTCACAGCAAACCCCCTCTGTACCCCATCCCTACAGAAGACCTGAATAAGGAGGATGTTATATTTTTTTAAGACCAAGCTCCGGCCTCTGATCCCAGATCAGCCACAAGCCTTGATTTTAAAAAAGGAGCAGCTTTTCACAGTTTAACTCTCSGCACAAAGCTGCAGCGGTTTATCAGAGCTGCAGTGGCTCAAACAGAGAATAATGTTTTTTTACTTCATATTTGCATCTAAATCGCCTATAATGTTTTATTTAATTTTTAGTTTTATATCTAAGCTTTTAATTCTAGGGTGGAACCTGGGGTCAAAAGGTGTCCTGTAGAATGTTCCTTTTTTTAATTATTATTTTTTTTATAGAAACAAAGTTTTATTAATCCAAAGACAGGAGAGGTGACGTGTGTGACTAAAAGCAGCATTGTGGATTATTTTTCTTTTTTTAAATGAAGAGGATGAGTGCTGGTTTTCTCTGTGCACTTCTGCTGGACCTGACCTGGTGGAACAGAAATGATTCAGCTCCAATGGTTTTATTTTGCACAGTGTAAAATGCTCCACTCCCAACTAATGAAGGAACTTTTCTGTGGGAAAATGTTGTAAAAATGTGATTGTACAGCTGTTGATATCGTGAAGCTTAATTTCTGTTTGTTTATTGGTCCTGATTGAGCTTATTGACGAAAAGCTAAAATAATATTGCTGCTCGTTTGTGGAAGGTCACTGTAATATTTTATTTTCACTTATAGAAGAATTTTGGCAGGTTTTTCCTAATAGACAAAGAAAAACAAACACAAAAATTGCCCTGTAAAAACAAAGAGTAAAAAATTCTGGTTTTACCCTGCATTTATATCCCTCAGCTTTTTAAATGGTGTAGCTGAAACGTTTCATGTTTTATTGTAGAAATCAGCAACTTCTGGTACTTTTAAACTAAAATGGACTCAACCTGCTGTTAAACAGGCCCATATCTGACCTGACGAAGGTCAAATCTGTAACTTTTAACAGTGACGTTTGATGCAGAGTTGACGAATCTCATAGTTTTGTCGTTTGAATTTTAACAATTTTCGGTCAAAATCRTTGTGGACATCTCAAAATCACAGCAGCTGTATTTTTTTTAACAAAAATAATAATAATTAAAATAAATAAATAAATTGGTCCTAAATCAAACAGGCAGTGGTGGGCACAGCTGACCAAAAATGAGCATTACTAAGCACTAATCTGCTAATCAAGAATGTGACCTAACGAAACTGTTAAACAGTTTTTTAAATTAGTTGAAGCTAAYGCTAACTGCTAAGACAACATTCATACATATTCATCTCCTTCCAGTTGTCTGGTGGGACTGACGCCAACGCCAATMCAAGTTATTACCAGTTGTTACCCTGTCTAAGGTGATACATCCATTTGAACCCTTTCAGAATAAAAGCTTTTCTTTGATCAAATTTCTAGTTTTATAAATTCCGTTTGAAGTTGGTCAAACAACAAATAGCAATTACATTCTCTACCAAATTTTATATGTAGTCAGTTGTATTTGTTATTTTAAATATTGTTTACTATTTTATTTTTTAACACTCTTAGTTTGAAATTTAGCATCTAAAGATGCTACTCAAACATCCTGACATGTCCAGCACTGCTTGTGAGAGGGAATAGTTTTTATTTAATTCTGGAAAAGTGACAAAAATCTCAGTTTTACACTTACTTAAAATTAGCGGAACCTAATCGTTCATAACCGGTTTCCAAAGTGAGATAATCTGCTAAATGAGAAGCTAGTTCCTCTGTTAGCGGATTAGCAGAACTGTGCCCACCACTGCAAACAGGTAAACAATAATTTGTACTTGTAACTTTGCTTTTACGCTTATCGGCCCAGTCAGCAGAAGGAAATTAGTGCCTGAAGAGGAATAACAGTAAAAACATCTGCACTGAGTGAAGAAAGCAGAGTTGCAGTTTGTTAATGTGACTGACAGGATGTAGTTTTTAAAAGTTCGTTTCACTGGAACTTCTACCACTGATCTGTCAGTTAGCGGGATATTAAATCAGCAAACTGAAGGTACTTTTCTGCTGCCTGGATGCTACGTTTAACTGAGGTCCTATCAGCCAGCTGGATGTTAAAACTCAAAAAGGTAGCTGACCGCTTGTCCTGCAGCGAGAATAACTGAAAGATTAAATCAGTTTCTGTCATTTCTGTTGTACATATCTCTGTTGCATTAGTCTCCCTCATCCTACACACTCTGGTAAAAACAAAGACTTGATATGAAGATGTGAAACAAAGAATCAATCAGATGTTTGTCATGTGTAACATGCATGTGTTGTAAGTAGATTACAGTGAGCCATGAACCATAATGGTTTGTTGCTGTAAAATCTGTCTGAAACTGAAGGTGGATATTTAAAATCTCCTAACATGTGTTTAAGTTGTTGCACTGAAGTCCAGGCGCAGYGTCTGCCGGCTCGCCGCTCCCGTGTTTCACAAAAGATTGTGCGGCGGTTCCAACATAACTGTCTGCTTTGTTTCGGTGGTTTGAAACCAAAGACACGCTCGGCTTTCTTGGCRCGGAGGATAAACGGACACGGTGGTGTGGTCATCCACCAGGCGTTTCATCCTGCAGGGAGTGTCCAGAACAACCGGACTGATTGTAGTCCAGCTCACATCCTGCGTCAGATCTGGCTTTTTTGAAGTTTGTTWGTAAACCAGATGGGTGTGAACGTTCACTCAGGCCCATGATAAGAAACACACACCTATAGTGTGACGATCCAGACAGCTGTAGATTAGTGTTGATGGGCGTTTGTTTTTGTGGCCTGAGAGACTCAAACAGCTGATGTTTTGTTTTAATTTCATGCCAACAGATGTTAGTTTGTCCTGCAGTGGAGGCGTTGGGGTGTTTTGTCCCGGGTCGAATCGTTTCAGAGGAGCTGATACAACAGGAAAACTTGTACGAGCACTTTAGTTCTGCTCCAGACATTTCTCAAACCTCAGCAGGTGTGAGGCTGCGTGTGGTTTTGTATTTTCTACCTCGTGGGGACATTTGTCAGACACTGCCTTTTGGGGACCAAAGCCTGGTCCCCACAGGTACAGATGGTGTTTTTGGATTTGGGGTTAAGTTTAGGACTTGTCGCTCAAGTGCCACTTGTGCATTATGTTGGCCCTCCAAGGTCCAGCTGTAATTATCTTTGACGWTTCCTGTCACATTTCTCGTCTTATTGCTACGACTGAGCTAGCCTGGTAAAAACCAGACCCTTGTCCTTCACATTGATTCGTACGAAGGTCTGGACTCGTGGCTATAGAGAAGTGATTCTTGCTGGAGGCGTGGCCTCTGCTGAAGTGTAAAATGATTGGATCTGTTGGCTGCAACATATGTGTACGCTAGCTCCACTGTGAAGGAGGCTAAGCTAAGAAGCTGATTGGAAATCGCATGCGCTGTAAACAGCCCTGCTGAGAGGAGAAAAGTACCGAACCAAACGAGACGGCTGTAAATGAAAGCTGCTGCTTTGTCAGACAAATTAAATTTAATTTGGAAGCCTTATCAACACAGACTGGCTTCATTCACTTCCTTCACTGCCGTATGCTGAACTAACTAGCAGACACTGCACAGAAAATCGACATCGTTAAAACTCCTCCTTCTGTTTGCTGATTGGCCCAGGTAAAATAAACTACAAGTAGACACTGCGCAGAAAATCGACATCGTTAAAACTCCTCCTTCTGTTTGCTGATTGGCCCAGGTAAAATAAACTACAAGTAGACACTGCGCAGAAAATCGACATCGTTAAAACTCCTCCTTCTGTTTGCTGATTGGCCCAGGTAAAATAAACTACAAGCAGACACTGCGCAGAAAATCGATGTCGTTCAAAACTCCGCCTTCTGTTTGCTGATTGGCCCAGGTAAAATAAACTACAAGCAGACACTGCGCAGAAAATCAACATTCTGTTCTCTGATTGGCCCCGACGAAAATTCTCCCGAAGAAATCCTTGTCAATGGGAGAAGTCCCAGACGGAGCAGTGAAGGGAAACTAGAATTGAGCAGAACTGCACAGGAAGGCAAGGGACAGGCTACGACTGAGCACAGCTAGCTGAGCTCTGCCTGGTATTTCCTGCATAGGAACAATATTTTAACACGTCCTCTTATAAACACTGAAAAGTACTACGTGTACGACTAAATGTGAAATAAATAATACAGAAGTACTATTAGAAGTAAGAGTATTACTCACTGAGCTGTGAGTAGCTGCTGTCTTGAATTCTAAACTTTCCCACTTTCCACCAGGAATTCCCACTGGAGGGATGTTACAGTTTAAAGCCACAGCTAGTAAGTGGAATATTCCCACTTCCCAGTACAACTGGGCTGCTGTAAAAGTAGCCGGCAATAATGCAGATAATCCACCGGCTACTTTTTGAACCCTGTGCACCTCCACCTAGTGGTGAGATGCAGTGATTTTGTGGGTAAAATAATCAACTTGCATTATGGGAGATGTTTATGGTCAGTGATGGCTTTAAAGCAGTTTATTTTTAACACAATACATCTTTAAAGCTCTTGCAGGCCACATAAAATGCCACGGTGGGCCACATTTAACCCATGGACCTTGAGTTTGACATGCACACTAAAGTGTGAATTGAGTTTAGATTCAGAGTCGGGGTTGGGTTATAGAAATGACTAGAATTGGAAGTTGCTGCAAAGTCCCCATGAGGATAGAAAAGCAAACTGCGTGTGTGCGCGCACCACCGTTTTCATCAAATGAAGTCTTAAATGTTGCATCGCTGCACTGAAATGCTTTAAGTGTGTGGCTCTGTTATATAATTCAGAAGCCTGTCAGTCTTATCACTGTGTGTGTGTGTGTGTGTGTGTGTGTGTGTGTGT
>NW_013952410.1:3929425-3936066 GCF_001266775.1 Austrofundulus limnaeus | reverse complement strand
CCCACACACACACACACACACACACACTTGCTGGGCCTGTTATTGTAAATAATCAACTTTTATTTCCTCTGCCAACTTTACACTAGTCACTTTGAATAGTAGCATACTTGAAGGGGAAAATGATTATACTTGTTTGTAAACAACATTTTATTTACAATTATGTGTCATCTCTAGCATGCGGCTAAACTGATAATTTTTTGTACTTTTTGTTTGTTTTCTTCACTGCACCACATTAGAAACCTGTGAGCACAAACTGCTGCCTTTAGAAGAAAAAATAGTAATAAAAAATTGAATTTAGTTTTTGGAGTTTGCTTTTATTATTGCTTAAGCTTTTAAATTATTTTGTTTTTTAAAAACTTTGCAGTAAACTGAATTTTATACTTTTAACTCTGCAGGATTATTGAGTTGTTTATGARAACAATCCAGACCACCCAATTAGCTGGCTCGTCACTCCTCAGTGTGTTGGAGGTGAGACGATCTAATAACAGCTTCCACGCAGACAAAGCTCTATTTTCAGGCTGTGGTTGAAGCCTGTAAACCTGCTTCCTGCTTTATTGTCCTCCTGGCGGGGCAGACGTTCCAGCAGTGGCCACTTTTTTTTATTGTCTGCTGTCATTAGTGGCTTTCCTCTGTCTCCTCACAATTATTTTTTTCCTCCTTCCCTCCCCTCGCCGTCTTTTTGTTTTTGTCTCCTCCTTTCCACCGCTCTGCCCAGCTCGTCTCTCCCTGTCTCTTCTCGTCTCGTCCGGGGTTTGGGATGCACCTCAGCTCGGCCTCCTCTCAGCTCCGGAGGCATTTTACGTAACTCAGTTTGGCCTCTCCTGCCGCAAAGTTGAAACAGATAAGACTCCCCTGAGAGGCGGGCGTGCAGACAAACATAAAACACGCAGACAAATTTGATCTTGATAGACACACTCTCAGCTGTTTGGTTTGGTTTGGTTTGATTGAAGCCTTCAGAATTTCTTCTCGTCAGTTTTGTTGTCAACAAAAGCCAAACTTATTTTTTTCTTCCTTTGTTCTTTATAAGAAATTTAAGTTGTAGTTCATGTTAATGTTTTTCTTATTAGCACTAAAGAATGATTTACAGCACCTATTATAAAAAAAAGTTAGGATGTTGTATAAAATACATATTTACAATCCTCATTAAAGCATATTTTAATTCACAATGGAATATAATTAACTTATCAAATGTTTAAAATATATGAAATTGTTCTAATTTGTGGAATATTTTCTAGAAAAAAAGGTAATTTTGAATTTTGTGGCAGCAACACGTCTTGAAAGAAGTTGATATATTGTAAAGGCAATAAAAGTTCAATCAGGCCGAAGAGAAGCCTTATGTCAGGGCTAGTCAACTGGCGGCCCGTGGGCCACGTCCAGCCTGCAGGTTACCTCTGCCCGGCCCACTATTGAGTCCCAATTAGCTTAAGTTAATATGCAAACAGCTTTTACATAAATTTTAAACTATGATTCAATGCAACAAAATAAACAAATATAAAAGGTAAAAGATCCCCCCTCCCTCAATGTCTGGCCCCTGAGCCAATTGAGTCACCCTGTCAAATATGGACCAAACCAAGGCGAAATGGGAAAACTGTGTTTTATGGTTAGATTATTCAAAATTTGAATTTCCCTCTGAAAACCATGGATGCTATCCCCTCCATACCAAGAAGGAGACTATTATCAGTTCACAAGCCTGCCTCTCTGATGGTATGGGGGTGCATTAGTGACTCATTCAAATCATGTTTTGTTTGGCGTTGTTAGAGCAAACATAGAGCAGTAACACCAAGAAGAAGAAAAATTGTTTGTTTTTAAACAATTTTGTTTCTCCTAGCTGACATGGAAACTGTCTTCCTAAAAAAAACAGTTGATAAGTTATCTGCAGTAAAACACATCTCTGCGTATTCTCTCTCTCGCAGCTGCAGAATGAAATCCTTGAGCAGTCTGAGGTATTCGGAGTATTTCAGGGAACAGTACAGGCCTACAGCCTCATGTATRCTGTGTTTACCAAGTGTTAATATGTTGTAAAACTGCAGATATTTTCTCAGGGGTTGTACAGATGAGACGTGTAAACTTGCAGCCATAGTTTTGTTCAGATGAATGAAAATCCACATTTCTCCTTCCTCACATAAAAAAAGCGATGTTCCCAGAACGGCGAAGCCTGGTAGAGCTCAGATCAGGTGAACTACCTTTGTTACATCTGAAGAGGCGCCTCAGGTGCAGTGAAAAGATGGAAGATAAAGGAAGTGTGCTCGGTGCCGACTCGCCCTTTGTCCTCGTTTCACAGTCAGCTAGGACGGCGACTGTCCTGTTGGGCCGGTTCTACCTCCCGTGTGCTCGACTGCTGATTCCATTTGATCAGGATGTGATGAAAGGCCTCCGCTGTGACACACGAGCCTGTTCCACACAAGCGTTTACACCACATTCTCAGGCTACAGTGTTTGTTTGAGGTTTACCGAAACAAATCTACCTGTTTTGACACATTGTTTGTTCTGTGATGTGAAGAAAAATATTTTTTTCCCACGATGGCTGCATGGGAAAACGGCACCAATAAGATTTTTTGCTTATTTCAATTAGAATTTGGAGCCAAAAATTCAGCCCTTGCAGTAGACACACACGTCAACCCCTTCAGATGTCTGTCTGTATCATGTAAACAACATATAAACAAAGCGCAGGAAATGTTGTTCACAAATTTTAAAGAATATTTCCCAATTTTATTAAAAAGTATATGTTTCATGGGGCCAAAGCCACCGTCTCAGGACATGGACGCAAGAGGAACTGCAGCCCCAGGTTGCGCAGATGAACAGTGTGGATGGGAGAGGAAGCCATTCAAAACCACTGAGCCCCATTTAACACTGCACCCAATGCAGAGCACAGAGGTGCTCTAAGAATGTGCAATAAATCCAGTGACAAATGTGGAAGTCGGACCAATTTAATTCATYCTGTGGAGGRCGGACTGGAAACAGCAGTTGAAACTGCTTCGCTGTCGTCTGTTTTTCAGTCCGTATTTCAAAATAAAATCCCCACGTTTTGCGTTTATGCATATGCTGCATGATGCCATGTGCTTCCCAAACAGAATGATTTATTATGACATGTATAAATATACCCACATGTTTATTAATATAGCTTTGACAAATTGTAATCTGTCTTTGCTGAATTATTTTTGAAATTACGGATGATTTGCTTGTTCGTTTTCCTGTTGATGTGATGGGATCTTCGTAGTTTGCCTCCACACTTGCTCYGGCGTCCAGCAAAAATAGGATTGGATCGAATTTTGGCGGATAAGTGCGGATGCAGTGTAAATGAGCTCATTGATCGTAATGTTTTAAACAGGGGTGGTCGGAGCGGAACCGCATCCAGTGTAAGTTGGGGGTTGGACCAAGGTACGTTGTAAAGGGTTCAAGGAGGAGTTCTTGGTTTAAAGACGCAGCTTTTTTTTTACTGTGGAAACGAGTCACTGTGGACATTCTGCTCTGCAGCTGCTGTGCTCTTTTCAGTCCCCAGCAGCACTAAAGGTTTTCAATTGTTTGTACGACAGCAGCTCCTGTGTGCGCTCAGACCACACGGGCAAGTGCAACGATCCATGAACGGCCTCCACTCTGCTGCCAGTTCACCACTATATAGACTAAATACATCACATCCCCTGATAGGTGCCTTTRTGACGAGATGATCTGTTCTGTCTTGTCTGCAGGGTTAATGTTGTGGGTGATCASTGTCTATAAAACTTGCTTTTATGTTTTGTTTTTAGGCATTATTTACAACCGCCTCAGCTTTTACTATCCAGCTGCCCACTGCTTTCCCCTTCGGGTTTCAGGATGCAGCATTGTTCAGGACCGAGCAGTGTGGGAGGTCTCCTTGGCGCTTTTCTAAAGGATCAGAACTTCTCTCACACTAACGCACACTGCAACACATATTTGGTGGTCAAAGTCGAACGCTATATGGTGCCAAGGTAAATAGCCTCCTGGCAGCTTGCATGGAAATCTCTCTTTATGTCAGAGGACGTGAGTAATTTAAGTTGCTGAGTCTTTTTTCCTCTCCCTGGAGAGACCTAGCAGCTTTGTGTAAAAGTTTCTTGCCATCGTCAAGTTTGTTTTATGGGGAAGGAGAGTAAAAGGCAGCTGAAGGCCTGGAGGAAGCCCTAAAAAACAAATAGTGACTGAAAGTGGATGTAAAGTGAGTAAAAAGGGGGAGCTGCGAGCAGCTTTCAAACCAAATGCATTTTTGTTGATGGTGCACTTAAACTCCTCTGCATGATCTTCCAAGCTCTCTGTAAGGATTTGTGGTTTCTTCCGAAAACAGCCTGGAGTGGAGCTTTACTCCTCGGAGACCCTTCCTGTGTCATCAAAAGGAGCATTTTCTCTCTAAAGTCAGAGAGCYTGGAGTTAAATATCAAAGAATTTCTTGATTTCTTCCTCGAGTGCATTGCAAATTACAAACCAGCTCTTTGTAYTTTCTGTATATTTGCTCATAGACGGAGACGCTGCCAAACCAGAAGAATTCAAAACAAGCTCTAAATGAATTAACAGGAGCGAGGATAGCTCCAGAGCTTCTTCAGCACATCTTTTTTTTTTCGTATGTGCTCTACGAGGAGGAGGGGTGGGGGGGTCTAAACACAGCTTCTTTGATTTAAGAGCTGGAACTGAGCAGCTGGCAGCAGCATCCATCTGAAGCTGGCACGTTGGACGGTTGTCTGGCTGCAGTTGAAGGAGGAAAGAGGGGGGATGCTGCCAAAAGACCAAAAAGTCCACTAACTGCTCCAACACCAAACGTCAGAGTAAGACGAAGCTTGGTGGATTTGTGCAACTGCACTTGAACATATAGATATAAACCTTTTTGCTTTTTTTTTTAAATACAAATCTCAAACAACTGGACTGGTTGGAGTGCTAAATAACTAAAGCTACTCACATTGCAAACAAAATTCTTCCTATTTTTTTCTATGAACGCCTTTCACGGATTAAAACCATCATTTTTCATCACCTCTGGCTTTAACTTTAGCCACAGAGCAGAAACTGTTTCACTCCAGGGCGTGTACACACATGCACGCTGTGAATCCACCCACCCAAACACACATTCTGCACGTTTCATCTTCCTTTTTCCCTTATCCCTGGATCTCATTTCAACCCATTACCATGTCAAAGATCCTTGGCAGAGTGTTAAAGTGATTTAAGTAGGATAATGAGATAATGTGACTTTAGTTCCTGTTAGAGCTCTGTCATCTAATGTAACTTGCAGCAGGACCGGTTCGACAACAAAGGGAGGACTCATTGTTCACACAGAAAATCTCTTCCTTGTTTCCTCCTCCTCCTCTGCCTGTCGTGTAATTTTGGCTGCGGAAGTAACAACCAGGGGATGGGCACAGCTAATCAAAAAGTTAAATTTGCTAACTCGTCATCTGCTTGCTAAAAATATAGCTTCGCTAACGCTAAACCACTAATCAAAAAGAAAAAATAAGTAGGTCCTCTGGATGGGTTCTTCTTTAGTGAAACGTTTCGTCTCTCCTCCAACAGACTTCTTCAGTCTGAGGAGTTTCAGGTGAACTCAGCCTTATAAGCACTGCCTCCACATGGTGGACAAACAGGTTAGTCACATGCAAAAGATGGCCATCGCCTAGCAATAGGCTTGATTAGCTTTAGTCACATGCAAAAGAGRAAAAAGACTGGGTAAACCACTAAACACGTAAAATAAAAATCTGAAAGCTAACACTAACAGCTAATTGCTAACCGCTAAGACGACTGTCACTCARTCTGCATCTCCCCTTGGAGCTGAAGACTGGTGGAACTGACTAACCTGCTGATGTTAGTTTGTTAGTTAGTTGGCAAAAACCTAATTTAGCTGAAGCTAATTGGTCCTATAACAGCTAACAAACTAAGGTCAACGTGTATGTTAGCAGAATTAAAATTGGCAAAACTTCAATTTAGTGATAGCTAACTAACAAAGATCAATACATTTGTTAATTAGCTGTTATTAGAACTAAAACTAGTAAGACTTTAGCAGAAGCTAACTGGTCCCCTAACAGCTAACTAACAAACTAACATCAACAGCAAAAGCTAATTGGTACTTTAATGGTTTTCAAAGTTAGAGAAAAAGCTTATCTGCTAAACAAAATAAATAGCTATTAATCGATTAGCAAAACCATGCCCACCCCTGGTAACTACAAACTCCTCTTCAGTTCAGTTATATCCAGAAATCACCCCCACCCCCCAGCAGAAACCAGTCTAATCATAAATCATTCAGTATTTTTGCTCCGTCTTGCAGTGACCGGCCTGTTCTGAGCCCAAACTCTGCAGCAGAGGAAGGCTCATTTAGGGAATTTTCAGAACCTGAGATGAAGTCTGTGTTCGCTCCTTCAGTCAGACCAATGCTTGTTTGTCCGTCTCTGCATGTGCGCATGCATGCATGAGGAGGGAGTGTGTGTGTGTGTGTGTTTAATACAGCGCGCTTCTGCTTCATTAGTTTCGTATAAGCCTCAGCGCCGGGCTCTGAATGAGGAGGGAGGATGACACACGTCAGCCGCAGACAGAGACAGATGCTGCTGACTCGTCCGAGCATCATCTCTCTATTGTATTATTCATCCTCAGTGTCACATCTCATCCATAGTGGTCAACCGAAAACAGCTCAACAGAAGGGCCTGCCTCAGACGTTACACA
>NW_013952410.1:3920220-3929391 GCF_001266775.1 Austrofundulus limnaeus | reverse complement strand
CACACACACACACACACACACACACACACACACACACACACACACACACACACACACACACACTTGAGCATGTGGCTTATTTTCATAATTCTGTTTGCTCTGACTTTCAGTGAAGTGCACATCTGAGCCAGAGGGTGGGTTTACATCTGCCACGCTCCGGCTTCAAGGGCCTCTCTTCAAGCCGTGGATGATGCTTTTGAAGTTTTGTGGAGCTTTTGATTGGACAAGAACAGAGAGGGAGGTTTAGTAAGTGTGTGTGTGTGTGTGTGTGTGTGTGTGTGTGTGTGTGTGTGTGAGAGAGAGAGCAGAGTCTCCTCAGGCAACTTATCATCCCCCTCCACACCACGTCCACCCCCCTTCCTTCAACTCAGCTGGGATTTAATCTCTGTGTTATTAATGAATGTCAACGGAAGCTGCAATTATGTTGAAAAAAAAAACTCAGTCCGTGAAGAGAACAAAAGAATTCTGAGTGGCTCTGTGACAAAAGAGGAAGAGAAAAGTGTCTTATTGTACMACATGAATCCAAGTTATGCCAGACTCGAATGGAATGTCCGCTGGCTCGGTTCTGCTCGGCCCACAGTCTGTGCTCGTCAGCTTTGGACGATGGTCCGAGCCTTTGTGTGCTTTTCTCATGAATGAAATGGTTCTGGTGTTGACTTTGCGTGGGGGATTGTGTCTCACATCGGCTCTTCTACCAAAGAAAACATATATTTTCAAATGGAGCTGCTTTGTTCGTAAGTCATTTCGTTTTCCTCCACAAGAAAAGCACATAAGATTACATTCGTTACAAATATCTTCCATTAGTAAAACACAAACTCAACACTATAAGCTTCAAGGTAACACTGTACAGTACAAATCTAACATTTTGGATTCATCTAGCTGAGAACAAGTCTGAAACCATGATTTTTTTATCTGAATAAATAAGGATTATGATATTCATATAAGGGAGATGTGTCAAATTGAAGTCCCGTGGGCCAAATATGGCCTGCCAGTTTTTTTAGTGTCTTAAAATAAACTGCTTTAAAGCCAGCTTTAACCATAAACTGCATCTCCCATAATGCACATTGATTATTATACTCACAAAATGACAGCTTTCCAGGTGGAGGTGCACAGGGTTCAAATCAACATCACGCTCGGTTTTTGCCTTCTACCATTTGCTGTGGCCCAGTTGTACTAGGAGGTGGGAATTTCCCACTTACRAGTCGTGAATTTACACTGGAGTGGCCCTCCAGTGGGAGTTCCCTGTTGAGAAATGGGAGAGTTGGCGGCTACTCACCACAACACAACAGTGAGTAAAACTCACTCACGATACTTTTAATAGTATTTCTGTGTTATTTAGTCAGTCGTACATATAGTACTTTTCAGTGTTGCTAAGAGGATGTTTTAAAACATTGTTTCTATGTAGGAAATACCACGTAGAGCTCAGTTATTGTTTCTTAGCTGCACACAACGAGATGAAGACCATGATGTTTTATGTTTAGCCAAAGTTAAAGAAGAAACATGAAAGTTATTTACAACTAGACCTTTGAGAGCCACCACGATGCTCATGTATTCCTCGGTGAAAATGAGTTTCTCACTTTCCAACACTGGAGGAGCGTTCCAGTTGAAATTTGCGGCTTGTAAGTGGGAAATTCCCCACTTCCTAGTACAACTAGGCCTGAACAAAAGTAKCCAACAAAATTTGCATTGTAAAATCTCTGTATGGCAGCATTCATCACAGCTACTTCTGAACCCTGTGCACCCAGTGGCAGGATGACATCATTTTGGAGCTGAATAAAAGACATGCATGATGGGAGATGTAGTTCATGGTCAAAGCTAGTTTTAAAGCAGCTTGTGTTTTGGACATTAATACATCTTTGAAGACTTAGCAGGCCACAGAAAATACAGCCTTCAGTCTGACACATGTTGACAATGTTTTGAAACTCTCTTGTGCGTAATCATTTGGAACAGTGCATTTTAAGTTTTGAGGTTACTGTTTTAATTGGGACATTTTCTTCAATAACATTCGACTTATACTCTAATTGTTGAGGACCTGGAAATGATCCTGACTGTCATTTGTSTCGACTATTTAGGAAAATCAGATAAAAAATATATTTTGCGTAATATTTTGGAAGTGAAGCTTCATTGTATCTGTTGCAGGTGTCTCATCTCAACTTTCCAGATTAAATCAGGAATTCTGCCAATCCAAGAGGATCATGGAAGGTGATAAAAATGTAAATAATGGCCCAKCAAACGTTTATGGAGGAGCTGCCTCTGTGTTAACAGCTAATTACCTATCTGTCGACAAACACCCAGTAAAGCAGCTGCGTGTTTGTTTCCTCTCTGGGGTTTGAGTTCATGTGCTTGGCAACAGAAAGAGAGAGAAAACTCATCAAAGCTCCAAACTCTGAAGAATCAACTCTCTTGATTTTCRAATCTATTGTTTATCTGCCAGAACCAAAAAGCTGCTCTCCTCTTCTCTCCTCTCTACGGTTTACTGGGTAATTACTCCATTGTGTAAACAGCTATTTCAGTGACTGGGCCTTGGCGAGCCTGAAAGCGTTCTCCTGTCACCGGGCTCACATTTCTCTCCTCCTCTCTGTCTGAACCACAGCACCTCACTGCACATCCACTCCGACAGAGAGTTAATCTGGAGGAACCGAGGAAAATGACGGAAACAGCTGAGACTTTGCCTCTAGATCCAGATATTATGAGCCCTAAATCAAGATTTATGTTTTAAAATGAAACTAGAGTCCATAAATGCTGAGTCAGCTTGTCGACAAGCATAAAGCAGGTGAGCTGATTGACAAACTATATAACCAAGTGAGATTCAGAACCAGGAAGTAACTTTAGAAAACTGCACAAAAAAGATAAAATACAAACCGAAGTTCAGAATAATTAGCACTCAGGGGGGAAAATAAGAGGTAAAAAAAAAGTCAGAAGAACCATGAACTATAACATCATTAAAATATAAAACAGCTCTTGTTCCAGAGGATAGAAGGTAATATGTCTGTTTCATTCATRTACTCTTGGACCACATGTTTCATTTTTACACACATAAGCATGAGGCTCAATCTGCAGCGAGTAAACATTTAGTACACAAGCTTCAGATTTCTGTCAGTGTGAGCCCCCTATAGGACACACACATCTACTATCTCTATCCTTGTGGGGACTTTCCATTGACTTCCATTCATTTTTTGGAAATATTATATCCTAACCCTGACCATGTACCCTAAAATTAACCTCACAGGTCCCTACCTGACCCTAAAACTAACCTAAACTAAATTCACACCTTGGTCCTAAACCTAACCCCTCCACCCAATATCAGCCTCTGAAGTCATTGGAACCAGGCTTTGGTCCCTACAAGGAGCATTCCAGTCACCACAAGGCTGCATTTTCCTGAAAAAATCATCCCCACCAAGTAGCAAAAACAGGGACACACACACACACACACATATCTCCAGCTCAGACAGCAAAGAGCAGACAGGTTTAGTGTTTGCTCTGTCTGTCTGTCTCACACTTTGCTTCTCGTCAACCCAGTCTTTCCATCTGTAACTCTAGTCAGATCCCTGTTTCTGTAGTTCCAGCTTATGAGGGACAATAAAAGAAGAAAAGGAGAACAGCTACAGCACGTTGTTGTGAGGAACCTTTAAATGAGTTGGAGCAAATGTTCTTTTCCACGTGTTTTTAACGGTTGAACAAACAGATTCAGATGAAATTATACTTTTTCTTTTTCTCTCATTTGGTTTCTGTGTTAAAGACTGAAGAAAAAACTCCTTCAGGACATCCAGCTGTGGTCTAAAGTTCCTGGTGCTAATGAGTTGAAGTCCATGTTGAGTCAGTTTGATGTGATTCTAGAGTCCAGGGATCAGTAGCAGTAAAAGGTGCTGCCTGGTTTTATCTGTGTGGACATCAACTGGGCTGGTTGTTGGTGATTTTTCTGGAGGTAACTCAGGTTCACCACCACTGATCTGTCTGCATCCATGCCATCTTGGATACAGGTGGTAGAGACATTTTGGCATTGTAAGGCTTGGTCCAGGTTGTGTTTCCTTTAAGCAGAGAGCCGCCTCGTTGTGAGCAGGGAATCAAAACATTAAAAATGTACAAATCTTATTTTGCTTTATTTGTGACACAACAGCTGACGACATCGAGCTCGAAGAAAATGCACCGTAGACTGTACCGGACCATATGACACTGAAGACGAGAGGTCAAGATGAGAGGACACTAAGCTAATGGTAGCTAATGTTAGCTTGTTGTTTGTTAGCTTGTTACAGCTGTTAAGTTAAACGTGTGGAAAATAGCTACAGTCATTGAAAACATGTAAAGTGTGTGAAGTAACCCTATGGTCAATGAACCCATCAGAGGGCAACAGTAGCTAATGTCAAATCAGGCCGAGCAGCCTGACCTGAACAAAGCCACAGGTCTCAGGGGGGTTTCAGAAACTGGTCTGGAAATGGGTCGTATGGACTAATTTAAACACACACAACCCAGGTTTGAGGTCGGACCTTGCAGTGGAAACACATCATGAAGCTCGTTCTCCAAACATAGATTCAGCCTCAACCAAATATCTCTCCATTGCCAGTTCCAACCGGGCTTTTGGATCCTCCTCAGCTGTGGTTCAGAGCACAAGAAATTTTGACTTCAGCTGACTGCTGCCCATGGAGTGACATGATCGAAACAATTAGAGTGAGACTTGACAATGGAGATGAACAGTTAAAGGTCTCTGGTCTGGTCTGCAAACACCACGGAAATCTCCCAAAGAGCTGGAAGAGGTGACTGTGGAAAGAAAAGTGTCTCTCTGCTCAAGCTGCCTCTGTGACTCCACTCTGGAACACGTGGGAGAGGATGGATGGATGGATGGATGGATGGATGGATGGATGGATGGATGGATGGATGGATGGATGGATGGATGGATGGGTTGGCGGGTGGAAGGATGGATGGATGGATGGATGGTACAGTGTACATGAATAGCCACAGTTCTGCCTGCCAGTGTTGACTGTATTTGTAAAGGATTAGATCAGGTCTGAACAGACCAGAAGGCTCATATCGATCCATTTTTGCATAGGGGGTTTAAACCGTCCAGCCCCCCCCCCCTCCCCCCAGGGGAAGGTAAGAGGAGGTCGATTCCTGCCTCATCGTGGCGTCTTTGTTCCTGTCTGAAGTGGGCGAAGGGTCCAGCTGGGTGTCTCATCAAGCCTGCAGACACACGCCAATATTTGGGTGAGAGAGGCGAGAGCAGCGTCCTTCTCCGTTCCACCTCACTGCCTCCTTTCTGAGTTTACAAGAAGCCATACCCCCCCACCCCCCACATTGAAACCTCGCACATCCAGTATCCTGATTATTATTTTCAGCGTCGTTTGTCTCTGTCTTTGTTGTTTTGTCTCTGATGTCCTTTTGTCTGGTTTATTTGCTGCTCTGTAATTGTGTTGTGAGGAAGATCGGCCTGAAATTGCCCAGTTTGTGTATTTTGCATGACAATAACAGCAACTGAAAAGACCCACTGTCCGGTGACAGGTCTTCTTTTCAGTGACGGGTGTTTCATCTTTTCACGGTGTCTGCATTGTGTTGAAGAACCCATAAATTAACCTTTTGATGATTCCCCCACCCCACTCCCCCCCCCACCCCGTTCTGGCCCACATACTTGACTGGACACAGACTGTTACTGGCCTGATGTCACCGAGCAGAGGGCCGTTAGAGACGCCTTTTGTTGACATCCAATTAATGGAAGTCTTTGAGGTTTTTCAGCCTTTTTTTAAAAAGGGATTCTACAAAACTTCTGTTATATGTCACTTATTTTACACTTATTTTAAACAACACATCACTTATTTTTAAGAAGAAAAAAAAATACAAACTTTAAATAACGAGCTGTTCAATAAAACATTGAATACAATTTTTTTAAATACAATATTTGTACATGAGTTTTTTATTTTGAGTGTTAAAACATGCAAAGTTATGAGATAAGTAGATTGTATTTAGAAAAGAGATATTTCAGACTTTTTAAAGAAGCTGATACCCAGTAAGTATCTGACTTGTAGATAGCTGTGTTAAACAAGCTCAAATGACACGAGGCTCTTTCATAAAGATTTTGTGAAATAAACACTTTTGCGTAGTTCTTGGTGTAGCTGGTTGGTTAACGATGATTCAAACCTGTTATGTTTTGCCATTTTAAGTGTAAGTTATTTATAAAAACAGAGCAGGCAGAAAAATGAGTCCAAGCAGCCCACAACCTGACTGAGAACATTTGTATAAATATTGTTTATAGTTTAATATGCTTATTAAATTACATTATTCTGGAGATGTTTGCCTTCTCACTACTGGAAAGGTTGCAGGCAACTTGAATCTGTCAAGAGGTTTGCTTCTGTCAACCCCCTGGAGTTTACGTCTGAGTGGGGTCCGACCAAAATCAGTTTTCTGCAGAGCTGCACAATATATCGTTTGAGGATCATCATCACAGCGTACGTGTGCAAGATAGCCGTGCGACGTAGGAGGCAAATTAAATCAATGTGTTATCTGGGGTCTAAACCACTAAACCAAAGTCTCTGCACTAAAACGGTCATGTGTTACGCTTTTATTTTGGCGGGTTGTTACCACTAGCAGAAGAGGATGGCTTGGTGTTAAAAAAATATTTTTGTTGTGAAACTTCTGGGACAATAATGGCAATGATTTTTGGAGAAGTGTTAGTAAATTGTTGAGATGTGGAGGAAGACGAGCAAATTCCCAGAGAACCGGAGGTAAAATACGGTTAAAGCATGACGGAAACAGAAACTAAAGAGGCAACATATATCACAGGGTTTTTCCAATATCATGCAGCCCTGATCTGCTGCCATCTTAACATCTCTTAAAATACAAGCTCTGTTCGATTTCAATCGTTTTTGTCAAAATCTTGTTTATTGGAAAGTTTGGAGCTGCAGAATAAGAAGTTACAGGTTGTATCAGGAAAACAGATGTATAGTTGGATACATCAGTGGCATGCACAGAGCATAAACACAGAACATGGGGCGGCTGTGGCGGAGTGGTTAGGGGAGTTGTCCTGGAACCGGAAGGTCGCCGGTTCGATCCCCATTCAGTCGTTGTGTCCTTGGGCAAGACACCTTACCCGCCTTGCCTACTGATGGTGGTCAGAGGGTCCAGTGGTGCCTGTGTATGGCAGCCTCACTTCTGTCAGTGTGCCACAGGGCAGCTGTGGCTACAATTGTAGTTTGCCATCATCAGTGTGTGAATGTGTGTGTGTCTGCAGTGTGAAGCGCTTTCAGCGTCCTGGATGGATAGAAAGGTGCTATGTAAGTACAGTCCATTTACATGGAAAGAAA
Organism: Austrofundulus limnaeus; assembly: GCF_001266775.1. Taxonomy (NCBI): domain Eukaryota; kingdom Metazoa; phylum Chordata; class Actinopteri; order Cyprinodontiformes; family Rivulidae; genus Austrofundulus; species Austrofundulus limnaeus. The sequence goes on along the minus strand of NW_013952410.1, from coordinate 3,922,102 downwards.
CAGGATTTGAACGTTTGCTACAAAAATTTTTTTTAATGTTTTGATAATTCACTCTAGCCAAATCCGGGGTTAAGACAAAGAAAGAAAAAGTTAAGACAAACAAGAAATTACTTTAAATTTGTGCAAAATCAGAGGCATCTACAAATTCATTACAAATGAATGTACAACTGTACACAAAGACTTCCATTACAGATATTTATAAAGTACAAAAAAATGTATTATAGCTACTTCAATTCAAAATAACTCTAAAATTAGCTAAATGTTGCCGTATGTTGAGTTCTAAACATTTTCACTTAGCAAAACAACACATTTTTTTACATGACAGAAACAGTACATTCACAAAAAATAAATAAAATCAAGAAAGTCAAACAAAAGATGTAACCCTTCCTTGAACGTATACAGGCAAGAATAAAGAAAACCCTGAGACATAAAACTGACAAAATCATAGTTTTTTTTGAGAAGTATCTCCTTCAGCCCTGATGGGCAATACTCTCAACGTAAGCTTGTTTTTTTTTTTTTTAAGTTGTGGAGGAAAGTACAAATTTAGCTCACCAAAATTGAGGGAAGCCCAAGTCCAAACGCTTAAAATACATACAGGAAGAATATTTCGGTGCACAAAATCATACACTTCCACAAAATGCCTCGGTCTCTTCTCCGAACGCCAGGCTTAGCAAAAGTCCAGTTTTAGCCTCCCGGCAGTCCAGATGATGCACACCTGAGTACACGAGTCAGGAGGGGGGCAGAAAGTGAACACGTCTCGCAGGGTTCGTCAGGGCTGATACAGTCACAGTAGTTTCATTTGTCCCAGCAAGAAAGAAGAAAGTTTGCAGGTCTTTTTTTTTTTTTGGAGCGGAGATGAATGCGAGATCCCTGCGGTTGGCATGGCAACCAGCCCTGCTCAGACAGCGGGGGCCGCATGGGAAAGTTACACAAGGAGCTCGACGAGTAAACAGATCAGGTGGGAAGAGGCCGCAGACTTTCAGTCTCTGGGCTCTTTACAGGCCTTTGCCCCCCAGCTGAAAATCCATCAGGGAGGATGGAAGCCGCAGTAAGAACACACAAACCCCTTCTTCTTCTTCTTCTTCATCCTCCCTCCTCCTCCTCGGAATCAGTGAGGAGAGACACAGTTCTGCATACCAGACACCATGGCTCATCTGGGGGGAGAAAGAAAGAGGGAAATTAATGTTTATGTCCTGTGAGCTCTGCTGTACAGTCTGTGTGAAAGAGGGGACATGACCAGAGGAGGATCAACACCTCATTTTATCAGCATTATTAACATTTTAGGAGGAGATATTATTTAACCAAACCACCCACACATGAGGGATTAAGCTGACTTTACCCAGCTATAGTTCAAGTAGCATATTTTCTGACAAAGGCTGTGATGAATTTTTTGGATTTTCCTCTGCAACCTCAGATAAACTCTTAACGTACTGCGCTGCGAAGGAATGTTCCCCCTGGTTATTCAGGAGGGGATTGGAGGGAAGCTTAACCGTGTCGTTTGACTCTGATTTGCATGTTTCTGTTGACAGCTCTGCTCCCTGTAAGAGGAAGAGCAGCCTCCATATTCAGGCTCTGCAGTGGTGCTGGTGGTGGTGGTGGGGCGCTGTTTGGATTAGCTCATGAGCTCTCATTGTCACGGCTGCAAAAAAGCCGGCAGACATTATAGAAGGTTTTGCTGACTCATACGCATCCTGTTGCAAAGTTGGGAATATTTTGTCTGAAGCGTTAGTGGAACACAGGTGGAGCATTGTGTTGCTGGAACAACTGGGGGGGAAAAACACGAGCTCACAAACAAGCTTCAAATTCAAACTTGGTGATAAAAACAGACATTATGCTTGAGAATTTAAACTTCTTTTTAATATATATATATATATATATATAT
>NW_013952410.1:3915121-3919058 GCF_001266775.1 Austrofundulus limnaeus | reverse complement strand
GAAGAATTGAGGCAGTTCTGAAGGCAAAAGGGGGTCCAACCCGTTACTAGCGTGGTGTACCTAATAAAGTGGCYGGTGAGTGTATATATATATAAAAGAATTGGATTTCTAAGAACCAGTGGTGGGCACAGCTAACGGAAATGTTAGCTTAACTAACCACTAATCTGCTAAACAGACAAAAAACAAGTGGAAGCTAAGACTGTTGGGACTAACATAAACCTGTTATTAGTTTTCTATTGGTTTAATTTGAAGGTGGGTGGGATCATGTGTGGCAAATCGGCCAATCCAAACCAGAGTTATAGCTCAGTCTAACATACTTCCAGTTTAACCCTTCCATAATAAAAGCGTTTCTTTGATTGAGCTTTTGTTTTTACAAAGACCATTTTAAGTTAGTCAAACAACAATAGCAAATACTTTCCCTACCATAGTTTAAACAGTTTTTTTTGTATTTGTTGTTTAGATGTTGTGAAATGTTATTTCTTTTTGATGCTCTTAGTTTGAAGTTTAGCCGCTAAAGATGCTACATGCTAACACATGTAAGAGGGGATAATTATTATTTATATCAGGGTGAATGGCATAAAAATGAAAGTTGTTTTGTGGACTTTAAATGAGCAGAACCTAATTGGTCCACTAACAGTTTCCAAAGTTTGCAAAAAACAAACAAAAAAAATAAAACATTACCCCTAGTAACCTGCTAAATGAGAATAAAAACATTAGCAGGAAAGCTAGAACAAATGTGTTGAACAAAAATGTTAAATCACCTCAAGGCTGAAGCAAGCCTGATCTTTTTATGGTTTTAGGCAGTGCATTTATCCATTTATTATCATTATATTAAAAATGTCAAATCAAGCAGAAATATATTTGAATGGTGCTTCTTTTTGACGCGGCGCAGTCTGCTAAGCATAAATATGAAACTAAACACACAGCTGAGATAAGCTAACCAAGTAGATTGACCTCATTAGCCTAGCTTAGTTCAAATGTTACAAAGCTCTCCTGTGAGTAAAAGTTACATCAGAATTATAGCTTTACCAACTGGGCTCTGCAAAGGTTGCAGGTTTGATGCAAGTTTCCACTCCTGGTAAACATAAAGCCGAACTGCCTGAACCCTCTGAGTTCTGCTCGTCTAATCTTTAAGGTGTAAAGATCGTTGTCGATCACCACTTCATCAGAGCTTCACTTTCCTGAGAGTTGACTTTATCAGGATGAATTATAGTTGAAATGATCTTTGGTCAAGGAAATGTAAAGTCGTAATCAACAACACCAGCCTGAGTTTTGTTTACATGTAAATGTATTAGTTTAAAATGGGGCCAAAAATGGCCCCAAATGGCTCTGCACRTCCATCCAGCACCCTCCTTGCCCCACTTTATCAAACTACAACTCCATCACCCACAACAAAGGTCCTGCTGTCACCAGAACTGAGCTGCACCCTCCACTATTACTCGATTACAACAACACTGCGCTGTATCAGTTACAGTTTTCACCTTTCACACACATTTCTGTTATTAGTAGAATAAACCTAGGCTGTGGGGCCTAAATGAAAAGTTTTTCCACGCTGTTTAAAATAAATTAATTCACCCTTAAGCCGTTTTTTCCTCAAAAGGCCACATTTATAAAATCACAGACACCTGCATCAGAACATTACTTTGCATTTTATGTCCTTGTGTTGCTCAGATCCCACCTGCGCCTTCCAGAAAGCCCAATTACACAAACAATGACCCAAACCAAAGCAGAGCCTCTGTTTTTTTTTAAAGCTGTCCCTTGTGTGCATCAAGGTTTGTGCTGTGTTTACTAATGACCGCCTACAACTTCACTGGACTGACCAACATACGACTCACAGTTGCTTCATTTACATGCGTTTGCATGGTTTTAAGGAACCCATGAAGGACTCCACAATGAGCTCTGAGTTACAGACGTTAAGCTCCAAAGTTGGACAGCTTGAAGAATCCTCACTAAAACTCCAGCTTAAGGCTGGAACAAATAGCATCTGTGCGACTGAACGAGCACCACTTCGGTCCATCTTTAGCAAAATATTGCGTAATTCAGATTAATTACCCGGCAGACTCCCACTCCATCCCACCCCAGCTGGCTTTTCTGAAGAGGCCCCCTGTAACTGTATGACAGCACATCTCTTTTTGAGGGTGTAATCAAATTAGTTTGGGTGATTATTCAGCCATTTCAGGCATCGCCTTTCCCTTTTCCTTTTTGTCGCTCTCAGCACGAAGAAAAGGCCAATAAAAACTCCATTAGGTTTATGCAAATTTAAGCCGTCGTGCCGAGGGCTGTAATGTGGCACACGGATTACTCCAGGGAACGGAGATGAAGTGTGCGCGCCTGCGTTTGTATCCGAGCTAAGGTGGCGGAGGTGGAGGTGGAGGGGAACGTTGTTGTACAGATGCCACAATAAAAGCCTCTTTCAGCTTGTGTTCYTGGTGGTCCTCACAGCGAGGCATTAATAAAACATTAGTACTGAGTGACTGGGGGCCTCTGCACTCCTCCTGATCCTSCCATGACCTTTCCATTTTACAGCAGCTGTCTGGGGATGCTGCAAGCCCACCAAGGAGTCCCTCTGTGGCCTCTGACCTCTGCAGGTGTATCCTATCAAACAGAGCTGTGCCAAACGCAGATTAGGAAAAGGCACCTTTTGTTTGCTCTAGGAAGATAGGGGAGAAATGAGGAGGAGAGGAAGTCTTAAAAATAGATWGACATCTCTGCGATAGTTTATGGTTACAGCAGGGAATAGAATGTTAACAACTTCTGCCAGGGTTTCATGTTCCATCCTGTTGTCAGCAACTGGGATTTTAGGTAGGATTTTGGAAGATGGTGTCACTTTAAAGTGACTTCTTCTCAGAGGTGTCAAAAGTATGCACATTCATTACTTAAGTAGAAGTATACATACTTGGGTTTAAAAATACTTTTTTGGAAGTAGAAGTATAAAAGTACTGGTTTTAAAACTACTTAMAGTATAAAAGTAAAAGTAATGAACACGTTAAAAAAAGGCCATTATGGATAAAAGCTTAGGCTGTGCCACAGGGTTCTATTGCGCTGTGGTTCCCAAAGTTGGGGTCGGGACCCACAAGTGGGGTCCTGAAAATATTTTTTGATTACACAAAAAAATGACAAGAACGTTTTTTCCTTTGTTTTTACAAAATAATACTTTTAGTGTTCTTAAAATGGACAAAAATAGCGTAATAAATAATGTTACAATGCTCTTGTTTATTTTTTATTTTTACATGAAAACAACGTTTATCAACTGACAACAGGTGGGGGGTGGGGTCTCTGCTGCTGGTAGTTTGTGGGTCAAAAGCTGAAAAGTTTGGGAACCACTGTGTGATGGATGGATGGATGGATGGATGGATGGATGGATGGATGGATGGATGGATGGATGGATGGATGGATCTTCTTCCTAAATCTGAGAGTTGGAAAACACGAACATGGCGTCCGAATGACACCTCGACGACCCTCTACCTAAAAACTTTTCAACGCAGTGGTGTCCAAAGTCAGTCCTCAAGGGCYGGTGTCCTGCATGTTTTAGGTGCTGCCCTGGTTCAACACAGCTGAACCTAAGGAGTGCCTAATTAATAGACCTCTGCAGACCTTGATGGCATACTGAGAAAGCCTACTAATTAAGCACTACTTAAGTTCAGCTGTGCTGAATCAGGGCAGCKCCTAAAACATGCAGGACACGCCACTGCAACGTTTTCATAACCCGCTTCGGTCAAATTGTGTTTAAATTTCCAGTTCTGCATTTGCATTGTCCACAAACATACAATTGACAGAGAAGGCAGTGTTTCCCCTACCATTATACAGGCGGGGCGCGCTGTGTGTTGTACTGAGTGAAATGACTGAAAAGGAACTGTCAAATATATTTATAAACAACACTAAACTGATTCAGATTAACATCAAATAAATCATGTTTTTTAATTAAATGTCTGTTTCC
>NW_013952410.1:3912734-3914301 GCF_001266775.1 Austrofundulus limnaeus | reverse complement strand
ATTTTTTTCTTTTTGAACTCAACATTACACAGACAAACTTTTATTCTGATGTCAGTACAAAAATARACAAATAAAAACACCACCAGGTATGTTTTAAGCCTGATGGAGTTGTTAACTCCTGTCTGGACTTTAAATCTTTACCCATTTAGAAATACTTTTCCATCAACAGTGGGCTCTGGCTTGGCTCCTTGGGTCTGCGGTTAGTCACATCTGGTGGGAAYGAGCAGGACAACAACAAACTGCAGTAGGCGGTGAGGAAAAGAGGCGAGCGTGACTGGCGTCCCCACACGGGCCCGGACCACGAGGCAACATCAACAAATCATTACTAATGGGAAAGCAGGCCACGCCCCTTCATTCCTCCCAAATTAGAGCAAGGCTGGCTGCCTCTTTAAAGACGGGGCGATGCCAGCAATGTGACTGTCTGACTGTGTGTGTGAGTGTGTGTGTGTGAAGTGGAGTGAGTGGAAAACAAGTGGTTTTTACAACTGCAAAAAAACCTACAATACTACCAGTGAATACTTGAACAGCTGACTGGTGGTTTTGAGATGCAACAAACCCAAAAGGGAATGAGGCGCACGCACACACACACACGCATGCACACACACACTCCTGCTTGGTTTTCTCTCTAACCCCAGCTGAAAGTTGACGGCCTTCTGAGTGATGTATTTTTAGGCAGGCGTTAGTCTCTGCAGAATATAGTTTTGCTTCTGCTGGCAATGCTCAGCCTCTGCTTTATCTCCTCTTTGTCCTCAATGTGTTTATCTTTGTATTCTAACAGGAACTTTGGATCAGCTGGCGCAAACCTCGAGTTCTGGTAAATTTTAAAAATTTTTTTTTGTAAATTAGAGCAATCGTTTTGTCAATGCACCGTGACTGCCTCAAAAGGAACAAGACGAGCAGGGTCAGGGCAGAAGCGTGACTCGACAAGATGGAAACTAAAGCCTTTTTTTTCCCCAGTCTTTGCTGTAATTAAACAGAGACAGCCATCAGTGGGCTGGTGGCGACTGTTAAGTGTGAGATTTCATAAAGATGTGTCGCCTTGATCTTTTCATAGTCAGCCTGGCTGTCTCCATCCTGGAACACATCCCTTGACTGCCATGAATACAGCAACTCAAACCAGCAGTCCCATAAAGCTAAGCCCCCAGCTTCATCATCTCCAGCTGTTTACTGTAGACATAAGCCCTCTGCTTCGCTTTTTCTCAAACTCCTTCGTGGCAAAATAAATATATTATTAATAATAATGATAATATGCCATGTTCTTCCAATAAATGTTGACTCAACATTGACCACACCAAAAAACCTTAGCTGTTTATTCTTAAATACCCATAATTCAAAACTTGTTCTGCCAGCATGGGGACATATAAAAACATATTAGTGATTCAAAACATCAGCTGCTCCATCTCTCATTGMAAATACACAAAACACCTTGGGGAAAACCTCTTATCTAACAAGAAACTGAGACAACTGCCACCTGACTTCCCTTCAGGCAGATTAAGTCGAGAAATTCTTGAGTTGGTATGATACGTTTGGTGGGGAGTGTGTGTGTGTGTGTGTGTGTGTGTGTGTG
>NW_013952410.1:3903042-3912651 GCF_001266775.1 Austrofundulus limnaeus | reverse complement strand
GGGGGGGGGGGGGGGGGGGGGTCGAGGTCCTCCTTCCGCCGCCGCCCTGTCCCTGAGTCCATAAAAAGCTCCCTAACCTAGTGTTAATCCTTTCAACAGAACAGATTGTTCTGTCAACACGTGTGTTTACTCAAGCAGGCCTTTTTAAACCCTGTAAACAACTACTGAATTATTAGCTTTATGAGGAAATGAGTGGAATTCAGGAGTGATGCTTGTTTTTTGGTTTTATTAATAAGACAAAGCTAAAATCTTAAACATCTCATATACGACATTTTGAAAACTACATTCTTGATCTTATCTAAATTGCACGATCCCTTTTCTACCTCACATCTGCTTGAAGTTGGCGTGTAATAAAAGGCTGTGCTGAGCACCCCTGCTTGACTCCTGACATTACAAGCACAGACCTGATCCCCTGCCTCTGCTCTGCACCCCAGCCAGTAACAGAGGCTACATTTTGCAGCTCTGGCTTTGTAATTACGAGCACCGCTGACATTCCTTTTAGCTCTATAAAACCAGGACTTCGCTGTGTTTATCCAACACTCGCCACTTAGATAATCTTTAACAACTGTAACCACCAGCAACCGTGAAAACATTTAGGGGCTTTAAAAAAAACTGTCCGCCTCAGGGTTCAAAGTGTCACTAGCACCAACCTGGTAGCTATGGAACAACTGGGTATTTCAGTCCATTTCCATATATTATCTGACAATAAACAAATATTTGGTTTTGTGTTTTACATGTCAGTTTATGGAAGCTACAATTACTCACCTAGAAACATCAGGTTAGGTTAGAGTCCGTGCGTCTCTACGATGGGAGGTACTTCCATGTGCTGACGAAAGCAGTAGGAATGAGCGAGTAGGGCACGCTAGTCACGCTGTCCCAGGAGTCCGATGATGGATCGTAACAGTCTAGCGTCTTACACCTCTGGGCCCCAAAGTACCCCCCGACCACATACAGTCTGTTCCCCGATGCCACGGCGTGGCAGCTGATCCGCTTGGCTGTGACGTCGCCAAACTTCGACCACTGATACGTCTCGCTGTTGAACCTGTACGCGGAGCTGGCGGAGAACTCGGTGTCGCCTCCGATCACGATGACGTGGTTGCCCACCACAGCCGCCGCGGTGTACCGCCACAGCTGCGGGCAGGAGGCCGGGACGGACCACCGGTTCTGGCAGGGGTCGAAGCACTGCACCTTGGGGTACTTGTCCCGGTTGACGCTGGTACCCCCGAAGGCGAAGAGTTTGTTCTTGGCGCCGACCACGGCGGCGTTGCTCACYCCTTCTCGGAGCGGCGCCACCAGGGTCCACTTGTTGGTCTGCGGGTCRTACTGTTCCACTTGTTTCAGCGACACGGACGGAGAAGCCGGGAAGGATCCCGCCAGAGACGTGTGCCCKCCCACCACGTAGAGCATGTGGTCGAGTTCTGCAGAACCGTGTCCAAACCTGGCCACCARCATCTGCGCCGCTTTCGACCACTCGTCGTGTAACGTGTCGTAGACCCAGACATCTTTGGAAGCCCCGTTTTCAGAGCCACGGCCTCCAGTAACGTAAACCTAACAAAGAAACAATAAGTACAAATCACAAATAAATTTTAAATGATTGTTTAGTAGTTAACATTGCGTACATACCTTACAACCAATAGCACAAGCACTGCATTCCTTTCTGGGGCTGGGGATGTCCGTTTTTGGGGTGATCTCTTTGGTCTTGTTATCGATCACGTAGACTTTATCGCACATGAAAGTCTGTCCGCCCAACAGGAGCARGGCCTGGCTGACTTTTCTCGGTCGCGCACAGAACCCCGTTACAATGCCGTCATTCTGGAGGATCTTCATCTTACACCGCACCGCGTCTTCRACGATCTCCCGGCCCACCTTGTGGCACATCACCAGCTCCTCCGAGGCCACGTTGTTCAGCAGGTACGACTCGGGCAGCAGTGCCAGGCGGACACAGCGCAGCAGCTCGGGGAGCTCGCTGTGTCTGCGCTCCATGTCCGCCTTCACCCAATCGATGACGGCCTCGTACACCAGGCTCTCGTCTTCTACCTCCAGCTCCTCGCTGAGGATCAGCTCTTGGACTTTGTCCCGAGGCAGGCCGAGGAAGTCTTCTGTTCTAAAGAGAGTGGCAAAGTTGGCCAGGCACATCCTCCACGACAGCTCGTACAGCCTCTGGCACTGGTGGGCGTCCGACAGCAGCATCATCCCCAGGCAGTTGGACGGGTGGAGGTTCTTCTCCAGGAACTCGGCCGCCGCGTCCCTGATGTCGTGGAACTGGAGCATGTCTCCGGCTTCGAGGAGCGACTCCGCGTTCTCCTCGTTGATGATGACTCTGGCCGAGTACGTGTAGTCGAGGAGGAGCTCCAGCACCTCGGGGTGGAGGGAGTCGTGGAAGTTGACGTCGGCGTCTCGGCTCTCCCTGAGCCCGCCGCTAAACATGGCCTCAAAGTAGCGACTGCAGGAGGCCAGGACGGCCCGGTGGCAGTGGAAGGAGCGGCTGCCGGCCTTCAGCACAACGTCGGTGAAGACCCGCCGCTTGCGCAGCAGGTTGAGCTGAGTCAGCAGGCTGTCGGCGTGGGACGTCTTGTGGAAGAGCTGGATGTTCATGGAGCCGGAGCTGGAGCGAGACTTTCTGTTTTCGTGGTTGCTCACAGACATCTTGACTTTGACCTGGCAGCAGCGAGGGGGCAGAGCAGAAAATATGTTTCTGTTTTATACAAACAGCTGCACAGGAAGGAGTGTTAAACATCATGCACCGACGCAACCWCCAACACTCTTCTTTTGTCATGAATGGACAAAACCTGCATCTGAGGAATGATTGCTCAAAAACTAAAACGCTTGTATCAGCTCAACGGAAATGAACTTTAGACCGGAGAGAGATGAAAGAAGACCAGATAAGGATATACTTTCCCCCTCAGATTTATGGTGTAAAAATCAATAAAACCATAAATCAGTCAGAGCTGGGTGGGTGGAATTGGGTTTTTTTTTTAACCTAAGCTGACGATCTTTAAAACCAGCTTTCTGTAATTAATGTCAAGCAAAAGAAGAAACACCTGGGTGTGTTATCCTGAACCACCTTACTGCCCCTATAAACATGAGTCACCTCTAACTAAAAAGAAAGCCAATAAGTTGCTGCCAGCTCATGCTGCTCCTCAGCTGGCTCACGAACAAGATGGTGCCAAAGGCAAAGCTTTCATGCCCACATGCTGATGTGACACCTCTAACCACCTCCTTAAGGACCAAATTATGTAAGCAGACTGGAACAGATTAAAGCAGAATCCTGCTTCAGAACATCAGGAGGGCTTGGCTGTACTTGCAGCTCCTGTACAATGTAAGAGGACATGATAAAACAAGATTTACTACCTATATTTTTGTTAYACTAGGAACATCTCCCCCTTTAGGTGGGTAACTGTGAGGACTACTCCGCTTCGAGACGAACCAAATAAATATCTTCCGCTTTAAAGCCTCCATTGTTTCATAGTAGATAAATTTAACTCGGCTATTCGGTCCCATTGAAAAGAGGACTTCCGTGGAAAGCCTCGGCGTTAAATTCAATTCGTTTTGTGCTTTAAATGTGAAACTCCTGTCAGCGTTTCAGCCTCCGCTCAACTTTCCTCCAAAGTTAGCAGCAGCGGCGGTCTGTAAACATCCAGGCTGCTGCTGCAAACACCCGACTTCAAACAGTCCCCAATTACAGCCTGTAACTAATATCCTCACATGTCGGAAGTTAGAGAAAAGTCAGACGAGCGCGAATAATCCCTGTGATCGATACTCTAAGTAGGATTAAAAGTCCGCTTACCTTGAAAAGGAGCGAGAGGGGCCGATCTGAATTCCTTTATCTCGTCTCGGCTACAACTTCGCCGTCGAGCTATTTTGAAGTTGCGCCGCAGTTTAGACAAATCTGCTCCCCGAGTTTAAAACTGAGTTCCGAGATAAACAGCGGGGACGAACGAGATCCATTTGTAACTTTCCTTCTAACTCTCGAGGGTGTCCGCGGAGGAACAATGTGGAAAAGTTTAAGTAGCTCGGTTTAGCACTGAGGTGGAAAYCACACGGAGTACGAGTGTGAACCGAGAGAAAGGAGAGCTGAGGCAGTGTTCTCTCGGCTCCGCCCACTATTGCGGCACTGACCAATGAGCAGAAAGCAGAAGTTGCTTTCTCTTTTACCCCGCCTACTCCCACTGCAGCTGCCCAATGAGCTGAAAGCGGCCGTTGTCTTCTCTCTGACTCCGCCTACTCCCACTGCAGCTGACCAATGAGCAGAGGCGCCTTTTCTTTTTTTCTTTATTCAGTGTCCTGTATTGTTACAAAGAAATGCAACAAATCACCCCCAAAACACACCTGTCACCAAGTGTTTCAGCTGCTCACTAACACAATAAAAACAGTCTCTTGAACTGAACATTCAGAGAAACTTGCAAACAGCTTGCAGAGTTTGGACAAAGCAGAGCAAAACAATGGAGAAAAGGCAGAAAAATCAATTTAAACTTTAACAAAATGAAAACATTCTGTATTAAGCAAATGAAACATGACATAATTGGCTCAGTGTTGTTGAKACTCACATCACATGTCCCACAAGCTTTGCAGTGCACAGCTAGCCATTTATTAGACAGCTGACCACCTGTGATTAGGGTTGGACAATACTGGCAAAAAAAATTGATCACGGTTAATCGTGGTATTTAGCCAATAACGACTAATTTGACAATTAATCCCCTGGAGTCCCTGGACACCCTTATGTCCTAGTCACACGACCAATTTAGTGGGAAAGATTTGCTCTTCATAAAAATCTGTTTCAAATTGTCAAAAATACAGACTTTGGGCTGTACATCAAATTTTAAATTGTGTTGATAGATGAATAAATTACAGATTTTTTTAAATGTTCGTCATATTTGAAGTGTAAAGGAGCACCAAACTTTTTTATATTTTTTAATAAATTTTTGAATTTTTTTTAAATTGAATCTGTCAGTCTGCCTGGTGACATTATTAATCGTATTAATCGTCAAGTGCCAAAAAAAATAGATTAATATTTTTCTGACGATTAATTGCACACGATATGATTATGCCCAACCCTACCTGTGATGTTGACAAATTCAACCACCAAATCTTGTAAAAAAAAACTTTTATAATTATTTGTTGCAACAAAATTTTTAGTTGAAGTCACCAATATTCAAAACGAAGGAAAGCTTTTTTCAAACCTGAACTTGATTTTGACAAAAACTCAGTAAAGTATTTTTTGACTCAGTGGTGCAACCATGACACACCCCAGGCTCACATGGTGAAAGCTATATTCTTTTCACTCTTGAGCCTTTTAATCACAGCAGATTGCATAAAACACTAATGGACGATTTGCTAAGACTCTAATAGTCTGGTTTGCAAAAGTGGATTTAGAAAATCAAGAGCATATCCAACACACCCATCACTATCCCCCGACACTTATAACTTCACAAAATTGAATTATTTAGACATATTTTGGCTAAGACTTAAATTATGCCTTCTATACATAAAAAAATAACTCGACATAAATAACCAAACGTTGCATCAAGGCTTTCACAGTAAAAATGTGTGGCAACCTTTCAAATAATTGCAAACAACATAAATATATTCATCATGTGTTTTTTAAGAAAGTAAAATATTAATAAGCCCTGTRGTTTTCTAAGCCCTCATGGTTTTTAAAAAGCAAACTGATCTTTTAATAGCCTCATAAATGCCAAAACTGACAACAAGATAACCAGTAATRTCGGGCTCATCCCTACGTTCCTCAGATCCCTTTGTTTCTCAGATACACCCATGTTCCTCAGATCTCAACCTTCCTCAGTGTGTTCTCTGCCACCAAAAATAAATAAATAAATAAATAAAAAGTCACACACTCAAATATTTTGTTGAACCGCCATTAGCTTTGATTACAACATTGTTTCCATTAGCTTGCATTGATGATGGTAGAGTCTGACCGCTACGCAAAACCTTCTCCAGCACATCCCAAAGATTCTCAATGGAGTTAAGGTCTGCACTCTGTGGTGGCCAATGCATGTGTGAAAATGATATCTCATGCTCCCTGAACCACTCATTGGTCATTCGGTATATTCAGGTAGTCAACTGACCTCACTCTTTGAGCACACACTGTTRCTGAACATAGACCTAATCAACTGCAGCAACCCCAGCTCAGAGCACTTAGTTAAATCCAGGTGGCAACTTTGTTTTTAACCAGGCAGTGTCTTTTTCATTTGTTTTAAAAGAAAATTAAAGTGGTAGACAAGTGTCTTTCAWGACTTTTATTATTAAAAATGGGAGAACGCAAGTGCCGAGAACATAGGTATTGTGGAACATAGATAACGGGGAACTTCTGTACCATGAAACACAGGTATTGTGTTACTGGGGCATGTAAATACCTGGGAACACATTGTAGGTACCTGGGAACATACTAAGTACCAGGGAACATACTGTAGTACCGGGGAACATGGATACCATGGAACATAGCAGCAATCTAAGGTATGGTAGAACATGGGTACAGGAGAATATAGGTGTGTGGGAACATTTGCATCAATGAACAAAGGCATCGCGGAATATAGGTWACAGAGACCACTGGTTCTGGGGAACATAGATATCGTGGAACATAGGTAACAGGGACTATTGGTACTGGGGAACATATGTATTGTAGAACATAGGTAACAGGGACTATTGGTACTGGGGAACATATGTATTGTAGAACATAGGTAACAGGGACTATTGGTACTGGGGAACATTGGTATCGTGGAACATAAGTAACAGGGACCATTGGGGAACATAGGTATCGTGGAACATAGGTAAGGACTATTGGTACTGGAGAACATAGGTATCGTGGAACATTAGTAACAGGGACCATTGGGGAACATAGGTATCGTGGAACATAATGTAATGAACCACTCTATGAAATTAGGACCAGCCCAATCTCACAAAATAATCCCTTAAGATCTTTGCATTATGAAATCCCAGACAATGATAAAAATAACTCTGATCATGAATGAGAAATGAAAACTTGTGACCTGAACAGATTTCCAAAATAAAGTAATTTATTTTTAGATATATGAACAGGATTAAACACACAAACATTTATTAAAAATATTATATGAATAATGAACACAAGTTATATTTTCGACATATGAATTTCACCTCAGAGTTGACATAAACAGTAAATTCCAGGTGTTGTAACTTTACTGGCACGCTGCTTAACTAAGTTTTAAGTAAAAAGAGAATAAAGATAAAGATTTAAGCTTTAAGGATAGGAGGAAAAGAAATTAGTGAGTTTAGCACTTGTTCTCCACAAGTGAAGACCAGACCAGCACACAGCATGTCAAGACGAGACACCTCCGGGGCTAGACTTCGGCGTTTTATCTCAGCAAACATTTGTCTACCTTTTTGATGTCTTCAGACAGAGCCCACAGGCAGGTGGACGGTTTGTGAGTGACAGCCTCATGAAGTCCGCCAAGATGGATAATGTCCTCATGACAGCAGGGGGTTGAGAAGCCTCTCGTCTCCCCCTAACGAGCCTCAGCGGGCTCCCGGCTGGTCTCACTCGCTTCTCGGCAGTAGAATTAGGTTAGTAACATAGACTCCCATCCGGACAGGTGCCCAGAGACGGACACGCACTCCTCAGAGACCCAGTTAGAACCATCCGCTCCAACGACAGACAAGAACTACCGTTAACTGTGTGAACAGAAAGTTAGTTCCTTGAGAGAGAAAAAAAGAGAAGATAAACAATCTGTTTTTCCCACACTGGCGCGGCCAGCTGTGGGTTGTTATCAGCAAAAGACCTTGGAAGTCTGAATAGACAGACTAAGCTGTACTTAAAAATCACTTCACCTAAGGTTATAAATCATATCCAACACTTTGCACAAATGGACTAATAGTGAAATTAATAGTACACAATAATTAACCATTAAACCCATTAAGAAAAATGATAAAACCATGATTAATAAACCAGTACTAAGAAAAACAGTAAAACACATTTCAACTCTTTTTCTTCACAGTGTTAAACTTCTGGAATAAAGAGAGATGCACAGATCCTCTAATAGAAGATTAAATGAAATAAAACAAATAGAACATATTGTCCCATTTACTTAAAGAAAATAGAAACAAACTTTAAAATGACTTTCTTCTTATAAGTGTATAAGCAAAATCAAAGACGAAAAAAAAAATAGACATGTTTATTTCACCAGGGTTACCCCTACAATAAGTAACAGGGATCATTGGGGAACATAGGTATCGTGGAACATAGGTAACAGGGACTATTGGTACTGGGGAGCGTAGATACCGTGGAACATAGGTAACAGGGACCATTGGTACTGGGGAGCGTAGGTATCGTGGAACATAGGTGACAGGGAACATTTATATCATGGAACATAGTTACTAGAGAACATATCGTGGAACATACAGTAGGTACTGGGGAACATAGGTATGAACCTGTAATATTACTCAGGATTTTTTTTCTCCAGGCTTGGCCCAACTGACTCCACAACAGTGTTAATGATCATATGATTGCAGGTTAAGGCCCTCTGAGGAGCCTGTACAGTTTTTCTTTCTTCAATCAAATTCCTGACATTTTCTGGAGGATTTGAGTTCTCGTGAGGTTTTAAAAATAATCATCAAGAATGTGTTCACTTTTCAGGCTTTTCAGAACAACAAGCAGGTCAGCTTGGAATCAACCTGCACAATACAACACAACACAAAACAATAAAAGCTTGCATTAACGCTAAGAGATGCAATTTTAAGAAAATTTGAATTCAGAGTGACAAATGTATTCAGGACTTTGAAAAATTTGAATCTCTTTTTTTTTTCTTTGCAGGGACATGCCCCAACATGTCAGAAGGTGTACCGGTAGTTAMTGACATGAGAAAAGAGGCAATATTTAATTAGGTGTGCCACTTTCAAGCCTCTGCTGTTGCACAACCTTGCACAACCTGCCTCTTTGGTTTACAATGGGAGGAGAGCTATTGTTCATGCTGCATGCTAATTTAATTTGCCAAGTGTCATCTTCATTCAGACCAAAAGCAGACTTTGAGATTTTTTTTTTTTTTTTTTTGCGCAAACTGATTGAACTCCAGCAGTGGGAGCCCCACTTACAAAGTGGATGCCACACTTCTCAGGTTTCCCCTTCTTTTTTCTGTGGCTCTTCACTCCCTCTTTCATGTCACTCAACAGCTGCTTTTGAAGCTAAAAAGCTGCTGCTGTTCCTCAGCTGTCAGAGATCGTATGAATGAGAACATGTGTCTGTGTAGTGTTTAGGAATCTGCACATTTTTTATTGTTTCCGCATCAAGAGCTTCAGTGTCGTTCTCATTCCAGGTTACAAAATAACGAGGAAATTTCMAAGTTACACATTAGTTGCTCATAAATCATATTTCCAAAACTTTTGCTGCTTCTCACAAGCTGATCTGACCAAGTTCTTCCATGCACACTAAAGGAGATTAAGATTTTAARAAGATTAGATTAATGAACTCATGATTATAATCTAGGGTTAAATCATTTCGCTGCACTTTAAGCAGCCCCATGGCTCCAAGCCAAACTGTTCTGAAGGCAGTGTGTGTGTGTGTGTGTGTGTGTGTGTGTGTGTGTGTGTGTGTGTGTGTGTGTGTGTGTGTGTGTGTGTGTG
>NW_013952410.1:3901097-3903032 GCF_001266775.1 Austrofundulus limnaeus | reverse complement strand
TGTGTGTGTGTGTGTGTGTGTGTGTGTGTGTGTGTGTGTGTGTGTGTGTGTGTGTGTGTGTGTGTGTGTGTGTACAGGTTTTTCCCACAACATGGGGAAAATTTCCCCAAAAAAGCAGCCTCGTGGGGACAGAAGTGCATCGTGGGGACCAATGCCCGGCCCCCACGGGTCCAAATGCAAATTATGGGTTGGGGGTTAGGTTTAGGACCAAGGTTTAGGTTAGTTTTAGGGTCAGGTAAGTACCTGGGAGGTTAATTTTAGGGTAAATGTTCAGGGTTAGGCTATAAAGTCTAAAAAAATGAATGRAAGTCAATGCACTGTCCCCACGGGGTTGAAGAACAAACATTTGTGTGCGTGTGTGTGTGTAGGTATTGTGCATTTCCTTGCCAAATACCTCAAATAATTTTAGGTAGCAATTCATAACAGATGTAACGAAGCAGAAGTTCAGCAGATCTTTTTTTTTCTTAGAGCCAGCAGACCTTTRAAGCAATGTTTTTAGTGTGAGAGTCCAAAAAATACAGAAATCATTTGCGTATTGTGTGTAYATTATGAAATATTTTGTTTAAATAACTTGCAAAGGTATTATTCAAAATAAACTAGCAGATTTTGCATGTACCAAAGATGAGTCAAGCATATTGTGAATTAGTTGCATTGATGAGTACAAAGAATAAATATTTAAATAGTGTTATTAGTACCAAATCTGCAAAAGACTAAATGCATTACATTACTCAGTATACATTTAGTCTGATTTGACTTGATGTGTCAAATAGGTGTTTTTAAGTTAAAGTGAATGAGTCAGACAGCCTGTAGTTATTTTTATTAAATAAAAAAATAATAAAAAAAACATGTACAATCTACACAATGATTCTCAGACACACGAGGTGACCGTAAATAAAATCTTCTGATTCAAACGGAATTCCCTTTCCTCCAGCGCCACCTAGTGCTTCATTTATTTTGTTTCTATGTAGGAAAGTCGAAAACTGTTGCATTTATTCAGCGAAGAGTTGAAATAGAAATAGAAATAGAAATAGCCTTTATTGTCCTGCCGAGGGGAGATTCAGGTGTCACAGTAGCATCAGTACCGAGGTTCACACACTAGTTATTTTACAAACTATAGACAGTGCACATAAAACAAAAATTAACACTGACTAGCCACGATATGACTACTAATAATAAAAATATATTATAAACAATTGTTCAATGACAGAAAAAGTTATGTTTTGTCCTAGAGACAGTAGACTATCAGAATCCGACATTAGGGTTCAGAAATTGCCTGTTTTCACTGCAAAATAATCTCAACAGACTATTAACTGTAAAGTGAAGTATCACAATACAGTCAAGAAACACAGATGTGCAAATACAACAGAATTATTTTTTTAAGGTTTAAACGGGTACTAACAGCAGGTGATTGCTCAGATTAGTAATAAAAATGAGTAGCAGTGCAAATGATTGTTCAGTTGAGTAATTACAATGAATAGTAACAGTACAAATGATTGTGCAGGCAGCAGGTGTGTAAACACTTATAGTGATTTTTGTAAACACTAATTGTGATTTTTGTAAACACATTGTGATTTTTGGGCATGATGCTGGTTATAGAGTCTGACAGCTGCTGGGAGGAGGGATCTATGATAAAGCTCCTTTGTGCACCTCGGATGCAGCAGTCTGTCGCTGAAGGGGCTCTCCAGTTCAGCCACAGCTTCATGCATGGGGTGGGAGACATCGTTCATCAATGATGTTATTTTAGTCGAGTTCTTCTGTCTCCCACCACCTGCACTGTGTCAAGGGGGCATCCCAGCACAGAGCTGGCCTCCCTGATGAGCTTATCCAACCGCTTCCTCTCATCTGTAAGCTGCCGCTCCAGCTAACCACCCTGTAGAAGATGGCTGATGCCACCACAGAATCATAAAATGTCTTCAGGAGCACCCCCCCCCCCCC
>NW_013952410.1:3897274-3901087 GCF_001266775.1 Austrofundulus limnaeus | reverse complement strand
GTGTTAATCACCGCAGTTTCTTTCATCAGCTTCATCGGGGCAGTCGGGGACGCTGTCACACTCCGGGTTGACCTTGCTGATGCACAAACTGGAGCTRCACTGGAAGTAGTCACTGCAGTTCACGGCTGGAACACATAATGTTCAAATCACAGATAGTTGCTTTTACGCTGTTCGCCTCAATCTACAATAAACTCATTACCAGACATTGCTTGTACGGGCTCATCCATGGCTACGGTTCTGGGCGCTTGCATGTTATCAGTTGGCCTCTTGGTCACCGGAGCTGCTGTGATGGGAGCCAGCTGTGGCTGTTCGTTGACCAAGCTTGGGTTTGTGTGYTTCAGGATCCAGCTTCTGAGTTTGGTGACGCGGGCGTAAACTCCTGGTCTGTTGATCTGTGCGCAGCCCATGCCCCAGCTCACCACACCYGCCAGGAAGAACCTCCCTAGAGCTCCTTCACAGACCAGAGGCCCCCCGGAGTCACCCTGTGGAAGACATGTCACCATTGTTGTTTTTTACCAAGAAGCTGAAGAAGCACAATAACACAATAAGTGTTGTCAAACTAAAAACAGTAAAGTGTAACAAACTAACCTTAAGTGAGCTGTTTTTACTGCTTTCTAATATTTTTATGCCGACGACCACTTTATTTATTGCTGTTCTTAGAATTCAAGTTTGAATTTATGACTTCTAATAGGGAAATTCCCACTCCCCAGTACAACTGGGCCGCAGCAAAAGCAGCCAGCAAAATGCAGCAAAATGGAAATTTTACACTACGGATTTCACCAGCTGTGCACCGCCAYCTGGTGGTGGGATGTTGGTTGTTTTGTGGGTAAAAACAACAACATACATCATGGGAGACGTAATTTATGCTCAATGCTGGATTTAAAACAGCTTATTTTAATACATTTCTGAAGCTTTTGTGGGCCACATAAAATATTGTGGTGAGCTACAGTTGGCCTGCGGACGTTGAATTTTACGCGTAGGGGCCTACCCTACAGACTGATCTGAAACTGATCCTTCAGTTTAGTCCTAAAAGATAGAGTTAATAAAGCCTTTGATTGATGGTAAATGGTACTGGTACTGAACTTATAGAGCACTTTTCAAGTCCCTCCGGACCCCAAAGCGCTTTACAGTAACAGACATTCACCCATTCACACTCACATTCACACACTGATGATGGCAAACTACACTGTAGCCACAGCTGCCCTGGGGCACACTGACAGAGGTGGGGCTGCCATGCATCGGTGCCACTGGACCCTCTGACCACCATCAGTAGGCAAGGTGGGTSAAGTGTCTTGCCCAAGGACACAACGACTGAGACGGCTGGACGGGGGATGGAACCAGTGACCTTCTGGTTCCAGGACGACTCCCCTAACCACTCYGCCACAGCCSYCCCCCCACCCATGTTGATGCCTATGTTTTTAACCATTACCTATTTATCATCTATTCTTTTATTGTATTGCTTGTATTTCCTTAACCATGGTGTTTTAGTGACTGTTAAAGGGATCCCCGATTAGTTGTAACATTAGTGTAGGTGAGATAACTCTCTTGTATTAAGACTGTAAGGCACTAGTTATATTTTCTCACAGCTCTCAACCTGGAGTGTCAGCCAGAACACTACTTCAAGGCCAGGATGGTGCAGGATCTCAAATGGTTCACAAGCAGCACTTCAGCAGAGAGTAACAAGGAGGACACTATGCAGATTTCCATTTAACTTCTGTATTTAGAACATTTGCAGTGAACAGGGGTACAGGCATCTCTCCATGAAGGTAAAACTTAGGTAAATGTATGTGTGTGCATGTGTGTGTGTATGTGTATGTATTTATGTGTGTATTTATTTGTGTGTGGTTTCTTGTCAATAATGCACACTCAGGAAATGCACTTTAGCTGACAGCATGTTCTTATTCTCTCAGATCTCCTTCAGGCAACTAACTCTCCCATGTGGAAGCCACACCTTACTACAGGCATGAGCAGCAGTGATGATGTCATCATAGTGCGACTACTATGCTACGGCAACCCAGAAAGGATAAAGGATACTTAACAGAATAACTACAAACTTACATTAATAACAAATGAACTTGGRCAAGCTTAAGGCAATATACAGGGCCTTTTGTACAGCCGCCCCCAAATGTATTCAGTACATTTGCTCCAAACAAAGTCCTTAGTCCAATACAACAGTTATTCCTGTGATGGGAAATAACTGTTATTCTTCAGGAAGGGCTGGGAGCACGACCAGTCRTGCCACAGGCCRTGTGTATACTCTGTCCTTGACCTTGACCTTCACATCTGCTGATCTAATATGTCCATCAGGGCTGGGGTGAACTCTGACAATGCGCCCAACGGGCCAAAGAGCCCGCGGGAGCTGGGGATCCACCATCATAACAACAGTCCCTTCAGTGATGTCATCTGCGTTGGATTGCCACTTTTGACGAGGCTGCAGTCCAGGTAAGTACAAGCGAATGAAGCGTGCCCAAAAATGGTCAGCAAGTACTTGTGCATGCTTCCACCGGAGGCGGCGGCTAAGAAGCTCATCCTTGGCGTAAACTACCTGTTGCAGAGATCCATCAGGCCGCCCCATGAGAAGGCAGTTGRGGGTCACAGGATCTGGATCACTTACATCCGAGGAAACATAGCCAAGCGGTTTTGAGTTGAGAATCCCTTCCACCTCCACAAGCACTGTGTGGAGGACCTCTTCTGGCACTGGCTGTGCCCCAACTGTAGTGTACAAAGCATTTTTCACAGAGCGTATTTCTCGCTCCCATGAACCTCTAAAGTGGGGAGCTGCTGAAGGGTTGAAATGAAATTTGATTTTCTGTGGGGCCAAGAGCTGTTGTAGGTCTGATGACATGGCTGTAAACGCGTCCTTCAGCTCTGCATTACCTCCTCTAAAGTTTGTCCCCTGGTCTGAATAAATCTCTGCTGGGGTTCCTCTTCGGGCGATGAACCGCCGAAGTGCCATCAGAAAGGAGTCTGTATCAATGGAAGTCAGGACATCCAGATGCACAGCTCTCACCGTCAGGCATTTAAAAATGATTCCCCACCTCTTCTCCAAACGCCGACCTACTTTGACCTCCATGGGTCCAAAACAGTCAGTTCCAGTAGAATAAAAGGCTGGCTTGAATAGGCGAAGCCGAGCTCTTGGTAAATCAGCCATTCTGGGTACGACTGGTTTCGCTCTCCATCTACGACATTCAGTACAGGTTCTCTGAAAATGACGAACAGCCTCTCTGCCTCTCTGCCTCTCAGGATCCAGTACTTGCACCTCAACTCTGCAAACACACGTTCCGGTCCTGGGTGACGCAGTCGGATGTCATAATCTTGAATAATCAGACGAGTGACTGGGTGAGAAGGATCAAGTATCAGTGGATGCAGGCTGCCATAAGTTAAATCTTCGGATCGGCGCAGACGACCACCAACTCGAATCAGTTCCTCCTTTTCATCCAGCTCTGGAGATAAAGTTAGGAGGCGACTGCTCCGTCGGACTGGGTTTTGAGCTTTCAGAAGGTTAAAGTCGTCTGGGAAACTGGTTTGTTGGGCCCTCCTAATGATAAAAACTTCTGCTTGATGGTAGTCCTCAGAAGTTTTAGGGGTGTCTTTATCAGCCGCCCCGTGCAGCTCCTGCACAGTGACGTTGAGCAGCTCCTTCCAGGTGTTGTATTGACTAATGTCGGCTTCAGACATTGAGGACACACCACAGAAAGTTGATCGGCGAAGCTCAGAAGGATCTGGAGAGGGGTCCAGATTTCTTGTGGGATCTGTTGGCCATTGATCAGGATGCAGATGAAGAAAAGAAGGTCCTTGACTCCATCTATTTGG
>NW_013952410.1:3894767-3896573 GCF_001266775.1 Austrofundulus limnaeus | reverse complement strand
CCCAACCTCTATTTTGTCCCATAAACGTCTCACCAGCATTTTGGCTCTCGTTGTGTAAGGTAAGATGAGACCTAGTGGGTCGAACTGGCTGGCGAGTACTTTGTAAATGCTACGCATTGTAGGAGCACTATAGTGAACAGGACGATGTTTGTAGCCTAGCATGTCTGTGGAAAAATGCCAACTGAGTCCCAGTGTTGATTCAGGACAATCCACCTTACTTTGTGCAAGCCAGAGTTCTGCACTGTTGGATCGGTCCTCTTCTGGTAGGTGGCTGATGACMGATGAGTCGTTACTGGCCCACTGTCGAAGTACAAATCCAGCTGATGAMAGAAGAGCTCTCAGTTTATTGACGAGATCTTTGGCCTCCTCCTTAGATGGCAGACTGTGGAGACAGTTATCAGCGTAAAAGCATCTTTCTATTGATGTTCTCACTTCCTCACCAGGGTGGCTGTGGTCTTTTACGTGGCACTGTAGGGCAAATACAGCACAGCAAGGGCTGCAGGTGGTACCAAAGGGAAGTACCTGCCACTCATACACTGCAGCTGACTCATCAGAGTGCAAGTCACGCCACACAAAGCGCAGGAGTGGTCGATCCTCAGGGAGGAGATGGACTTGATGGAACATAGCCTTTATGTCTCCACTCACTGCCACAGCATGTTCCCGAAACCTGAGGAGGACTCCCAGCAGGGATGCTCCCAAAGTTGGTCCGGGTAGGAGATGTTCATTCAGGTTCTGACCCCGGTGCTGAAAGGAACAGTTAAACACCAATCTGTGCTTACCATTATGACTGWYGAGGTGGTGAGGAATATACCAGGCTTCCTCTCCTTTGGTTAACTCGGAGGGATGAATCCTTCGTACGTATCCTGCCTWGATCAACTTCTCCATCTCAGCCTGATGTATTCCTGCTCTCACAGGGTCTTTATGGAGCCTTCTTTCAACGCTTCTCAGGCTGGGCAGGACAGCATCAGGTGTGGCTTGTAGAGGTGGCATGTCTTTGTGACGTAGCAGRGGGGTAGCATAATGTAAAATGCCATYAACATCTACCCGGGTGGTTCTACTTGTAAGCAGGTCAAGAGCTCTGTGATCTTGTTTGGAGCGGGTTACATCTTTGTCACTGACAAGAGGAATGGTGTCAGTTTGCCAGAGCTTCTCAACATGTTTCATTAACTCACTCACCTGAGGAGGGACAGAGGTAAACAAGCACTGCTGTGGTCTATCCAGCTGGCAGATGATGCTGGAGGGGCCTTGTAATGTCCAACCTAACTTGGTACAAACAGCTGCTGGGCCTCCTGGGGGTCCCAAATGTACAGGCTCAGTGGGAACAAGGAGGTGTGGATGATCACTTCCTATGAGCAGCAGAGGTTTTACCTTCTTAAAGGCACGGATAGGTAGTCTGTTGAGATGCTTATATTTCCCTTTGAGTGAGTCAATGGGATAGGTGCGATCAGCCAGATCGATGCGGGCCGTGGTGAAGGCATTATTTATGTGGTACTGGGTCCTCGGCTTAGCTTTGGGGGAAATGGCAAAAGAAACACAGGTGCCCTGAAGAGTTTGAACATCTTGCCTGATTGTGCGCAAAGGCAGGGTTTCCGGAGTGCCTTTGAGCCCCAGTTCTTGTGCAGCAGCTGGTAAGAGCATAGTTCTTTCTGATCCATCGTCCAGCACTGCGTAAGTATCCAAGATCTGGCCACTGTGACGAAGGAGTACTGGAACAACCTTTAACAGAACTCTGCTGCCCTCTATCGGTCGATCAAGGTACAAAATTTGTCTTTCACCTCTCTCTTGTGTTCCTGTAGTTGGTGGTGG
>NW_013952410.1:3892143-3893872 GCF_001266775.1 Austrofundulus limnaeus | reverse complement strand
CACCACGTCTGATGTCAGGTGAGTCCATTACGGTAGCAATCCTCTTCAGGGCTAGTTGGTGGGGCTGCCCAAACTTCTCATTGAGAGCCATCATAGTATCTGTGAAGGGTGTTGGGGAGTGGAGGTATGCTTCAGCTACCAACCTGGCATCCTCCAGCTTTAGGTGATCCAACAAAACTTGATATTTAAACAGCTCTGTACTCTCAGGGGGTAATAAGTTCTCCAGGGCCATCTTAAGGTGGGCAAACTCACAAAGGTCTCGATGTGAGAGATGTGGTATGGATGGTCGCGGCCCCCGGTAGGTGGTGTCTGCACTGAGACTTGGATAAAGTGGACCAACTTGTGTTGGCATTGTAGTCCTGGACTCAGGATGTACATGTTGAGGAGGTGGTGGGTATATAACAGGCTGAGAACTAATGTTGTTTAGGTTTACAGGCCCACCATTTGGTGTGGAGGTTAGTCTTGTGACATGTGGAGCTGAATGAGATGATGAATACTGAAGTGGAGGTCCTGGGTGTGCAGGACCATTGTTTGGGAGGGTGAATCCAGGGTGCTTATGCCTGGAGGAAGGTGGCAATAGAGGGCTTAGAGAGGACTTACCCAGGTTGGCTGTTAGAGCTTCATCCTTTAGAATTTGTAGCTCACTCATCATTTTATCCAAGCGTCCCAACATAGGTTGACTGTTTAGCTCTTTCTCATCCTCCACTAAGCAAGGTGGTGGTGGAGGTGGCCATTCTTCATCCTCGTTGTCACCAGGCTCAGGAGGGTTGGCAGCTGCTGCTTGTTTGAGTYGATTCTGTGTGAGATTCTGAGAAGTGTTCATCAGCTGTAGGATGTCTGTCTGTAATGCTCGTAAATCTGCCAGGTTTGATGCCATATGCTGTTGTGATCTCTGGAGGAGCAGCCTTTCATGTCGTAGTTCCTCTAGTTCTGCTCTCAAGGCTGTATCACTACCCCTTCTAGGTGAAAAACTGCTGTGAGGATTTGTCCTGCTCCAAACCCTCTCCTGTTCTTCTTCTGTGTGTTGCTGCCAGGCTAGAGACTCCTCTTGCTCATGTAGTAGGCTCCCAAGTCCATAGCCCTTCTCTCTATCATGGAAGGCAGAATCTTTAGTAAATGATGCGAGGGAAGGAGCAGCATATGAGGAGGTGAGGGGGGTCATCTTGGCCAATCCCTCCTGGTGAATCATCCTATGCCGTTCTGATCCATGCTTGGGAGAGTTGAGATACTTGGGATCAACATCATAATCTTTGTAGCGGAGAGGAGGGCGAACATGGYGTCGTGGACGTGCACCATAAGCTTCAAAATCCTGATCGTCATCCATCTTGATTAGGGTAAGGACTGTGACTATCCGGCTCGAAGGACCATTAATGTAGGTGAGATAACTCTCTTGTATTAAGACTGTAAGGCACTAGTTGTATTTTCTCACAGCTCTCAACCTGGAGTGTCGGCCAGAACACTACTTCAAGGCCAGGATGGTGCAGGATCTCAAATGATTCACAAGCAGCACTTCAGCAGAGAATAACAAGGAGGACACTATGCAGATTTCCATGTAACTTCTGTATTTAGAACAGTTGCAGTGAACAGGGGTACAGGCCTCCATGAAGGTAAAACATAGGTAAATGTATGTGTGTGCATGTGTGTGTATGTGTATGTATTTATTTGTATGTGTGGTTTCTTGTCAATAACGCACACTCAGGAAATGCACTTTAGCTGACAGCATGTTCTT
>NW_013952410.1:3889740-3891051 GCF_001266775.1 Austrofundulus limnaeus | reverse complement strand
GTCAACGCTCTCTGGTTTTATTTAAAAGAGACAATCGTCAGATATTGTCCAAGATTAACCTTCAGGGTGGATATAGCTCGCTCACACCGAGGACCTATCCATGTCATCATTTACCCAGAATGCTTTGTGTGTAAATAAAATGGCTCTGTCTGTGTTAAAATATATTTTTAAAAATTTACAAAACTTAACAGCCTACAGTATTTTTCAGTCTTTATTTTACAGTTAAAATATATGTTTATCAAATAAAGTCTAATGTTACAACTAATCTGGGATCCCTTTAAGTTCATTATTTTGCTTCACTTTGCACATTGAATTAAAAAACCGTGGTACAACACCGTTGTGTCTTACATTGTAAACTGTTGAATGTTTTTATGATGTGTGCTGCTGACCTTTTATTTATATATAACATATATAGCACTGACCTGACATGCGTCCACTTTCCCCTGCAGGAATCCAGCACACATCATGTTCTGAGTAATAGCACCTTTGTACACAGACGACTGATTGCACACCTTGGAGTCGATGATGTTCACCACTGCTTTCTGCAGCGTGGTGGGCAGCTTGACTGAACAGAGAGACACAAAACACACAATCTGTTTCTCTCTGGTTCTACTTTATGTTGAAGTTCAGCAAAACAGTTTGATCTTGACAGTATGCTCATCTAAAAAAAAAAAGTCAAATATGTCGAACAACAAGTCATTTTTCTGTTCTGTTCTACGCATCTGTTGGGTGCCGGAGTGCTTTCACGTGTGCAAAACTCACAGCTGAACTGCTGCAGCGCGCCCCATCCAGACACAATGCAGTTCTGACCTGGCTCAAAGACATGAGACGAAGAGGGAATGCAGATAGGCTGGACGTAGGAGCTGAAGGTCAGAGGGGTCTCTAGCTCCAGGACGGTAACATCATGATTTGTGGCCACGGGGTCATAGTCTGGATTCACAAATATGGACTTGATGTTGAAGGCTTTGAATTCGGAGTCTGCACCACTTACAAGTTTGGCCCCAACCACGGCGGTCCACTCGCTGGGATCAGTGGCGCTGAAACAAAACAGACTGTGTGTTGCTGATAAACTCTTGAGTAAGAAAATACCACCCACCCCCACTCAAATATCCCACTTACCCTTCAAAGCAGTGAGCCGCACTGACGAGCCAGTTCTTGTTGACGATGGAGGCTCCACAGGTGTGCCGCCAGTGGTACCTCAGACTGACCTGCCAAGGCAGCTCCCCCTGCCGAGCATCCTCTCCCCCCACCACTCGACTACCCATGGCTGGACGTGTGCCACAGTCTGAGGTGTGTGTGTGTGTGTGTGTG
>NW_013952410.1:3881367-3888365 GCF_001266775.1 Austrofundulus limnaeus | reverse complement strand
TTTTCACTATTTTATACGAATAGGGTGAAAAACAAATGTATGGGTAATTAAAATAATTGTTTAAAAAACAAGTTTTTTCAGGCACGTAATAAAAAAGATGGTTTTCATTTGCAAAAGTTAACTATTCTTAACATTTATTAATGGAACCAAAATGGTCCATCCTGTGCAGATTGACAAAATGACGAGTTATTTCTTCACTAAAACTTCTGAACCTTTGCTCTAGTTTACTTTAACAGCACAACTCTCTGCACAGTTATTGTCCACAAGTGAATTTATTGTATTTAAAAAAAATTACCCTTATTCGTGATATTATTTTAAAAAAAGTTATGCATAATGCTGACAAACCAGGCTATTCCATTCTCACTATCTCTGAAACAATAGCAGCTGCTGTGATATTTACACTTCTGATAAAGTCTCCCAAGTGTTATCATTTACAAACTCTACTTTAAATAATCTTKGTATCAAAACAAAGCKGAGACACGCTCAGTTACATTCCAACATGTTTTTTCAAGCACAAACTTCAAGGAAACCCACTGGTGCTGAAGAAGTTAATAAATCATAGGAATTAAATGTATAAATGAAAAAAGAAGGTTTTCATAAAAATGAACCATGTTAGCCAAAAGAGGAGCACTATTACAAATCAAGGACACTACYCTGTATTCTTTAAATACAACCAAAGCTTTAGGTTGGTTTAAGACTTAATACTAATGTAACTAACAAAGGAGCGTGAGCGTAAAACATTAAATGTTTTCACTGTTATTTCACAGTTTTTACCACAAAATAATCCAATGCAACATATTTCTTACACACGAGAGCTGACTCACCTAGCATCTCATCTCCAATGACATAAAAGGACTTCCTGGTGGCTCCTGCAAAAAAAAGGAGCATAAAAACATAATTTTAGCGACGCAGTTAAAGCCACGAGACAACAAATGGTCCTTATTGTGTTCCCCACACTCGTCCAGTACCTCAGATGTTCGGCTCACGACGATACTAACCTAACATGATGATAGCACCGATCTGTCCAAACCCYGGCACATTTAGACGTTTTCCGTGCATCGCTGAGTTGAACCCGGTTCTCAGCAGGTCTTGGACAAAGTTTTCTGAATACTGCTGGAGTTTGGACACCTTGAAGACCAGTCTTAATGTTGCCATCACATCACCGTCATTATTACTGGGAAGATGAAGAAAAATAAACCCAAAACATTTTATGTTTAGATGCTTTTGATGGTGAACAGAGTGCAGTTTTCACTCACCTATACGAAACAATGTTGCAATCRTCAAAGTTATCTGATGCAGAGGAGGCCATGAAGATGTCTTTAATCTAGAAGAACAGGATAAGTGACAACTGAGCACCTTTTAAATGAAAATATGGATTTTCCCTTTGATTTAAATCCAACTCACCTTGGACTTTAAAGTTGCTGTAAGAAGTACGGAGAAGCCAGAGTTCTCATCCTGCAGAGCCGGGTCGTACTTCAGACCTTTAAGCTCYACCGTCTCCAAAAAATGTTGAGGCTCCGGCACCAGGTACGCTAACAGATCACACAAAAACAGAAGCTGGTTCACTTGGAGAAGATGCGAAACGATTAACTGATGCGTACCAGGGTGTTGACTCACCTACAGAGAGGCCTATAAAGATGCCGATGATGAGGAAGAGGAAGATGCAGGTGATGACGATAGCCTTATAGCAGTTGGGGCTGGGACGGGCAGAGGGCATCCCTGACGGCGACCACGAGCCTTCTCCTCCGTCCTTCTTGACGTCCATGTTGGAATCTCAGCGCCGACCTCACAGCTCACATTCAACTGGCCTCCAAATCCCAAAACCTGACCCACACATAGATCCAGGACTGGTTTAGATACAAATGGAATCAGAGAACTTTATGAAAGATGCATAGCACTATATAAACTGGCACAAAAGGTAAGGAAAGTTGTGTTTAGTAAATTATTTCTTCATTTTAACAATGCTTCTTGGTAATAAATTTTATATTGTTGGAAAGTCTGATAATTTCCCTTTTAAATGGCGCCACATTTGTAAGGAACATGCATCTACGGGATGAGCAGTAGAGCTGAGTGTGTGGGTTGCGCACATGAAAAACGAGCAAAGTCTTCTCTGCCAAACAGTTTATTTTGCTGTTATTATTGTGAGCTTCTGGTACCTCTAGGTGCAGCCAATCAGGTGTCCACAATACGACTGATTATCAAGAAACATTGTTACAAAAAAGAAATCGYCTTCGAAACACTAATCCCCTTACTTTGTGCACTAAATATATTTTGATTGCCTTTCTTTGGAAACTTTCATCTGTAACACTTCTCACAGCAGGAATGCTTTTATGTAACACTAATAATGTCCATGACGAGATGGAGCTGGCAGAACTGTGGCTGTTTGTAGAGCTGATGCCTCTCAGCAAGAAGGTTTCCAGATTAACTTTAATTCCTGACCTTTCAGTTGGCGTGTTCTCTCCGTGCATGTGTGGGTTTTCTCCAGGTRCTCTGGTTTCCTCCCACAGACCAAAAACATGACTTTTAGGTTAATTGGTAACTCTAAATTGTCCCTACAGGTGTGAGTGAGAGAGTGAATGATTGTCTCATTTGTCTCTATGTGTCCCTGATGGACTTGAGACCTGTCCAGGGTGTACCCCGCCCCTCGCACTGTGACTGCTGGATATGGCCTCCAGTGACCCTGAAAGGAAGAAGCAGGTAAAAGATAATGCATGGATGGTATGAAGCCTATGTCCAAGAACACTTAACACTTTAAAAGATTCACTAATACATTAACACTTGTCCTAAAGAATAAGACTTTGGTTTTCTTTGAACTGCAGGGTTCTGTACAGTAGCTACTGTCTCTGAGCTCTTCTGGACAGAGATCTCAGAGGATGTTGCTGGATTCTTAGTAAATATTCCTAAATGTTTTTTTTTTATCCTCCTGATGTTACAGTCGCTCAGATTGTTACATCTTTTCACCCGTGACCTGTTATTCTCCCCCACTCATGGTGGCATCTCCCACTTTGACTGCAGAATTCCCAGTTCATGCCCAGCASAGATGTTCCTGTTCATTMTCCTACTTGTTCATGGCATTCTAAYGTTACGCCTGCCTGCATTTTCCTGCTTTCATATGCTGGACTGCTACAAGCCTGGATCTTGGTTCTGTCACTTGATTGCTCCTGTGCTGCCATAATCAGTGTCTCCTTCAGTCCAGCCTTCCGCAGCCGCTGGTAGGATTTGTTGACCTCAGTAACTTCCTCGGTCGGCAGGGGCTTATTTTTTACATCCTGGTTCTTCTTGTTCCTCTTTGTCCACATTAAGATTTCTGCTGCCTGAAACATTCACTCATCAGTTCATCCTTAGGTTTCTCTTCCCGATGGRCTCCTGGATCTTTCATGTTTCAACCACATCACTTCCTTATTAAAAAAATGAAGGGATTTCACAAAATTTGAACAAAATAGCATTTAAAAAACCTAATTACACAAAGTGATAAGTAAACTGAGGTTTTTGAACAAAAGAATCCAAATCTAAACTTATTCAATTCTTTTAAATAAATATTTTATTCTTATTCAAGCTTTATCAGTAAAATATACAAACTGTGCTACTATAGCAATTACTTTCTCAGCATGTTTTTTTTAGAAAACGTGATTTGTTTTGTTTTTAATATGTTGAATGAATAAAGTTGAGAACTTCAATTTACTGTTGGTTTCAAGTAAAATTCTAAAGGTAAAAGTTTGCTGTGAAAGATTACAATAAACGGTGCACTATATTGTGGATTATACTGCACACTACACACAGTGTAAAATGTGCTTAAATACTGTGGATTGGATAAAACATACTGTTTTAATTTTTAACTCTTAAAAAAATAAATTATATCAACATTATGATGTATTCCGAAATAAATAAATAAAAAATTTAACAGTTATATTTTTATAGGTCGCGTGTGGTTAGAAAACAAAACATTTAAACCATGAAAAGCATGGGGAAAAAACAGGACATTAGCTCAGGAGCGCATAATGACGCGTTTGGATGTGCGTAAAAGGTGCGTAAAAAGGCACCAAATGTTCTCCTCRATCGCAAAACCACTTGAGGCTGTTCCTCCACGAGCTTCAACAATACAGGCTTTCTTCAGAGCCCCCAAAGCAGCCGCACTCACCTCTTTCTTCTCTCATTACTCTGAAAGTTGACACCGAAGAGAGCGCGCGCTTCCAGGCGCACATGAGAGCAGAAGGACGGCTGGAAAGCTGGGGCCAGCGGGGGCCAAGAGGTCCTCTATTTGTTGCACCTGAGCGCGGGGCGTGTCGTGTCCGTCCCGCAGGTAACTCATTCCTTCTGTTTACCCAAAGAGGTTTAGCCTCAGAAATCCCACGTCCAGCTCCCGTTCCATCCGCGCCTGATCCCTTTGGTTACACCCGGGCGTTTCTCCTGTCACCAGAAAGGCTCCATAGTTTCTGAAAAAAAAAAAACGTTCAATTTCCTCTAAACAAAATTGCTTTAATAAAATGAGGATTTAAAGAGTGGCATAAAAAGGCAGCATRCTGATCTGTGGAGCTCTGGGCTCCTTCTCAAAGACTGCTTGTGCTCCATTGACAGTCAGTGAGCAGCAGGGGAGGGGCCAAGGCTCCTGGAATTTGGCCTTTTTCTTCCACCTTTTACAACACACACCTGACAAAGCATCAGTCCTTTCACCAGGACAGCTTCTTTCTAACAACTCCAGCCACTTTCATAACTCACTGCTCCGTCTCCATGCTTGAAACCAGCTTTAAATTTATGAAACTTCTTCCYAGTGTTGGTCTAATTCCACAATCTGCAGACAATTCTTTCATAATCCAAAAGAACAAAGATAAACAAGCGAAGTTCCACAATCCTCCCCACACCCCGACTTAAAGGAGTTAGTGTCACAAATGTGTCTTTGTGAGTCTGCAGACAAGCCTGTGTGGCTTATTTTCAAACAGACACTCCCTTTATTCCTTTTAACGCTTCTTCTGTTGCTGCAGAGGGGAGAGAGTTCAGCAGGACGTCGACACTGAGTGGCTGCTCAAATGGGACGACAGATGCTCATCAGGAGCTTGCGGTCACTTTGCTTTTTTTTTCTTTTGACAACTTTAAACAGCACTCCGAGCTGCACCCAAACTAATAAAGAACAAATACAAGTGATACTCAGAACACAAATTTTCTATTTTATTTTCTTATAAAAAACAAAGAACAGTAAAAAGTTTACCTCTCATCGTAAAAGAAAATTGTTCTTCAAAGTTTGCACATGGCARAGAAATGAAACTGAAGTGCATTTGAGCATTATTTTGCTGATGATTAACTTAAAACTCTTAATTTTTGTTTGAAACATGTGTACTGTAATGGTTTAAACAAAAATAAAACTGACAAAAGAAAATCAAATGTGTGACATTTAGCAGCATGTAGGTTATCCGTCTTGCTGCTGGATGAACGGGTTTGGTATGGCCTCCATGCCGTCCTGAGGACAGATCAGGACTACGGAGGTCCCTCTGCAGACCACCAGCCCCAGCTGCCGCGTGTCTTCTGTCAGCTTCAGCTGGTCATCTGGATCTGCACGCAGAAAAGCCACAAAAATTCAGATTCTGAAAGTGGTTTCAGGAAGGCAAACAGCAGCTCCATTCAAAATTGTTTTTATTATAATGCAAACAGAAGAAGTTTGCCAAATCAGGATTTTACATTTTTGTGCACATGCTCACAACAGATAAATCTTAAAATAAGCAAACGCACAAAAGACAAAATATAAACACCTTTTGTGATTAAGTTCAAATGTTTACCCTGCAGGACTGATTATTAACAGAGATTCCTCAAGGTCCTGTCACACTATAAAAACTTAGTCCAACAATGAAGAAGTCTATGCTGAGGAGGGAATTAAAAGAAATCTATTCCATCTTAATCTATCTATTGAAGAAATTTGAAGTTATTATAGGTTAGTACTGATGTTAGAAGCACAACACTATATTCTTAGGTTTTCCTTTTTATAATGTTGACAGTGTTTAATCAATTATGTTTTGACTGATAATAGATTAGTTACATGTTCGAAATATCTGTGACAACACATAATTAAACGTTATGAGAACATTAGATGAGAATTTTGTCTGAATGCCTGTGATTCAGCTGTAGGTCAGTAGGGGGCGAACGCAGGCATTGAAGAACATGTATAAATTGATTAACTTCCTGGTTTTTCGCCAGTGTGGTTTCCTGTCAGATTCGGTGACAATAAACCTCACTCAGTTCCAGAATTCTGGTGTTGTATGGTTTGATTCCTTCTACAAATCATTTTATTTAACAACGAGGGTTTTAATATCGACTTCAGTTTATTGAATACGTATTTTTCTTACACTATTAAGAAGTCTCTTGGACAGATGCATGGTGTAATGCTTAGGAATAAATCGAATAACCTACATGAGTAAATTATTCATAAAATATTCATACATCAGCATAAGTTGTCTAAAACATTACAGTATGACTTCAGTTTAACAATAAACAACAAATAAAAAACTTCCTGCTGTGGAAACGTAGTTAAAATATACTCTGCTAGGAAAAACCAAACAGCTAAAAAAGTACTTTACCTGTCTTGTTTATTAAGTTAATTTATTTACCCTCTACCATCAATGTACTTACCTTTCCTTACACCCCTTCCTGTTTATTGTCACACCAGCCTCTGACAAGATTACAGTATATTCTCCACACTGTTGACCTACAGTGTGGACGTGTGGGACTGTTTGGATTAWTGTTCCTGGTTTTACAAATGTGCAGTAGTTGCAGAAMTTCAAGATGTTGGATAATAAAGATGTCTTAAAAATGTCTTGACTCTTGTTATTTACAGATATGAAAAGGTGAACATTAAAATTGCCAAAAAAAATCCCACACTGTTGTCATCACAAATGTAGTTTCAACAAGCAGCTTTAGATTTGAAAACATTTAGTTCAACGTTGGTCTTACAAACCCCAAAACCAGAAAAGTTGGCACGTTGTGTAAATCGTAAATAAAAACAGAATACAATG